>NW_021703768.1:79046141-79127897 GCF_005190385.1 Monodon monoceros
TATATATATATATATATATATATATATATATATATATATATATATATGGTAGGTTCATCCTGGACTTTCTGTAAGGGAGTTTAATTACTTATTTGAGAATCTCATTATACTCATAATGTTATAGTGAGATTCCACAGTGAGATATATTTGTTCTTTACAATAGAAGTTCTGCTTTTCATTAAGATTTCCTTTTTAATATAAAAGTACTCACAAAATTTAAATAAAAGGAATACATTTTCCTTATAGAAAATATGAGTGCTATTTATATCTTCCAATATCTTCTAATCCTACTCCCCAGAAATTATTACTATTGCCAGTAAGATGAATAGAGGGAGATCTATATAGTTTTGGGGTCATCAGCATTTATGTATTGGATGAAACCCTGCCTGTGATTGAAATCAGCCACATGGAATATCTAGCATAAGAAGAGTAGAAAGGCCCGAGCCAAAGTGAGCACACACTTACTGAGCTGTAGGTGAAGGAGATGGAGCCTAGAAAAACACTGCTGAAGAGTGGCCTGAAAGGAAGGCTGAAAAATCATTGAATAGTTGGATTCATGAAAATCAAGGATGAAGAGAGTTTCAAGCAGTGGTTACTAATGTCAGATATGATGGAAGTGTCAAACTGTGTACAGACGAAAACATTGCAGTTTAATTTGGGAACTAGGAGGTCATTAGTGAGAAATGCCATTGGAAATGGATTGGAAGCTGATGGTCATGGGTTGAGAATGGAAAAAATAGAGAAAGCTACTAGTAGAATGATCTGAGAATCTTGACTATAGAAAGAAAGAGGAATGGAGGCAGCTAGAAGTCAAGGAAATATTTTGTAGGATGGGAGAGACTTGTACATGAGGTAGAGAGAAGTAGCGGATAGAGGAGAGTATGAAACTAGTGAAGTACAGTCTGAGAGGAGGAAGGTAAAGATTTATTCTGGAGCAAAGAAGATGGGTTGAAATACAGATAAAGATGAAAAAGTACAGTCGACCCTCTGTATCTATAGGTTCTGCATCTGTGGACACAGAGGGTTTGAGCAGTTGCAGATTTTGATATCCCTGGTGGGTCCTGGAACCAGTCCCCTTCGAATACTGAGGGATGACTGTACAAGCAAGGATACTTTTGCTGCAGAGACTAAAAAAAAAATTCTTTTAAATGGTAAGGACCTTGCATTTCAAGACTTAAATACATTCATAAATATTTTAACCTGAGGGACATGAGAGAGATGTCTGACCAGGGACAGTTAAAAAATGTGTCATCCCTGATTGGTGACCCAGATGACTTTGGAGACCCTGGCTTTGTTGTGAAACAAGTCATTAGGGTTGTGTATTTTGTCCTGTTGTACCTAGGAGCCTGACTGTAGGAACTGAAACACAAATCTTTGAATTTATTCAGGCTTAGGGTGGAGTGGAATGTAGTAATGGGAAATGATGGATCATGGTCTATAGGCTGTTCTGGAAAGAAAATGAAAAAAGTTGAATGAGTGTAGAAAAAAAAAAGAAAGTAAGGGGAGATTAAGGGACTGGAGGATGTTGATGATGTGGAAAGACACTTGTAATGAAAGTAAGGTAATGAGAGAGTTAAATAATGGGATATTTGGCCCACAAAAAAGATAAATAAGTTTGTGATTCCAGAAGCGGGACTGTTCTAGGTGTGTAACATGGGTGAGGACTACTGAAGTGGAAGAAAGTCAAAGTTCTATAAATTGGCATGAACTTTCATTTCTAATAGAAAAAACCCATGAAAGTTAGAAGAGGATTTATTTACAAAACTCTGTGCTATACATTATCTTTTGTATTTCAAATTAGGGTACCCCCTTTAAAGGAAAAGAGAATAAATTCACCTGTTAGTGATTGCTTAAGAGGAGGTACTTATTTACTATTGTATATTGTGTTATTAGTGCCCAGTCCAAGGGCTGCCAACAGAAGAAACTTAAAGATTTGTTGAATAAATGAACAAATTAGTGAGTAAAATAAAGGCTAGAACTAAAACTGATTAATACCAATTCATGATCTAAGAATTGTCCTCTCTTAAGAGATTAAATTATTTGCTAACATTTCTTTCGGTTTGTTATTGTGGTTGGGAATTCAGAAGCCATTTGGAATTGTAAAATATTATTTTTCATTTAAGCTGAAATTCTGTAAAGTGTTAGATTTACTGAAACCAATAATCATTTATGTTAATCAGTTGTAAAAATGAAATTACCTATATAATCCTGTGTGTGTGTTTGTGTTATATCGGGTAGTCTTCCAAAATAGACAGATGTGTCATATAAGTGTCTCATCCACTCCGAAGAAATAAACACTCTTGTAATGTTTGACATCACTACCTTGAATCCAAACAGAAGGATTCAGGAGTATAGTGTAATTAGAGCACTATTTATAAAAATTTGCAAATGTTGCACCCAATTTCTTATTTTACTTGAGGCAGAATTTACAAATGCAGAATACAAATGAAATAGAAGAAATTTTATGTATATTTTAGAATGTGCCAGAGCTTATATGGCTATAAAATGGGAAAGTTTTTACAATACAATTTAGTAGCAAATATATGGTTAAACCCCACCCCCCCTTTTTTTCTTTCCTTCTTTTTTAAAAATTTATTATTTCCAAGATATATTGTTAAACATTCCAGAACTCTGATGGAAAAATTCCAGGCTTGGAATACTAACATGAATAATTATGTTTTTCTTCTTTTGAAAGACAATACACGTTAACCTTTTCTAGATGTTTCTAAACATCTAGAGCTTTTGCTTCAACAGTCTCTTTGGTGTTCTTTGATCAATCAGGCAAGTCATGGTTTTCTTTTTCTCTTCTTTTCTTTTCCTTTTTTTTTTTTTAGAGAGAAATCAGGGCTAAGATCTCCATTGAGGTTGGTGAGGAAAGAGTTACTCAATAGAAATTGTATACATATATACCTGTGAGTAAATGCTGAATTAATAGAATTGCTGATTACGTCTTAAATCATTCTTTAAAAAATTAAAAAATCATTTAAAGTAAACTTTTGTCCAGGAATCTTCAAGAACCACAATACTCACTTCTTCACATATTTAAATCAAAACTGAATTGAGAGTAATTCTCTACTGAGCTTTTCAGCAAAATAGTTAATGTTCTGTCATCATCGAGATGATTTCCCATTTGACCCAACACATATCAGCTCTTGATAGTGTTTATAGAACATTTTGCTTAATGGGACAGAACACCATATCCAAATACTTTGAAGACTTCCTTCTATTTTTGTAGGATTGATCTGCTGGGCCAGTTTAATGATTGTTTATGGGGGTAAAATATAGGAATACTAGCTGTGCTTGCACTGTAGACATTGTTCTTATTTTAATGTTTTGTATTCCACCTGCTTCTAGAAAGGTTGGGAGCAAATTGTAAAATTTGGAGGAATGAACAGTAACATTCAGATATACAGTGATCAAGATTTTTATTAAAAGTAAAACAACAGGGGCTTTCCTGGTGGCGCAGTGGTTGCGAGTCCGCCTGCGGATGCAGGGGACGTGGGTTCGTGCCCCGGTGCGGGAGGATCCCACATGCCGCGGAGCGGCTAGGCTCGTGAGCCATGGCCGCTGAGCCTGCGCGTCCGGAGCCTGTGCTCCGCAACGGGAGAGGCCACAACAGTGAGAGGCCCGTGTATCGCAAAAAAAAAAAAAAAAAAAAGTAAAACAAACAAAAAACTTATTTCAAATTTTTGGACAATTTTCATACATAAACTCCACAAAGGCATATATTTATTTATGTTTAATATTTTCTTTAAAAATATTAAGTACAAATCCAGTTATAATTTTTTAGAGTTAAAAATTCATTAATTTTTTTTCAATCTTCATTCTGTTATTTTTAAATTTTATTTTATTATTATTTTTAACATCTTTATTGGAATATAATTGCTTTACAGTGTTGTGTTAGTTTCTGCTGTATAACAAAGTGAATTAGCTATACGTACAGATGTATCCCCATATCCCTAATAATAACATATATTTAGGCATTTAGAACAAGTTTCTAGAATTTTATGATAAAATTTAGTATTTTTGCTTACTAGTTTGGCACTATGATGCTTTTATCATTGATTTTTAAAACTAATAAAGTAATGCTAATCATTCTCATAGTAATTTACAAGTAACTAAAGCTCTTATTTAGATTTCACAAATTTGGATTAAATGTAAAGTTTCTTATTAAAATTAGGCACATAAATGATACAATATGTCCATTTCAATCAACATTTTGGCTCTAAAATTAAATATATGATATACTAAAGCTGGAAAAACAAGATTAATTTTTCCAAGATCTTTTTATTAAGTATTTGAATTTTCTTTGAAAATTACCCAGATTCAAATGCTTTTTCTGGATCTCCTTAACTCTGTCACCCAAATTCTCTCTTTTAAATTCTATGAATTAAATACTCTAAGCATCAGTGTCCTTTGTAAAATGACTAACAGTAGCTACATCTTAGTACTGTGAAGATTAAATAAAGTAGAACTTTTTCAGCGACTGATGCAGTGTTGGCTCAGGCAGTGTTAGTGTAGCTAAAGATTAAGGAACAGATTGATAGTAAAGGAAGGACCATAAGCCACCTTTCCCTGCTTATTGCACACCATGCCACAAAGACAATAGGATTCTTGACTTGGGTTTTCTGAGCATTTGACAAGGGCCTAATACAGTGCTTTCCAACTAACTTCCAACTGCTAGTGACTGTGTTTTCCCCACAAGGGGAAAACTGCTCTACATCTAAAGCTGGCCAGAAGTTCAGGGAAATCAACACCTCTGGGTGCAGCCCTTAGGCACTGCCAATGGGAGTTAGTGTAGCTCAGCTCCCTCACTCTAATACCCTAAACTCTAGTTGCCCACAGTATTATTTGGCTCTATGATATAAACTTTATTGGCTGTTTTCCTTCCCTTGTCTCACTTCCCTACTCTTTATCAGTAATTCCTGCACTTCTCAATTATTGGCACACAAATCCTTGTCTCAGGGTGTGCATATGAGGATATCCAAACTAAGAGCAAATTAATGTAAATTGAACAATCACTGCTTCTGCCATTCAGTTAAGCTCAATGTGAATTTGAGAAACTCTGCAAGAAAGTTAGACATAAAAGTCAATCAGGACACAGATGAGGGAAAAATTATTAATTTTGTCCGGGACTCAAAGAAGAAAGGTATCCCAGAAAGAAGAAATAGCATGAGCAGAGAATAAGAATGGAAAAAGCATGCAATATTCTGAGAAGGATTAGGAGCCCAGTGTGGCCAAAGAGAAAGGCAGGATGGGCCCAGGGAGGAATGGCTGCTGATGAGGCTGGGGCCACGCTGGAAAAAAGCTGTCTACGCTAACTAAACTCATATGTTAGCTTTATTCTTTTGGCAGTGAACAGGCATGAAAGCTTTTTAAAGATAACAATGACTTGACTACAGTTATGCTTTAAAAAGAGTAGGGAATGAATTGGGCTAGGACATGACATGGATAGGAAAACCATTCAAGAGGCTACTGCTGTAATGCAAAAAAAATAATGAGGCTTTATCAAGTACAGTGGCCATTTGAGTGGAAAATAGCGTCTTGATACTAAAGGTATTTCACCTAAAGAATAAAGAAAATTGGGAAAAAAAAGTGATGAGGGAAGACAAGAGTTTAAGATGACCCTAAAGTTTCTAGTTTAAACGAATATTTGGATTGTGATGCTTTTATTGTCATGTTAGGGAATTCAGAAGAAAGTGAATATGTAATCCTGAATTGATAATGAATGTTATTATGGATATTTACATGTAGAGTGAATTAAAGGTGGTAGAATGTGTGTGCGGGAATCCAGTGTCATTGATAGTTCAAGGCAAAGAAGTCCCCTGCCCTGGGCCCTGTGATTACAAGGGACCCCTTTGAACTGTTCTCCGCCTGTGCTCCCTCCATGGGGCAAGGGGTTGGGTCCACCTAGAGTCTACATTCCCTGCTCCTGGGTGCCTGGAATCGTGGGATCCTTAGTTCAGAGGGCCCCAAGCACACTTTCAGGCCTTTAACCAATGTCTCTGCTCTCAAGGATGGACTCTGTTGCCTTGCTACACATACCTATGCCCAAGTGGTGGCCAATGGATAGCATTTGCTATGGGCAAAAGAGACAGAACTGGGACATGCTGGCTGAAGTGTCCACACAGGGCACCTCATTGTGCATGTTGGAGCTGATAGTGGGAGGAAAAGGAGGGTAGGCCATGAGGCTCTGTGTCAGAGACCAGGGGTTAGGAACAAGCTTCTCCTGTGCCATCAAGCTCTAGTGCAAAACTTCAAGGAATCCAAAAATTCTAAATTCAGACTTGCTTATCTGATCTTTATGAAATGTGTTTTTCAAAGAAGGAGGACAGTACACATTTTACATAATCGTTTGTTAGCTAGATTTATAACCTTTAAATATTTTAGACAAATGGTGTATGGGTTTCCATGTGCACTCTTGGCTCAGGCCCCACAAATTTGAGAAGCGGACTTAGTGAAATCAACAGATATCTGTGATGATACAAGCCCATGTTAGATTATAGCAGTTGAAATGGAAAGAAAAAGAACCTAAAGGGTACTTTTTAAGGTGCATTTAACCGTCAATCTGATTTATTTAAAGATTAAGTTGGGCTTCCAAAGTATCCCTTATTCGTGGCCAGCAACAAAAAACCCCACAATGATTATAGAGTTTAAAAGCAATATGTATTAATTTCAGTTTAATTTTCTGTCCTTAAGTCACATAGTATATGTTTTCTGTTTCAATTTTCTTTCCATTAATCAGTATGAAACAATATTGAGCACAGTGGTTAATATGACAAAGATAGTGTGTTATTCACTTGGGGCTTATTTCTCTGTATACCAATGCAACATTTAAAAGCTCCTAATTTAAAATTAATGGAAAAGAGGCTTTATTAAGCTAGAGTCATAAATTTGATCTAAGAATACAGAATAAAAATATTACCTTCTTGGGCTTACCTGGTGGCGCAGTGGTTGGGGGTCTGCCTGCCGATGCGGCGGGCGCGGGTTCATGCCCCGGTCGGGGAGGATCCCGCGTGCCGCCGAGCGGCTGGCCAGGCCCGTGAGCCGTGGCCGCTGAGCCTGCACGTCCGGAGCCTGTGCTCCACAACGGGAGAGGCCACAGTGGTGAGAGGCCCGCGTACCGCAAAAAATAAATAAATAAATAAAAAATATTACCTTCTTTACCTTTATAAGACAGGGCAGAAAAACTGCAAAATTAGGTATCTTCATGCCTGGCTAAGTACAAGTGAGGACCCTACCTTTCTACTCAGAAAAATATATATGTCATCTCTGGTCCACATTTAGTTCATGGGAGAAAAAGCACAGCAACACCACAAAAGTGTCTTTAAATAGAGTGAAGTTTCTCTCTTCAAAGGTTGAAAGTCATTTATCAGCAATAGAATCTGTATTGCTTGGAAATTTTTTCTGGTGTTTCATGGAACTCATTTTCATCATATTATATGTCTAGTTTTTGTAGATTTGCACATTTACACATCTGAGTTTGTTTTCTTGGATTTGACTTCTTAAAAAGTACCACCAGACCTTCAAAAAAAATCTCTCATTCTGAGTAAATTAAAGCAGGCTGCCCAGCTTACTGTGTGTCCAGCTGGCTAAAGGCTTAAACAGGAAAAGGACGCAAGGAGATTCTGTGGTAGGTATAAGATAAATATGCTCTTATTTATGTTTTGCTGATACTCTAGTTGTTTAGAAGTTGGGGAATTTATTTTCCTTGCTTTGGGCTGTTCTTTTAAAAAACCAAATAATCATCTAGTGCGCCTTGTAGCTTTGATCTTTGTTTTTATATTTTGTTATACGAGGCTCAAAGTCTTACAGTTTGTTGTGTTTTGTACTTTGTCAGATCACCCTCTCTCTACACATTATTACCCACAGATGGCTGGAAGTAAAAAAATAAAGGAAAGCTAGAGTATCTTAAAAATTGACATCTCCCATAAAATCTGGGAGATCATTGTTAAAATATTGGCATACTTTTGCAGGTGCTAAAATAGAATTCTGTGGCCTCTCACCTAATATAATTAACTTTCTTTTATTTCCCAGTGTTTATCATATCTTTTCTTAACCTTTGTTTTTCACAAGAGTGCCCTTGGGACCAAACTGAGGAAGTCATACAGACACCTGCATGCCACAAGGCAAACACCAACCTCGTTCTAGCCCCAGGACAAAGGTCCTGCAAGCCGGCTCTGCAGATTCCCCCAAATACCTTTTATGCTACAGTGATAAATCATGTGAGGATATAAAATCAGTCTCCAGAGGAATGATACAGTGATTTGCTAACTATGACACTCAACAGAAACATTGGTACATTGAGTGACTTAAAAATTCAAGCTTATACTTTTAAATTCAGTTATAAAACACTGTGTGTATGTATGTGTGTCTACCTCACACATATTTTAGTAGTCTCTGGAATCTCGTAGTTCCTCAGTAGAATGTGTTACTTGGAACATGGATTGGAGCAGCACACACTAATATGTTACATGGTGTTTTTAAAATCAAATGTAGACTACAGATCCTGGTGATTCTTGAGGCAGTAATTGGTGCAAGGTGCAACAACTGGTTCTTTACTTTAGAAAAATTTCCAAACATGCTCCAGACCACTGAACCCCTAGAAGCCTCACATTAAGTCTGGATTTTCATGGGCTTATTTTCCATCTTGTGGCATGCATGTGTCGTATATCTATCCTTGCTACTTTTTGCTTATCTAGTCCAATAAGTATGATGTCATCAATGTAATGGACCCGATTTTCTGTGAGATGCCAAGATGATTAAGAACTCTGCAGATTAAATTAGATTAGAGAACAGGAAGTTGAGACTTCCCTGAGATGAGACAGTGCAGGTATACTTTTGCCCATTCCAAGTGAGAATGAAGTATGTCATATCATACTTTCAAATTGGTATAGCGAAAAGCATTTGTCAAATCCATAGCTGTGTACCAGGTGCCAGGATTTGTATTGTTTTGTTCCAGCAAGATACTCCAGTAGAATCTTACAGCTGCAACTAGAGTCACTACTTGACCAAGTTTTATTCTACAAGATCCATCCACCACCTGCATAGGCCAAATAGGGAAGTTAAACGTGGATGTAATACAAATCACCACCTTGCATTTTTCAAGTCTTTGATGGTGGCACTGTTATATTCAGCTTACTCAGATGAATGGGGTATTGTTAAGTTTTCTAATCTGATTGGAGAGGGAGTTCCAAGAGCTTCCACTTGGCTCTTTCTACCACAATAACTTTCCCTCCAGTATCCAAAAATGTGGTGATTTCAGTTGATGGGATCTATATTTCAATTATGTATTCAGGAACTGAGAAATAACTGAGTTGATCTGAAGAGAAATATATATGGGGCAGAGCTCTACTTATCACAACCACCATAAAGCTCTATTTTCATGAACCACAGTAACATTTTGGGTGTGTTAGATCATCCCACAGTAGCGAGATAGACACTACTCTTCCCTCGAAATTTGGTTTAAATATCGAGACTGGTGACACACACACACACACACACACACACACACACACACCCCAGAAGAGTTTGGAAAGGTTTATTACTCGCAAATTGAGCTTTCTGGGGAGAGCATAGCAGGCCCCTCCTGCTGATCTGAAAATGACTTGAAAGAGTAAGGAAAGGAGATTGGCTTGGTGTTTTCATGGTGGCTAGGGGGTGGGGTCAAAGTGAGAGTTCCTACACGTGGTTTGAACTTCATGCTGGTGCCAAAGGAAAGAGCACCTTGAGGTTTTTTAGCTTGCACATTCAGGGAAGAAGGGGTGGAGCCAGGTGAGGCTTAAAAGCTGCAGAAGTCAAACATTAAAAAGTAGAGTTGGGCTTCCCTGGTGGAGCAGTGGTTAAGAATCCACCTGCCAATGCAGGGGACAAGGGTTTGAGTCCTGGTCTGGGAAGATTCCACATGCAGCAGAACAACTAACGCCGTGCACCACAACTACTGAGCCTGTGCTCTAGAGCCCGTGTGCCACAACTCCTGAAGCCCACGCGGCTAGAGCCTGAGCTCTGCAACAAGAGAAGCCACCGCAATGAAAAGCCCGCGTACTGCAACGAGGAGAAACCCACGCTCGCTGCAACTAGAGAAAGCTGCGTGCAGCAGCGAAGACCCAATGCAGCCAAAAATAAATAATAAAAAAAAATAAATTCGTGAAAAAAAAAGTAGAGTTAACCATAATGGAAAAGAATATTTAAAAAAAATGTATATATGTGTATAACTAAATCACTTTGCTGTACAGCAGTAATTAACACAACATTGTAAATCAACTATACTTCAATTAAAAAAATAAAATAATAGAGTTGGACTGTTTATTATATTGGTTCTTTGGGAATTAGTTTCAGCTAATCCTTCAAAAGCATGAATATTTCTTATTTTCTCATGCACACCTTTTCCTTTGGAGAGAGTTGTGAAAAAAGATTTACCATATATTTTTTTGTGGCTGTGTTGCAAGGTCTGTTCTCAAGGGGATGGGTCTCTCCTTGGTCCAGGATCTTTAGGTTTTGCTTACTTCTGGGAACTAGGTGAGAAGTCAGTTTCCTTTCCTGTGTTCAGCTTTCTGCCCATCAGCTCTTAAATGTTTTGTGTTATACAAATCAAAATATTATATATAATATTATAGTTGGATGCCTATTTTATATCCAAGGACACTATGGTCAATTAGCCATAGCGAAGTTTCCTGTAGATTAGGCCATTCTCATTACTATTTTGTTACTGCTGTTCATTACAATAATTGCATCTGATTTTTCTCTGGTGGTTCTGTGTTGTCAAGTGGCCCCTGTTACACTGGGATCCCATCATTGCCATTGATATCAGGGAGCCCATCTCAACATTCATGTCTCCCACTGTCATCCCTAGCATACAGAGGACACGACTATGGAAATTTAAGGATGCTGATGTTCACTTCACTGGTACAGTTCTTGACATCTTAGTGAAGGAAGGGTCTTCTTATCTTTCTTGGTGGATGAGGATAGTTTTGTAGGCTGCATGTGGTAAATCCTTTTTAAGAATTTTTTTTCTTGAAATATAATAGTACATTTAAAGGAAACCTTAAGTGCTTTTGGATTCCTTCTTCTACATTATGCTAGCTGTATCTGGCGTCTTGACTTCATTGACTGTAGGCCATAATTAATTCTTATTTTTTTAGTCAACCAAGAAAATTTTTAGAGCCATTTCTCAGCTACTTGAGCTAGCACATTAATCTCAAAGTGTATCCATATCAATAAATTTAACCAAATCCAGTGTTTTTAAAAACAACTTTATTGAGTTATAGTTTACAAAAAATAAAATTTACATGTTTTAGTCTATAGATAAATGACTTCTGAGGAATGTCTATGACTATGTAACCACCACTCCAATCAAGAAATTTCCCTTGTGCCCTTTTGTTAATCTTTACAACTCCCTGTCCTAGGAAACTACTGATCTGATTTCTATCACTAGAATTTAGTTTTGCCTGTTCTAGAATTTTATTTAAATTGAATCATATAGTATATACTATTTTTTGTCAGGCTTCACTCACTCAGCATAAATTTGTGTTTTTAATTTGTTTGTTGCTTCTTATTGTTGAGTAGTGTTCCATTGCGTGGACATAGCCATTCACTAGTTAGTGGACACTTGGATTATTTCCAGCTTTTGGATATCCTGAATAATGTTGTAAACATCCTTTTGTAAGTATTCATGGATATATGTTTTCATTTCTTTTGACAAAATACCCACAAGTGGAACTGCTTCATTATATGTTCATTACATGTTTAAATATATAAGAAACTCAAACAATCTGATGTTATATTCTATTTGCCTTAGTCTAAAACATTTAGAGTCCATTTTCAAACATATTCTAGGTTTCTACCCAAATATGTTAGCACAATCTTGCAAGTCATTTGGCATATATTCAGTCTTCTGGGTCAGACTTTTCCTGAAGATCTACTCTAATTATAGGTATAGAAGTAATAAGATATTGTAACAGTTAATAAGAGAATTGACATCTTCTTAGAAGGCAACTTCCCAATGTGAGGTTAATGCAGAATATTTAACATGGGAAAACTAGTCTTTTCAAATTCAGGAGGAGATGCTGATTTTCTTGGTAAGAGAGGCTCATGGAGACTATTTAAAAGCTCATCCCACGCCCTACAGATGTGACACCATGAAGCCCTTCACCAAGTAATCATCCCTGTAGACTCTCATGCCAAACGCTATTGCAGAGCTTAAATTAAAAGTTTCTCTCAAGGTTTTATTTTTAATGTTTATTTACTTAATTCAACATTAGACCATAAAAGAAATTACTGAGTCCCCTCTAATGCATGTATCAGGTAGTTTCCCAAGCACTGGGGATAAGGCAGTGAATGGAATAGTCCCTGACCTTAAAGAATTTATAATCTAGTGTGGAATTTAATTATAATATGCATGAATGTCCAAAGAAATGCACAGATATGAATTGTGGTAAGTCCCATAAAGGAAAATTAAAGAGTATAATGAGAGATTATCTCTGGGGGAATTTACATTGAAGAGTTGAGGCAGAGCAGGCTTTTTTGAAGAAGTATGGATTAAGCAGAAGCCCAAGTGGTAGATTAAAATTTCATAGGTGAAGAGGGGAGAGGAGCACTTAAACAAGGTGAAGAGCAAGTGGGAAGGTGCTGAGGCAGGAGAGACCTTGTCATTTCAAAGGAACTGAGAGAAGGCCAGTTTTGCTAGAAAAAAGGAAAAAAGCAAAAGGGAATTTAGTTGGAGAGGTAGGCAGGGGTCAGATTCTGCGTGGGCCATAGACCATGTTAAAGGGTTTGGATTTTATCCCAAGTGCAGTGAGAAGTTAATAAATGGTTCCATGCAGAGGAATGATTTTAAATTCAATACTTTAAAAAAATATCATCTGACTGTGGTGTGGAGAAAGGAGTGAAGGGAGCCCAGGCAAGAAATGGACCAGGGTAAATAGTTCAGGGTAGATAAGTTAAATAAGAGTGACAGCAGTGGGATAGATAAATGGGTGAGCTTGAGTTGCCCCTTGGAGGTAGAATCCACAGGAATTGGTAACTAATTGGATGTGGGGGATGATGGAGGGGCAGCTTTGAAGATCCCTCTGGGTTTCTGGCATGAGTATTTAGAAGGATGGAGATGCCAGTTATTACTGCCATGGTGGGGTTGGACTGGGAAGGAAGCGTATCTGAAGCTTAGTTTATGAGTTTTCACTTCAGATAAGATGTATGGGTTGGATGGGATTTCCCTGGTGGCGCAGTGGTTAAGAGTCCTTCTGCCAATTCAAGGGACGTGGGTTCGATCCTTGGTCTGGGAAGATCCCACATGCCGCGGAGCAACTAAGCCTGTGAGCCACAACTACTGAAGCCCATGCGCCGCAACGAGAAGCCACTGCAATGAGAAGCCCGTGCACCACAATGAAGAGTAGCTCCCACTCGCCACAACTAGAGAAAGCCCACATGCAGTAACAAAGACCCAACACAGCCAAAAAACAACAAAAAAATATGTGTGGGTTGGAAATGTAAATTTGCAAATAGATGAGATCACTTAGGCCAGCGAGAGAAGCACAGATGGAATGAAAGACTAAGGGCCGCGTGTATGGACCGTTCAATGCCACTACAGATGAATCAACAATAGACCCCTGTCTTGTTGTGCACCCCACCACCCCAACTCTCAAAGATTACCTGGTCTTCTACTTCCCTTAGGAGTGACCTTCTTATATCAGATCTTCTTCCCAGTCTTAACTCTAATCAATTTCTTCATAGAATCAAAACACTTTTAATGCTTTTCTCCTCAAGCCTCTTTCTTTTTTTTTATTGTATTGTATTATATTGTATTTTATTTTTTCAGATGGTTGACATTAGTACTGAAGAACTGAAACAACAGTTTGATCAAGAAATAAAAGTAATGGCAGGGCTTCCCTGGTGGCGCAGTGGTTGAGAGTCCTCCTGCTGATGCAGGGGACGCGGGTTCGTGCCCCAGTCCGGGAAGATCCCACATGCCGCGGAGCAGCTGGGCCCGTGAGCCATGGCCGCTGAGCCTGTGCGTCCGGAGCCTGTGCTCTGCAACGGGAGAGGCCACAACAGTGAGAGGCCCGCGTACCGCAAAAAAAAAAAAAAAAAAAAAGTAATGGCAAAGTAAGTTAATCTGGCAGTGTGGTACTGTGGAAAAAAGCAGGACAAGGAGTAAGGGACCTGTTTCTTACCCAGAGTGTGCCATGAACTAGTGATATTTTCAAATATGTAAATTAAAATAGTTTAGAGAACTTGAAAGAACTTTGACTCTACAGTTCTGTGGCTGCGTATACTCTCTCGTATGTGTGTAGATTAAACACGTCATTATTCTAAATCATAACAAAATTACAAGGAATTTCATCTATCTTCCGTTATTGTGTTTTCTGCTCCCAAAATTCACGAGAGATAAATTGTAGATATAATATGTATGTGCATATATGTGTAAATATATATATGTGTATATATATATATATATATATATATATATATAATAGTCCCTTTGATATAAGTTAACACCATAAGCCAGGGAAGTGTTATATGTAAGAATGTTTAGAAGGCATTAACTCAGTATGTTTGAAAATTGTTGGACATCATCAGGAAGAGGAGAAATAAATTAGGAAATTTATTCAATAATTATAGTGATTGATACTTGAGTATGTACAATAGACCAGAAACTGCAATGTATTAACCAACACTTGTTATAACCACACACACACTTTTTTTTCCACTGAGATTTAGAAACATTAACAACTTTGCCCAAGACCACATAAACAATAAATATGTGGATTTCAAATCCAGATCTGTCTGACTCCAGAACTTGGACTTTTGATCTAAATCCTTAATGGGATTTACCAATTTATTCCCATTAGCTCAAGCCTCTTTCTACTCTTTGCATTTCATGGAATTGATCTTTCCTGTTCCTCTCACCTTTGATTACCTTCTCTTGACATTTGAGCCTGAAATTTTGATTTACCCCAGAGATTTATCCTGGAACTTTTACTTCTTAGTTTTTATGCATCTACACCCACTTCATAAGCATACAAACATGCATTCTTCCTGTCTAAGCTTTGTTCTGATGCTGTAGATTTCAAGAGCAAGACAAATGCTGCCAAGTACTGAAACACTACAAATTGAAGTACTAGACTACCTATTCTGGATACGCTAAAAAATTATGAAAACATTTTTTCCACTTTCAGTGATCACCTTTCTTCATTCTCCAAGAGAACAGAATTTGAGGTGTTGGAGGGGAATTTCCTTGAATATGGTTGAGGGAGCACCATTGTGGTGCTAGAAGATGGTGCCTTCTCTTTTTCTTTTTTTTTTTCAGAAAAAACTTAGAGTATCCTTTAATAATTCAATTAAACTTTACATTAGGGCTTCCCTGGTGGCGCAGTGGTTGAGAGTCCACCTGCCGATGCAGGGAACACGGGTTCGTGCCCCCGTCCCGGAAGATCCCACATGCCGCAGAGCGGCTGGGCCCATGAGCCATGGCCGCTGAGCCTGCGCGTCCGGAGCCTGTGCTCCGCAACGGGAGAGGCCACAACAGTGAGAGGCCCGCGTACCGCAAAAAAAAACCCCAAACAAAACAAAACAAAAAAAACCCTTTACATTAATCTAACATAACAGCAATGTACCATGTGAGAGGTGAGTCTTAGTAAATACAGATCTCCATTAACAAAACTGGGATTTAACATTCATTGAAGCATAATCTTTTTCTCTCTAAAATTAGCCTCTTTTCTACTAAATGTAACCAAATTAAGACTAATTTGTTTCCAAAATAAGTCTGGTCTCAATAAACTTGGCTTGATGATTTATATAACTCTAATTGATCATATAGACTTTGTACTTGCTGAAACTTTTATGAGTCTCAGACTGGACTTTTAAAGGACCTCTCAGGGCTAGGAAAGTCATGCCAAGAGCTTATCACAGATTTTTGCCTAACAGATGTAGGTGAATTCCTCCCTTTTCGAGGTCTCCAAAATACCTTGGGATTTCTGTAACCGCTAGTGAGGTAGCCTTCCTATAAGTTATAATGAGTTTGAGGGGAAGGTTTCCTTATACCTGGAGAACACAGATTTAAACCACTAATTTTTTCAGATAGAAACCATAAAAATAACCATATTCACCAGTTCACTCAGTCCTATGTAACTACTCCTTTTTGATTAACAGCTTTATGAAGCCCTCAGGTTTTTCATTAGAATTCTTCATTTCTTACCCGGTTCAGCATTATGGTCTGAAACTCAGAAACTTGTATTTATGCAAAAATCCTTTCTATAAATCTTCTTGAAGGGGAAGCATTTTTTGCAAAGGCATTAGAGTGAAAGTGTCTATAATGACAAAAGACTTAAGAAGGCACGTTTAAAATCTGATTATGATGCAATTGACAAACAACTTGGTTACTGTTGTGACATACAGCACTTTAAGATCATAACTAGAATTATGACTGATAACATTTTATTACCAGGACATATCAGATCTTTATGAAGTCCATATAATTTCTAGAATATCTATATTAGTAACATTTACCATACAATATAACCTAAGAAGATTTATTACTCATTTGACAATACTTCCCATGTAATTTAACATACCAAATGAACCTAATTAGTTTAGTATCTCTCTTTGGGATGTTTCAGGGCCCTTTGAAGCATCCCAAAGTTAGCTAGAGGTTGAAGAAACTTTACCACAAATTTGATTTGGGAAGTTTTGTCATAAAAATATCAAAAAGGGCTTAGAACACTCAGACAGGATCATAGGCCACTGTGAAACAATAGTTATTCACCTAGCCAAAGTAACAATAAAAGATTTCAAAGGCAAATACAGAATTGATCACTTAAAAGGTAAAGAAACTTAAAATCTGTTATCAAAGGCAGTTCAACATTTTAAGAAAACTTTTCTTCTTAACAGAGAGAAGAGTCAAATTTAAGTTTTGCACCCACTTTTAAAATTCATTTACTCAATTAAATTTATTTTAACCTTAGTCAGTCCTGATCATGCACAAATTTTCTCAGGGTTCACTTTCCACAAAACTTTTTATCATTTTCTGAATCCATCACTTTATTTTCCATTTGAAAACAGCCAGCCCTAAGTCAGACCTACTTCCTTTTCCCTCAATAAAATCTAATTCCATTCCTCATACCTTCTTTACTGAATACATACATCCTACTTTCCTATTGTTTATTGAAATGTTTTCTTATTATTTCTATTAGCTTTAATTACATGTTTAAATTAGAATCCTCATCTCTTAAAACCTTAATTTCTTGTGAAAACTATGAAGTAAGCAATTATGAACTGTCCTTTACATTAGCATTCTGTAGATTGATGAACATAAATACCAGTGATAATTAAAAAAAAAACATTTGCTTTCTGATAGAGAACATGTCAGGATGGCAACATATTCATTAATAGTTCTAAATATCTTTAGTTTCTCTGTAAGAGGAAGCCAGTGTTCAGTAATTAATGTCTCAGTATCTTATTTTATTTGGGAATGACCTAGTTATTCAATAAACTTCCATCACTTAATTTAGCGCAACTCTAGACTTTCAAGTTAACCAGGATCTGGAGAGACTATTTTAGATAGACATTTTTAAAGCATAATCATTCTTAATAGAATTTCTCTAAAGGCTCTTATCTCATTTACATTTTCTTTCCTTAAAAGTTTCTTCACCTCGAATTGGGCCACTGCCCACTTTTTGATCTTTGATGGTTGCCTTGGAACCGTCATGGCGCTGGTGGGTGTGTCACTTAGCTTGCCAATGTGTTACAGTGAGTGGATACTGAGGCTCAAGGTCTAGTGGAAGTCAACTCGTCTGCCATCTTGGACCTATTTGATTCTAATCAGTCTATATCATGTCCTCGGGGCTGTGTCATTCCTTTAAAGTTTATGACCCCCCCTTCCCTCCTATTTCATTCCTCCCTCAGAGATTTTACTCCCATATTCTTATGGGAAGCAGAGCGGTGACTATCTTCTGTAACTGCTTCAAGGCTGAGTAGGGGCATTGACCCTGCCTGTCGGGAGTAAAAATCTCTGGATGCCTGACCTAGGGGTCCCAGGGGCAGGACAGTTCCTTGTCTTAAGTCAGTATGGGCTGGAATCCTCGCATAGCTATCATCTTGATGTGGAACTGTCATAACTGCTTCCATAGCCTTTCTATGAATTTCCTTGCTGATAAAGTGCTTTTTGTAACAACATCAGAGTACAAAAGTATGTATAAATGACAAAAGACTTAAAAGGCATGGTTAAACATCTGAGTACAGTGTAATCGATAAAGAAACTTGGTTACAGTAACCAGAATTACAAATGATTACATTTAACTTAACATACCAAATAATCCTAGTTAAATATTTCTCTTTCAGATACCTCAAGGGCCCTCTAAAGTATCCCAAAGTTAGCTGGAAATCAAAAAAAAAATTAATTAAGGTTTGATATTTGGGAAGTTTGTCAAAAAGTTTTAAAACACTTGGTCAAATAAGATCATCAGTCACTGTGAGACAATACTTATTTCTTAACCAAAGTTACAAGAGATCTCAAAAGCAAATACAAATCACTTAAAGGCAAAGAAATTCACACAATCTGTTGTCAAAAGCGGCATTTCAAGAATACCTTGGAGGGAGAAACTAAATCCAGTCTTGTTCTAGCCCATTCCTGATGAAATCCATTTACCCAACTAAATTTAGTCCAATCTTAGAAAATCCTGATCATGTATAACTCTTTTCGATAATTTTCATTCTTCACACCTTTTTTTTTTTAATGCTTTTTAAAAAATTTAATTTATTTATTTATTTTTGACTGCGTTGGGTCTTCGTTGACATGCGGGGCTTTCTTTGGTTGCAGGAATGGGGGCTACTCTTCTTTGAGGTGCATGGTCTTCTCATTGCGGTGGCTTCTCTTGTTGCAGAGCACAGGCTCTAGGTATGTGGGCTTCAGTAGTTGTGGTGTGCAGGCTCAGTAGTTGTGGCTCGCGGACTCTAGAGTGCAGGCTCAGTAGTTGTGGCGCATGGAGTAGTTGCTCCGCGGCATGTTGGATGTTCCTGGACCCAGCCTCGAACCTGTGTCCCCTGCATTGGCAGGCAGATTCTTAACCACTGAACAACCAGGGAAGCCCTTCACACCTTCTTTTACTAAAAACACATATCTTACTTTTCTTAAAAGTTTTTTCCCATTGAGTTACTTTTCTTGTTGACAAATTTGTAATAGATAGAATAAGGTCTTATTTGACCTCTAGTAAACGTAGGTACAACAGAAGTATTATATTTGACATCAATGACTCTAACATGTCTATGTTAATCAAACCAACAAGCTTATGCCACCTTCAATACTGGATATCAGTTTAATACTGAATATTTTCCAGATGACATGAACCTGAAATTTATTCTGGCCAGATTATTTTCTATTTCTGAGTATTTATATAAGTACTTAATTTTTTTAAAGCCAGTTAAGTGGAGCTCTTTTATGAATTCAGTTTTGGCAATACCATACAGCTACAACACACATATAGATACATATGAACACACAAACAAACATAGAGGCCTCATAGTTCCCATTTGAAAATTTCAGCCCTGAGTCAGGTACAACATAAAAGCCATCAGTTACAAGGGGTTGGATTCAAATTGGGCTCCTAGCAGGTGGAACAAATCAAGGTCACCTATCTAGATGGCTAAACTCTTTTTACTAGTGCTTGCTTTGTCATATGGCGAGTTGGTAGGAGCTGCTTTTTTTAGCTAGGGCTTGTTCTCTTTGGATTCCCATAGTCCTCATATGGCCTGTCTCTCTTTTACCATCTGCCTGGAACTGTAGACATCTGATATTTTGGCCCCTATAATGCCTCATCCTGAATATGACATATGTGTGCCTTGAACACAAGACTACTAGAACTAAGTTTTTTTTTTTCAAAGCCATTATCCCTCCTCAGAAATTTGTATGTTTGTTTCCTTCTAATGGAAAGTTCTTTTAGACTTTAATTCAAAGTTTAGTGTCAGTTTTCCTTTATTGTAATTCATTGATGGATTTAAAATACTCAGTTGTAAAAAATACTATGTGAAATTCAAGAGGTGGTTAATTTTACTCAGTATAAGTATTTTAAATATAAAGAATAAGAAAAGCATGTGTTTTTAATTAGTGCAAAGTGAACGCACAGAAAAATGGCAAGAACCATGGAGGGCCTATATTCATGATATATACTATGTGCAATGACGTCTGTACCGTGGTTACTGCTTAGAATTTTAGGCATTTGCAGGATATTAACTGGATAAATCTGATTCTTATCCAAAATATTTATATATTTAATTCAAATGTTAGGAATATACACTGGATTTCTAATGTTATAACTGGATTGAATTGTGTTAGCATGTGCTATATGCATAGTAATTATTTCAAATATTTAAATCTAAAATTGGATCGATTGATTTCTATACTTGTACTGAAAATACAGATGGTTTTCTATTCATACTCAAGTCTCAATGAATTTTCCCCTGATTTAAAAAAATATTGTGTTCTTTTCATATTTCTGATCCTTAACTTGCTCCTTTCCTTTCTGGAAGCAAAGATGATTTGTTTAAGCATGATATCTATGTCAGTTTTTAAATAACTACACTATATCAGAAAATTATTTTTAAGCTTATGCAGTTTCTGTGGGAGGAAATCATATCTCTTTAAATCAAACAAATTGCTTCAGTGAATATTGTTGTCAAACATAGAGCATTAAATCATGTTTGGTTTCTTTCTCTCAGAATATACAGGAAGCATCCTTTAAACAGGGTGAGTGGAGTAGAGATGACAGAGCAATGTGAAGGCCCTGCAGTTTCTTATTTGTAAACTCAAGCTAGTAGCAAACTAAAGGAGACATTCCATCTAAGACCCTACTGTTTGGTCAGGTCTTCTCTTATGGAAAACTCCTGCCTCATTTCTTACCCTTTATCTCTTTTAGAGTAAAGGTTGAAAATGACAACATTTATTTGGCAGTGTGACAGCAAAGTTCAACTTGCACTCCAGGATTTTGTTTCTCACTAATTTATTGGTACTTAAAGCATGTATTTCCATATTCTGGACTCTAAGCTTTCTTAGAACAGGAACCATGTCCTTATAGGCAATGTAACACAGTAGTTAAGAACAGATTTGGAGACAGATTGCTTGGGTTTGAATCTTTGTGTACTACTTACCTAGCTGGGTAACCTTGGGAAAGTTACTTAACCACTCTATAGCTCAACCTCAAAGGGTGGTTGTAAAAATTATATGAATTAATATGCATAAGGTGCTTATATAAGTTCCTGACTAATGGTAAATGTATGACTTTTTGCAACTGGCCTTTGTGAACTCTGAGCTCAGAATTGTCTCTAGAACCAAGTAGGTGCTAAAAAAAGGTTATTAAAACAAATGGAGGAATTGTACCCAGATCTCCTGTGTGAGAAGCAAAAGTCAAAATGAGACCATTCCATTTCCCGTTTCCTCTCCTGGATCCTCTGTCTTGCACTTGCCTTACAGAGAGGCACTTTCCAAAGCCCAGCCCCTGGTGCCTCACAAACTTTCATTGTATAGCCTCTTCCCTGGAAGTGTTACTGAAGCTGATGACATTGAAATTAGAGCCAACTGTGTTGGTCTGAAATATCTGCCTTTATACCAGTTTCAGAAGCTAAAATAGAGGTGGGGAAGGGTACTAGCTGATTTCTAATTCTAAAAATTCTGTGAATTTCTATGTTTTCTGATATCCAGAACCATATTCCTAGCAGCCTATTGAGTCTCTTATACCCCATATTTAAACCGAACCCATTACTTTATCACTCAAATGACCTGCTTTGCTGTTTCCTTCTAACATTGCCTTCATTTAGTCCATATCATCCTCACTTGGATGCTTGTAATGGCCTCCTAACTGACTGACTTGCCACGAATTTCTCTCCCCTACTCTTTGTCTCCAGACATTGTCAATCAGACACTGACAGAGGTCCACTTCCAGAATTGGTCTTGAAGCATAGATCTGATCATGTAAAATTTTTAATCAGTTCCCAATGCTGAAAAATATAAACTTTCAAGTTGGAATTTCAACTCCTCTAATTCTATTCGGTCCTTATATATTACACTGTTATTCATTAATTTATTCATTAAATAAAAAAATATATATTCAGCATCTAGAATGTAACATAAGTTGTGCTAGGAATAAAAAGTAAATGGATGACAAATGTAGTTCTAATCCTGAAACAGCAAATAGTCGAGTGGAGGACCCCAGTGATCCAATGAGTACAATACCGTGATGAATGCTGTACAAGACGTGAGCTAAGAGTGCAGCAAAAGCATCTACAGGGACACACAGAACCAGACATAAGCTGAAGGATGTCTAGATTGCATAAGCAGTGGCTAGCTTGGACATAGAAATGTTCTAGGTTACTATCATAAAGGATATGAAAAGGGATACCAAGAAGCACTGAGCACTCAGGTAGGGGCACAGATCTGCTTGGAGGCTGATTTTTGGCAGGCCAGGTATAAAAAAGAGTAGACATATGGTTGGACCAAACTTTTGGCTTTGAAAGGTAGGTAAAATAGAAAACTGAGTGTGACGTTCTTTGAAAGAGAGGGATTGAAGTGATGTCTTGATATCTGTGCTAGTGAGTAAGGAAGTGAAACTGAGGGAGTGGTATCATGAACTGGAGAAAAGGACATGGTTAAGAGATTTGAAATGTCCTTATCTTACTCTGTGCCTACCCTTGGTTTTCTTCATTTCTCATGTACCAGCTGGCTACTTCCCAAATGTAACCCTGCCTTTTCTAAGGTTTTGGTCAAGTTGTTCCCTTTCCTAGAATGTGTTTTTCTCTGGAACCTTTGTTAAAGCCAAGGGCTACCCCAGCTAAAAAAGTTTCACCTCCTCCAATAAATCTCCAGCTTTATAATGATTTTCTTTGTCCTTTTCTTCATATGGCATATGTATCATTTTTATACTAATTTTTATTCAATTCTACCTTTTTAAAGGCTTATTTATGCAAGCAGTTGCTTCTCCCATTAGATCATTTTTTCCTGGTGGGTAGAAACTTGGCTCATTTGTCTTTGTTTCTGCCATGGCAGACTCTATACCACACTGTGTGGTAAAGAAAATAATTATGGTCTCTGCCTTATGGAACTTATCTTGTAGTGGGAAAGGGAGACAATGATTGAACAAAAAAATAAATAAAAATGATAATTTTAGACTGTGGTAACTGTATTCTAGGAGAGACAGGGGTGGATAATTTTAGTTAGGGTGGTCTGGCAAGGTGTCTCTGAAGAATATCTGAATTGAGAAGGAACCTTAGGGAGAACCAGGATCAGGAAAAGGAATGGCATGGTCAAAGGTCCAAAGTAGAAAAGAACATGGCAGGTTGCAGGCTGCCAGCTGGGCATGGGCAGTTCATTGCCCCAGAAATAGAATTTATGCTTCACGGGGCCAGTGTAGCAAAAACAAGTGAAGATAACATTGGACTGGGAATTGAGAGATCTTGGACACATCACTTTACAGTTTTGAGTTTAAATTTTCTTACCTAAAAATGAAGCAGTGGGTTTAGTGTTAAGACACTTTTGGTATCTGATTCCCCTTTGTTTTATTAAAATTTTGTTTATTTTATTTTTTAATAAAGTTATTTATTTTATTTATATATTTTTGGCTGTGTTGGGTCTTCGTTGCTGCACGTGGGCTTTCTCTAGTTGTGGAGAGTGGGGGCTACTCTTTATTGTGGTGCACGGACTTCTCATGTGGGGGCTTCAGTAGTTGTGGCATGCGGGCTCAGTAGTTGTGGCTCGTGGGCTCTAGAGCGCAGGCTCAATACTTGTGGTGCACGGGGTTAGTTGTTCCGCTGCATGTGGGATCTTCTCGGACCAAGGATTGAACCTGTGTCCCCTGCATTGGCAGGCAGATTCTTAACCACTGCGCCACCAGGGAGGTCCCCCTCCTTGTTTTGGTAGATGAAATAAGCTTAGGATTTTTGGAAGGGCATGGGCAGGACAGGAGATTAGATTTTTCTCCTTCTCTATTCACAGTAACTTTGACTCCCTTATGTTTGAACATGCCGGTACCTGTGTGCCCCTTCAGAGCACGGATAGGGACAGAGGGAAAGGGAAGCCATAGGTACTTTTCTTTGTCTCAAAGCTTCCTTTTGCTCCACAGAGAAGAGTTTGGCTGCTCCACAAAGGCACAGATTTCTTCAGAAAAAAACAAAGCAACTTCAAAGAATTTGAGGGTAAAGAAGAAGGGGAGGCATGATTTTCACCTTCATGTTACTGTAGACACCTTGCTACCTGCAGAGATGAACTGGGGGGGAGAAAATATGGGATTGTCTGTTTAAATTTTTAAGTCTTCCATATCTTTCTTTCCCTGACACACCAGACTGTGAATTCCTCATAAGCTGTATTGAGACTGCATTGACAAAATGCTATCACAGCCTTGCGTTTAATAGAGAAAAGTAAATTGTCCCAGGACAGGTCACACCACATTTAGTTCCTTCTCACAGACTTTAAAAAAAATTAGATCTGAGATGGTGCATTTGCTCAAGGATAAATATGAGTGATTGCAATGTTTTGTATTTTTGAAGTCTGCTTAACTTCTGAAATTCAAGTTGCAAGGGGACAGAGAAGCTAAGTTCTGATTAGAGATTAATATAAATTCAACTATAGATTGAATTTGGACTTTTTTTTTCCAGCAAATGGTTACTTTACCCAGCCAGTATTTTAACTGTTATTTATGTTAAGTTGAATAAATGACAGTATAGATTGTGTGAAAATGATTTATGAGATGTGAATACAAATTGACTATTTTCAGACATAAAGAAAAACGCTTTGTGTTGGAAGTAAAAATGATGAATTGGGATTTTTATACTATTACGATTAAAAATATGTGATATAAAATGATTTTATTTAATGTAATTTTAATTTTCATACTGAGGCTAACACTCTAGACTATAAATTATCATAGTAATTGTAGATCTCTTACTTTAATTTGTGCATCATTTTCATGCAAACCAGTTAACTATAACAAGAGGGCACCTTGCATATAATTCAATTTTAAGAAAGGTATTCTGCAGGAGGGAATTTTTTCATTCATTCACACATGACTTTTGTGAGAAGTGAAGATACTGACACATTTTAATCTATTTTTCAACAAATTAAACTTTCCCCTTACCCATTTGATCTTAGGATAAGTATGTACAAATATATTACACTAAATTCTTTTTATGGTTAATATTAAATTTTGTGGAAAAGTGATTTACAAGGAGATTTAAAACTTCCACTATTGCAACCCTGGTACCTTAGTTATCCAGCATGTGGGTGTTTTGTTAGCTGAATTTTTGGTTTCTTGACCTTTGAATTTAAGCAATGAAATTGCCCAAATATTATAACTTTTTAAACTTACTTCTCAGTGAATTATTTTCAGAAAGAGATGTTATCAATCCTAAGTCTGCCATCAGAACTAACCAAACAATGGTGGTGTCAGTGTACTCTGAGAAAGACTTCATAGACAAACAACTTGAAGGCTATCATTGATGTTAGCCAAGCAGAAAAATATCTATAAGGGAAAAAAGAATTTCATTCCTCAACTACTGAACACTGAAAACATTAGCAGGCTATGAAAAATAGTGTTTTAAAAATTTAAACTAAACACAATTATCAAAATCACTGAGAAAAATAGATATTACTTAATAATGCAGAGATCTCTGTATTACTCAATAAAAAATGCAATTTATTTTCACCCTGAAATAGAAAGTTGACAGGCCACTGAATTAAATAGAACACATGGTTATCTTAATGAGAACAGCCCCAAATGAATGATTTTAATAGATTTACCTATCTTTCAATAAGTTTTCATTTCTGTCTCATCTTCCTTTATGACTCTTTAACACAAGTAACCTCTGTCAAAAGTGGTATGTCTAAGGCTTTAGAAAAGCAGCTTTAGAGGGTCAGATTATCCTCTTAGTATCTAGAATGAACTTCTTAGTTCAGCAGCAATGGCTGCTTTATAACACCATTTAATTAGCACGCTATGGGACTTTTAATCTAACATAACAGTCAAACATGGCACTATTGTGTCCTGTCCCCATTTTAACTTGAGGTTAATATTGATGAAGGATGTCCCTATTTATCGGATTAAAAAGTCTGTTTTAGTTATATGATTTTTCCTGATTATTATATTAAGAATTTAATGATTTTGGAAATTTTGTTTTATTAAACTCCAAGGTCTTACTCATCCCCCCACCCATTTTCTAATGAATAAATACAATTTGAAAGGGATATGCCATTTGTGCCTCATCTTTATAAGAATGGAATATGATTTTATATATTTTGTGAGGACATGTATTTTGTATATGAAATTGGTTTTTATTTTTTAAAGGAATATTTTGAGATGGCATTAAGGTATATGATGGAACCATCACGCTTCAGGAATGGGAGGTCAAGGCTGCTCTTGGACTCTTAGCAAAGAAAATCTTCAGACTTTCCCTTAGTTCTCTTGGTGACTATGCCCCCCAGGTTCAGTTCTGCATCCCTCAGTTCTATTTCTGCAGGGAAACTATGATTGAACTTCTTGGATCAGTAATTCACCCCTGGTCCAGTTAGCCCTGTTTAAGAAGGCAGGCTAGAAACAACAATGTAGGAACAGAAGGGGAGGAGGGACTGTTTTCAGAGAAGGATATGGGCTGAAGGCAATACATGTAGCTACTGTAAGGCCCGTGACCAGCTTCAAGACCTCAACCCTTATCCCTCATGTTTGGTTCAGGTGTAGGCTTGAAATAAAACTGTTAAATACATTACTTGGAGTCGTTAGCTATTACTGCTACTTGTTAAAAAAAACACTATTTACATTCACAGACTTGAGAAAAAATGTATAAATTAATTCTTCAAAAGAATGCATATATAAATACTTATATTGGCTCTAAGAATATATAACTCTTTAGTTTTTATTTTTATGAAGTCAATTAAAAACTAAAATCTCAGGTTAAATGTATTCATTACTAGTACTGATACAATTTTTATTTTATACATAATGATTTTTTGGCATTTTAGATAAAATGTGAGATTTGAGGATAAACTGACATTAAGTTTGTGTGAACACCTAACTTGACATTTAAGCTAACTTTACTTATTTCTGAAATCTTATATTCTGCTAATCCTCTACCACAAACTGAATTAGACATTAGCTTACTTGAGTTCTAGTACTCACACTGCCTGGTTACTGTGTGACTTTGGGCAAGACACTTAACCTCTGTGGGTCTTAGTTTTCTCAGCAGAATGAGAAAGTTAACATCTACCTTCCCTGTGTCACAAGATTATTATGAGGATAAAAAGAGATGCTATATTATGAATGCAGTTTGTGAACCATGAAATATTCTGTGATTTGTATGTCTGTGTCGTTAAATTATAAGTTCTTTGAGAGTAAGCACTATATTTTGTGTTTCCCTGCAATCCAGTAATTAGCACACTGCTCAATCTATGGCATATGTTCAATCATTTTTGGTATTGATGATGAGGCTGAAAATAAAAATATGGAGGTTTTGCTAATAATTTTCTCCTGCTTGTAGTCATTTATTCACTCAATCACTATAGTGCCTAAAGTGCCTTCCATGTGCCTGACATTATGTGAGTCATTGCAGATAAAATAACATATAAGACTCAGTGCCCTCAAGGAGTTTACAAAAAGGGAAGGAAGAGAGGCTCATGAGCAGAAGACTGTAAACATTATGGGAGACCAAGGACAAGGATAGTTACAGTCCTCTAGAAAGGGACGTGTGATCCAGCCTTGGTTATCTCATTCATGAGAAATGTAAATTTCTTGGCATGATAAAATAGTTTTGCGATTAAAATTTTGAATGCAAATTAACTTTTAAACTAAGATCAACATTGAATATTCAATATGAAATATAGCTCTTTGAGTATTTTAAGAACATAAATTTAGTACATAGCAGGTTTATGACTTGACAATAATAATATGTCATGGCATTTTTAATTCGAATTCACAGTATTTATTCCCAGTTGACAATTATATATTTATTTGCATGTGATTTTGTCTAATGCCTATCTCTCCCATTATGCTGTAAACTCTGTGAGATGAAGAACCATGTTAATCTTGTTTTTCATAGTATGTCCCAGTCCTGCCACACTAGGCATTTACATATTTGCAAAATGTTGTTTGAATAAATAATCTATGGACAGTTGAAAGAGATTTGTGGCATAAACAATTTTATATTGCATGTTGTTGAACCTATATATAATTTTCCATTTTAATAATATTGTTATTAGAACTTTGTATAATTTGACTCACTAAACATTGCTTTGTTCCTGTTGGAACACTCATTCATATTTATAGCTGCAAATATCATCTCTCTCTCAAGCTTTAGAACAACATATTTGGTGAGCTCTTAAATGCCTCTTATCACTTAAACATTTAAAATCTAATTTGTCATTTCTTTCCAAATTCACTCTAATAATGATGTCACACATTTCCTATGCCCTAGATCAGAAACCTGCATACATCTTACATTTTTCTTACTGCCCCCCCATGTCTGTCAATAATTGTATCTAATTAGCCATAAAATTGTATTGTTCTGTCCCTTATTATATCTTTTGCATCCTCATTTCTTTTCCATTCCTGTCCTTGAAGCCCTTACTTTCTCACACCCACCACACCCTGGTTTCCTTGGCTTCACTTTATCTCCTTTCCAAACTCTGGATATTTTGCTGCTGGATTAAATTCCCTGAAGCACCACAGTCATTGCTTTCCTGCTCCTCTTATCTTTTTAGTGAACAGTTATTGACCTCACTGAATGAACTGTTTAGGTCAACTCACTCCCTCCCCCATGAAAAATAAAAACAAATTAGGGACTGAACCATTTCTCTAATATCTTCCAAAATTGTCTTGAAATTTTCTAGAGTTGTATTTGTTTGTTTCTTTTAAACTGTTATCCCTTACTCAAATTTTTCTTTGCTTCTACAGAATGATGTTCAAATTTAGCCTGGTAGTGAAAGCTACCTGCTGGTTCAGTCTTTTTTTTTTTTTTCCAGCTTTATTGTGGTATAATTTGGTTCAATCATTGAACATAGAGCCTTGCATATAGTAGACATTCAACAAACATTTATTAATTTTGTTTGGCCTGTGGAAGTTAATGTGTACTGACTTGGGATATTGTTCTACAACACATCTCCACTTTTAGTTGGTTAGGACAGAGATTTCTGATCTCTATGTTCAAGAATTCTTTACTTATAGACTGAAGTACTTGTCTCCCCAGCCCTGGGGCAGCCTGGTTGGAGTTGTGGAGCCATTTATCTCCCTGTGCTGTACAAATACCCTCATTTTTTGTGTGTGCCCTGTTGTGACAAAGACTGAGAAACGCTGGCTAGCAATGCCCTGATGTACTCAGTTTATAATGATTCACATGATAATTAATATTTCCTTCTGATTTTATTGTTGAGGTGAAGCAGAATAAAGATTTAATAAAGATTGTCACCTTGCTGGCAAATGTGCCAATTCTGGTCTTTCTCCTCTGCCTTCCAGAGGCATAATTTTGGCTCTTTGTATCCTTGGGGATTGTTGCTGTCACTAGATAAACATTTTATCATTTTTCTGACAAAATGTTTTGCATGATTTCATGCTCAGTGAGGGGATTTTGTGGAAAACATGTCCATGGCTTTTATAAGTGAGATAATATCAGGAGCAATTATATATAGTTTTATAAAAACATTTTATATTTTTGAGAATTTTAGCAGTTTCATCTACATATGCCCGAGATTATTTTGAGGAATTAAAATATACTCCCTATATATTGAAAAAATCTACTGGTCTGTTTATACATTTAAAAAATGATACTGTTTATACAAACTATCAATTTTTATACTGTTGATTTAAATCCATTAGGTTATGAATTACTATTTCAACCACAACACAATTTCTAGGAGAGATTGGCAGTATCCAAAAGAGCTGTCAGAATCCATGTTTCCAGTAAAGCCCTAGAAACTACCACTGCTAGTCAATTTAAACAGGTTGTGATATGAGGAAAAAGTTTCTTTGATTTTTACAGGCTCAGTATTTGTTGACCTGATTGCTACAGTTTTAAAGTGCATGTATTGAAATATATTTATTTTAGAAATATGCATACACATTTGTTACAAAAAAAGCAAACATGAAGTATTGTATATATATATATATATATATATATTTTTTTTTTTTTTTGCGGTACGCGGGCCTCTCACTGTTGTGGCCTCTCCCGTTGCGGAGCACAGGCTCCGGACGCACAGGCTCAGCAGCCATGGCTCACGGGCCCAGCCGCTCCGCGGCACGGGGGATCTTCCCGGACTGGGGCACGAACCCGTGTCCCCCGCATCGTCAGGCGGACTCTCAACCACTGCACCACCAGGGAAGCCCAAGTATTATATTTTAATCCTTTTCCTAGTTTTGTATAACTTGGTATGTATCAGGCTAGAATATAGTTTCTATACAGTTTGAAGAACACTTTAAATCTTCACTATTTGAAGAATAAAAATAGCCTACAAATATTCCTTAATATAATGTTTACAATTCAGCTAAATAAATCTTAATATAAAACCAAATAGTCCCTTTCAGATGAAGCAGAGTTTGATAAAACATTTTTTTTTTTAAGATGTTGGGGGTAGGAGTTTATTAATTTATTTTTGCTGTGTTGGGTCTTCGTTTCTGTGCGTGGGCTTTCTCCAGCTGTGGCGAGCGGGGGCCACTCTTCATCGCGGTGCACAGGCCTCTCACTATCGCGGCCTCTCTTGTTGTGGCACAGGTTCAGTAGTTGTGGCTCACGGGCCCAGCCGCTCCACGGCATGTGGGATCCTCCCAGACCAGGGCTCGAACCCGTGTCCCCTGCATTGGCAGGCGGATTCTCAACCACTGCGCCGCCAGGGAAGCCCAAAACATTTTTTAAAGGACAAAGATGTGTGTGTGTGTGAGAGAGAGATACACACAAACCTGGTAGAAAACTTTCTGTTTCCTCTTGGGTTCACATACATATTTCTTACTCTTTATCTACTTTGGGACCTACAATGAGTGGTCTCTGTAAGGTCTGTAATCCAAATGGATGCATATTAGTCATATGAGTGAAACACTCTTTATAAATTCTTCATGAATATCAGCTGTAGGTGTTATGTAAACAATTTGTGGAATAGAATTCTGTTCTTCATTAAAATATGGTTAATAAGCCAGATGGTTCCTTGATAGGCAGCATGATCATTTGCATCTGAATCTCTCAAAGTCCCAGGATTTAGTCCTGAGTGACTTCACACCTTATTTACATAGGTACATATTTACGACAGAGACCTTGGTTCAGTAAAATAGACTTGTTTTTTTTCTTCCTTGTAAAATGCTTAGTGTCATAAATTCTTCGTCGTTCACAAAATTCTGTTTGCTATTGATATTTTAATTTAAATTAGTTTATCAAACGAAGGATAATATTTAAAATTTATCCAATCATTTCATGAAAAGTTTATCCGTTTACACATTTGTAACTTCTGGGGCTCACACCCTTCTGCCATTGTTTTCAACTAATAACTTCTGAATCACCGCAGGTAGTAAATATAAGATGGGACTGTTGGGGTTTCCCTGGTGGTGCAGTGGTTGAGAGTCCGCCTGCTGATGCAGGGGACACGGGTTCGTGCCCCGGTGCAGGAGGATCCCACATGCCACGGAGCGGCTGGGCCCGTGAGCCATGGCCGCTGAGCCTGCGCGTCCTGAGCCTGTGATCCGCAATGGGAGAGGCCACAATAGTGAGAGACCCGCGTACCACACACACACAAAAAAAGATGTGACTGTTGCCCTCAAATTGATTACAATCAAGACACACAAATGAAATAGTGTTTGATGGAATGGTGGCAGTAAAATTCAGCTACAAAGAACTTTTGGGGAAAGGTTTTGGGACACTGTTTTTTCAATTAGATGAAGGCAACAAGATATTTAACTTTTAACCACTTGGATATTAAAAATTCTAAAACATTACCATTTCTTGCTGTAAATAGAATATACTGAGCACATTTCAATATTTTTGAAGATTCAAGGTCTTCATTATGAGCATTTGCTCTTTGGTTAATGCACTCATGTCCTACTGAAATGTTTTCTTCTGTTTGCTCATACTTGAAATGACTCCAAGCTATTTTGATCCTTGTGTTCTTAAATGCATGCATTTGTGTGTGCTTGAGAGAGAACTTGTCATTGATGTCTGCTTCACAGTGGTGCCATACTGCCTTACTTGCCTCACGGTTATCTTCCCCCCTTGCATTTTGCTTTTGCTTTGGACCTAGAAACCTAAACTCCCCTCCCCTCCCCCTCCTCTCCCTCCTCTCCCTCCCTCCCTTCCTTCCTTACTTCCTCTCTCTTTCTTCCCTCCCTCCTTCTTTCTTCCTCCTTCTTCTTCTCCTCCCCTCCCACCTCCTCCTTGTCACTCTCCCCCTTCTCCACTGCCACTACCTTCTTTTCTTCCTCCTCTGCCTTCTTCTTCCTCTCTCTCTCTCTCTCCTTTCTTTTTTTCTTCCTTTATCTCGTTCATCTACTCACTTATTCACCAACTACTTATTGGTTGTCTTTTATGTGCTAGGTAGTATGTTTATTAGATTATGAATAAAGCAGAAAAAATGAGCTTCAGACAAGATCCTAGAGAAATTTCTTATGAAAAAATGCAGTGATTTTAGTGTATGGGATTTGTGATTTCTCTCTGGACTACTCAAATGTCTTTTTTCCCTACCTAGTTTGGAAGTGTGTTTCATTTAGCTGAGGTGTAACAGTTATGTGGGGAACTATTAGAAGTTAAGTGTCAAAGGAGTTCATTAAAAGGAGAGCAATCAGTGAAGATTATAGTAATTGGAGAAAATCTCATGAAAGAAGCGAGAGTTGACTAATTCAACATGAGCTAATAAAATTGCAGTGATATAAAAATATTCACGATGAAAAATTGCCACATTGGGAGTTTTCTCATTTGGAACACTAGTCAGATTTCAGACAAGATGATAAATACTTGTGATCAAAGAAATGATTGCATGGATTATTTTTCCTAATTAAATGAAATTTAATGACCGTATGTGATGCTATAAATGATGAAATCACTTCATAACATAAGCTGCCTACTGTGCAGTGATTCATCATGGAGGCCTCATAATACCAGTTATATGGGAATGGACTTCTCAGACGGTAGTAGTCTAGGTTAGGGTGTGCATATAACTGTTGGTTCTGCAGAATGCTTGTAAGGACTAGGACAAAGTTTTTTCAAGCATTTTCATATCATGACCTACATTCACACATGTGCACGCAAACACATATGCCTCAGAAACATATAATAAACAGACATTTCACAAACTTCCTATATGCAATATACTCTGATATTTTCTGCTCCATTAAATTTTTCTTTTATTTGTTTATTTATTTTTAAAGATTTTTTTGATGTGGACCATTTTTAAAGTCTTTATTGAATTTGTTACAATATTGCTTCCGTTTCATATTTTGGTTTTCTGGCTGCAAGGTACGTGGGATCTTAGCTCCCTGACCAGGGATCAAACCTGCACCCCCTGCATTGGAAGGTGAAGTCTTAACCACTGGCCCGCTAGGGAAGTCCTCAATTTTGCTTTTAAATAGATGAATATGATCCACAAATTTGATTTAATGATACACTAATACGTTGTGATCTTTAGCTTGAAAAAGGATGATCTAAGAGTTAGGGTATGAGGCAAGAGAGGAAGGCATAAGAGGCACTAAATGTAGTCAGTTGCAGTGAATATTTCATTGTTGGTTGCCCAATAGTTATTCTCACTTCTAATTATGCCCTGATTTTCTTTTGGAGATCGCCCCTCTTCCACTGTGGGTGTTCATGGTGGGCACGTTTTCTAGATAGTAGCCTCTCCTGCTGGTAGCCAAGGGGCAATCATATGACTTAATCTTGGCCCATAGGACTCTGTCTCTCTAGAGACTTTAGGTCTTGAGAGAGTTATGAGGAAATGATCAGAAATTACTGATCTCAGGAGCAGTGTCAGTTGGCATCATTCTTGGCCAGGCTGTGCCAGTGTCCTCTGTTTTCCTGCTTCTTGCAGCTCCCTGGGTTCTGGCCAACCATGTCTGAACCTCCATTCTTGTCCCCTAGTGAGTGTCCTATTGATCATTGATTGGCCCTACCCACTAACTGCTTGTAATAACATCTCTTTTGCTTTAGCTTAATAATAACATCTATGTTGCTTAATTTAGCTAAAGTTCAGTTACTGGAAGAAATGAACTTTAATTGATTCGTCAGTTAAAAAGGAAGAGCTGTTGGTTAGGTTGGTGTCATCTAACCACTAGAGTAATACATATGTTATGCAGAGGGAAGAGAGAGTAAAGGAGAGTTTGGAAATGAAACATTTGATACTACTGTGCTATTTGACAGATGGCACCAGTATACAGCACCATTTCACAATGCATTATATTTTAACAGTAATCTAAATATAAATGCCAAATGACTAGGTGGCCAGTTGAAATTGGCTAGGTTATTCAATGCAGAAAGGACCAAGAGGTATTTGTTTCACTTATATAAACATTCCTTTCCTGAATAAATGGCTGTTTCAATTAATTCAGCTGTTTTTATTTTGTCGTGTTGAGTACAGTTGGACAAGTTTTTCATATGTAGATAAATTTTGTACTTAGGGAAAATTCTGTACTTAGAAACTGGCAGTTTGATTATAACTAAGAATAAAATGAGTTGTTGCTTTTAGGTAAATGTTATTCAATAAACTAGAGGACTTACTCCTACTATTAACTATGATTGCTGTAATTATTGTCAATATATTTTAATCTCTGGTTCCATGCAGTGGGTAATATTTTCAATGAAATAGTTTAGAAACCTGCTACTACATGTTCTTTGTAAATAATTTAGAAAAGTAATAAGGAAATTATAAATAGGAAAGTAAAAAGCCACTTTAATATCTACCACCTAGAAGTATTCATCATCAAAATTCAATGAATACTTTTCAGATATCTTCCTATGCAAATACTAGTAGGCTAGCTGAAGATGACCTTATATGAATAATACATCACACATGTTATTTTCTTAATAAAATTATTTTCACCAGAATAGTAAAAGCAATCTTGAGAAAAAAAAAAAACAGAGCTGGAGGAATCAGGCTCCCAGACTTCAGACTATACTACAGGGCTACAGTAATCAGAACAGTATGGCACTGGCACAGAAACAGAAATACAGCTCAATGGAACAGGATAGAAAGCTCAGAGATAAACCCACACACCTATGGTCACCTAATCTATAACAAAGGAGGCAAGAATATACAATGGAGAAAAGACAGCCTCTTCAATAAGTGGTGCTGGGAAGACTGGACAGCTACATGTAAAAGAATGAAATTAGAACACTTCCTAACACCATACACAAAAATAAACTCAAAATGGATTAAAGACCTAAAAGTAAGACCGTACACTATAAAACTCTTAGAGGAAAACATAGGCAGAACACTCTTTGACATAAATCACAGCAAGATCTTTTTTGACCCACCTCCTAGAGAAATGGAAATAAAAACAAAAATAAACAAATGGGACCTAATTAAACTTAAAAGCTTCTGCACAGCAAAGGAAACCATAAACAAGATGAAAAGACAACCTCAGAATGGGAGAAAATATTTGCATACGAATCAACGGACAAAGGATTAATCTCCAAAATATACAAACAGCTCATGCACCTCAATATCCAAAAAACAAACAACCCAATCCAAAAATGGGCAGAAGACCTAAATAGACATTTTGCCAAAGAAGACATACAGATGGCCAACAAACACATGAAAGTATGCACAACATCACTAATTGTTAGAGAAATGCAAAGCAAATCTACAATGAGGTATCACCTCACACTGGACAGAATGGCAATCATCACAAAATCTAGAAGCAATAAATGCTGGAGAGGGTGTAGAGAAAAGGGAACCCTCCTGCATTGTTGGTGGGAATGTAAATTCATACAGCCACTATGGAGAACAGTATGGAGGCTCCTTAAAAAACTAAAACTAGAACTACCATGTGACCCAGCATTCCCACTACTGGGCATATTATAATAATTTGACATAATTATGAGTTGCTTGAGATCTTTTTAAAAAGTAATAATTACTAGTATTTTTGAGTATGCAACTAACATAATTTTCCATAATACACTTGAAAGCCCTAAAAACATTCACACATTTTAGATAAAATCAAAGTAGCAAATTATTTGGTCACATTGAAAAAACAGACATGCATCCAAATAATTATTATAAGAATATTTACTGCTGTGTTACTCTTAATAATAAAAAATAGGAAAAATTACATTACACATGCCCAAGTTGGATTATAGTAAAATAAATTACCTTATTAGTCATTCCATGTAGTACAATGCAGCCTTGTCAAACAGTGTTGAGTAAGAATCACTAATAACCTGAAAAGTTGTTTATCATACATTGTGAAGTGAAGAAACACAGGTTGCAAACAGGTAGATGCATATATTTTTGTATACATACATACACTTATATACATGTATTTATACACACTAGTATATTCACACACATATTTATATATATTTACACACACGTACTAAAGGGTTTAAACTAAAGGGTATAAAGTGTTTATTATAATTCTTATTTTCTTTTTAATTAAAAAACTATTTTGCAAGTGTTTTACAGTATGTTACTTGCAAAGTCAGAAAACAATGTTATTTTTTTCTTATATTCTGCTATGTCCAGTATTAGGTTTATAAACACCATTGACATTAATTTTATTTCAGATACGCTAGTTTATAGACCAGTTGTCCAGCAGGAAAGTTTTTTTTTTTAAACATCTTTATTGGAGTATAACTGGTTTACAATGGTGTGTTAGTTTCTGCTTTATAACAAAGTGAATCAGCTATACATACACATATATCCCTATATCTCCTCCCTCTTGTGTCTCCCTCCCACCCTCCCTATCCCACCCCTCTTGGTGGTCACAAAACACCGAGCTGATCTCCCTGGGCTATGAGGCTGCTTCCCACTAGCTATCTATTTTACATTTGGTAGTGTATATATGTCCATGCCACTCTCTCACTTCATCCCAGCTTACCCTTCCTACTCCCCTTGTCCTCAACTCCATTCTTTACATCTGCATCTTTATTCCTGTCCTGCCCCTAGGTTCTTCAGAACCATTTTTTTTTTTTTAGATTCCATATATATGTGTTAGCATACGGTATTTTTTTCTCTTTCTGACATCACTCTGTATGACGGACTCTAGGCCCATCCACCTCACTACAAATAACTCAATTTCATTTCTTTTTATGGTTGAGTAATATTCCATTGTATATATGTGCCACATCTTTATCCATTCATCTGTCGGTGGACACATAGGTTGCTTCCATGTCCTGGCTATTATAAATAGAGCAAGCAGGAAAATTTTAATCAAATCACATCTGGACTTGGATTCCTTATATTCTTCCTCAGGTAATGTAAGACAAATCAAAATCTATTCACTAGTTCTTAATTTTCTGAAGCAATAGGACAGAGTATCTACTGTGTTTTTTAAAAAAAATACTATCTGGAAGAAAATAAAGGTCATGCAATCCCTCTACCCTGGTATAAACACCATTACATGTATTACTATTATGAGTAACACATATATATATTTGTTCATAGATGGGATTGTATCATATTGTATCATCCAGTTTTTATCAATAGACAATTTCCTGTCCCTCCACCCTACCTCCAACAACATCAGCACCCCATGCTCCATATTTGTTATGTTAACATTCCATTTCTTTTCTGTGCTTATATAGTGATATCCCAGTAAACAATTTGTTCGTACAGCAATTGTACCATATAGAATTGACCATTGTTACTCTATGGCATGTATCTCACAAACAATTCCTCCTTCACTCTTCTTCTTTTTCATGTTTCTCTTAGTAATTGTTGAGCATTTTCCTCATATGAGTTACAAGATTTATCTAAATATAAGAAAATTCTTGATAAGATGCTACTGTTAATTGCATTGAATTTTTATATGAAAGTTCAATACCTTTTAATTTCCTCATTGTCTTGATACTATTGAGAATTTCTTCAGGATTATTTATCATTATAAAAAAATACTGTTAAAAAATTCCATTAGAGGGGCTTCCCTGGTGGCGCAGTGGTTGAGAACCCGCCTGCCGACACAGGGGACGCAGGTTCGTGCCCTGGTCCGGGAAGATCCCACATGCCACGGAGTGGCTGGGCCCGTGAGCCATGGCCACTGAGCCTGCACGTCGGGAGCCTGTGCTCCGCAATGGGAGAGGCCACAACAGTGACAGGCCCACGTACCGCAAAAAAAAAAAATTCCATGAGAACTGATTAAGAGGAGACTTCTTAGTAATGTTGATTTACAAACTCTTATCTCTCTAAACTGTAATCTGCTTACTTGTAATGTAAGTATCGGGGAAAATAATTTCTAAGGTCTCTTTTAGTTGTAAGGTTCTAAAATTTATATTAAAAATGGTTAATTACAGTCTGGTACATACACATATGTGTGTGTGTATATATATATATATATATATATATATAATTATGAAAGTCTATTTTCTTCTGGGTCCTTAGGAAATCAGAACCATAGCTACTTCATGACCGATAGTAAAAATGACATAGTAATGTATTGGTGGAGTGACCACCTGTCCTAGTTCAGTTCCTGGACTGAAGGGGCTTCCAGGATGGGGGACTTTAAGTGCTAAAACCTGGATGGTTCCAGGCAAGCCTGGATGGTTAGTTATTGTAAGTGGTCTGGTGGTTTCTTTAAAAGTACTTTGAGGGCTTCCCTGGTGGCGCAGTGCTTGGGAGTCTGCCTGCCAGTGCGGGGAACACAGATTCGAGCCCTGGTCTGGGAGGATCCCACATGCCACGGAGCAACTGGGCCCGTGAGCCACAACTGCTGAGCCTGCGCGTCTGGAGCCTGTGTTCCACAATGGGAGAGGCCATGACAGTGAGAGGCCCGCGCACTGCGATGAAGAGTGGCTCCCGCTCGCCGCAACTGGAGAAAGCCCTCGCACAGAAATGAAGACCCAACACAGCCAAAAATAAATAAATTTAAAAGTACTTTGAGAAGATATAACAATTGTAAATATTTATGCACCCAACATAGGAGCACCTCAATACATAAGGCAAATACTAACAGCCATAAAAGGGGAAATTGACAGTAACACATTCATAGTAGGGGACTTTAACACCCCACTTTCACCAATGGACAGATCATCCAAAAAGAAAATAAATAAGGAGACACAAGCTTTAAATGATACATTAAACAAGATGGACTTAATTGATATTTATAAGACACTTCAAAAACAACAGAATACACATTTTTCTCAAGTGCTCATGGAACATTCTCCAGGATAGATCATCTCTTGGGTCACAAATCAAGCCGTGGTAAATTTAAGAAAATTGAAGTTGTATCAAGTATCTTTTCCGACCACAACGCTATGAGACTAGATATCAATTACAGGAAAAGATCTGTAAAAAATACAAACACATGGAGGCAAAACAATACACTACTTAATAACCAAGTGATCACTGAAGAAATCAAAGAGGAAATCAAAAAATACCTAGAAACAAATGACAATGGAGACACGATGACCCAAAACCTATGGGATGCAGCAAAAGCAGTTCTGAGAGGGAAGTTTATAGCAATACAAGACCACCTTAAGAAACAGGAAACATCTCGAGTAAACAACCTAACCTTGCACCAAAAGCAACTAGAGAAAGAAGAACAAAACCCCCCCAAAGTTAGCAGAAGGAAAGACATTATAAAAATCAGATCAGAAATAAATGAAAAAGAAATGAAGGAAACGATAGCAAAGATCAATAAAACTAAAAGCTGGTTCTATGAGAAGATAAACAAAATAGATAAACCACTAGCCAGACTCATGGAGAAAAAAAGGGAGAAGACTCAAATCAATAGAATTAGAAATGAAAAAGGAGAAGTAACAACTGACACTGCAGAAATACAAAAGATCATGAGATATTACTACAAGCGACTCTATGCCAATAAAATGGACAACCTAGAAGAAATGGACCAATTCTTAGAAATGCACAACCTGCCAAGACTGAATCAGGAAGAAATAGAAAATATGAACAGACCAATCACAAGCACTGAAATTGAAACTGTGATTAAAAATCTTCCAACAAACAAAAGCCCAGGACCAGATGGCTTCACAGGCGAATTCTATCAAACATTTAGAGAAGAGCTAACACCTATCCTTCTCAAACTCTTCCAAAATATAGCAGAGGGAGGAACACTCCCAAACTCATTCTACGAGGCCACCATCACCTTGATACCAAAACCAGACAAGGATGTTACAAAGGAAGAAAACTACAGGCCAATATCACTGATGAACATAGATGCAAAAATCCTCAACAAAATACTAGCAAACAGAATCCGACAGCACATTAAAAGGATCATACACCATGATCAAGTGGGGTTTATTCCAGGAATGCAAGGATTCTTCAGTATACGCAGATCAATCAATGTGATAAACCATATTAACAAATTGAAGGAGAAAAACCATATGATCATCTCAATAGATGCAGGGAAAGCTTTTGACCAAATTCAACACCCATTTATGATAAAAACCCTGCAGAAAGTAGGCATCGAGGGAACTTTCCTCAACATAATAAAGGCCATATATGACAAACCCACAGCCAACATCATCCTCAGTGGTGAAAAACTGAAAGCATTTCCACTAAGATCAGGAACAAGACAAGGTTGCCCGCTCTCACCCCTCTTCTTCAACATAGTTTTGGAAGTTTTAGCCACAGCAATCAGAGAAGAAAAGGAAATAAAAGGAACCAAATCGGGAAAGAAGAAGTAAAGCTGTCACTGTTTGCAGATGACATGATACTATACATAGAGAATCCTAAAGATGCTACCAGAAAACTACTAGAGCTAATCAATGAATTTGGTAAAGTAGCAGGGTACAAAATTAATGCACAGAAATCTCTGGCATTCCTATACACTAATGATGAAAAATCTGAAAGTGAAATCAAGAAAACACTCCCATTTACCATTGCAACAAAAAGAATAAAATATCTAGGAATAAACCTACCTAAGAAGACAAAAGACCTGTATGCAGAAAATTATAAGACACTGATGAAAGAAATTAAAGATGATATATATAGATGGAGAGATATACCATGTTCTTGGATTGGAAGAATCAACATTGTGAAAATGACTCTACTACCCAAAGCAATCTGCAGATTTAATGCAATCCCTATCAAACTACCACTGGCATTTTTCACAGAACTAGAACAAAAAATTTCACAATTTGTTTGGAAACACAAAAGACCCCGAATAGCCAAAGCAATCTTGAGAACGAAAAACGGAGCTGGAGGAATAAGACTCCCTGACTTCAGACTATACTACAAAGCTACAGTAATCAAGACAGTATGGTACTGGCACTAAAACCGACAGATGGATCAATGGAACAGGATAGAAAGCCCAGAGATAAACCCATGCACATATGCTCACCTTACCTTTTTTTTTTTTTTTTTGTGGTATGCAGGCCTGTTACTGCTGCAGCCTCTCCCGTTGCGTAGCACAGGCTCCAGACGCACAGGCTCAGCGGCCACGGCTCACAGGCCTAGCTGTTCCGTGACATGTGGGATCCTTCCGGACCAGGGCACGAACCTGCGTCCCCTGTATCAGCAGGCGGACTCCCAACCACTGCGCCACCAGGGAAGCCCCGGTCACCTTATCTTTGATAAAGGTGGCAGGAAGGTACAGTGGAGAAAGGACAGCCTCTTCAATAAGTGGTGCTGGGAAGACTGGACAGCTACATGTAAAAGTATGAGATTAGAACACTCCCTAACACCATACACAAAAATAAGCTCAAAATGGATTAAAGACCTAAATGGAAGGCCATATGCTATCAAACTCTTAGAGGAAAACATAGGCAGAACACTCTATGACATAAATCACAGCAAGATCCTTTTTGACCCACCTCCTAGAGAAATGGAAATAAAAACAAAAATAAACAAATGGGACCTAATGAAACTTCAGAGCTTTTGCACAGCAAAGGAAACCATAAACAAGACCAAAAGACAACCCTCAGAATGGGAGAAAATATTTGCAAATGAAGCAACTGACAAAGGATTAATCTCCAAAATTTACAAGCAGCTCATTAACAAAAAAACAAACAACCCAATCCAAAAATGGGCAGAAGACCTAAATAGACATTTCTCCAAAGAAGATATACACACTGCCGACAAACACATGAAAGAATGCTCAGCATCATTAATCATTAGAGAAATGCAAATCAAAACTACAATGAGATATCATCTCACACCAGTCAGAATAGCCATCATCAAAAAAATCTAGAAACAATATATGCTGGAGAGGGTGTGGAGAAAACGGAAAACTCTTGCACTGCTGGTGGGAATGTGAATTGGTACAGCCACTGTGGAGAACAGTATGGAGGTTCCTTAAAAAACTACAAATAGAACTACCATATGACCCAGCAATCCCACTACTGGGCATATACCCTGAGAAAACCATAATTCAAAAAGAGTCATGTACCACAATGTTCATTGCAGCTCTATTTACAATAGCCCGGAGATGGAAACAACCTAAGTGTCCATCATCAGATGAATGGATAAAGAAGATGTGGCACATATATACAATGGAATATTACTCAGCCATAAAAATAATCGAAACTGAGCTATTTGTAATGAGGTGGATAGACCTAGAGTCTGTCATACAGAGTGAAGTATGTCAGAAAGATAAAGACAAATACCGTCTGCTAACATATATATAGAATTTAAGAAAAAAAAATGTCATGAAGAACCTGGGGTAAGACAGGAATAAAGACACAGACCTACTAGAGAATGGACTTGAGGATATGGGGAGGGGGAAGAGTGAGCTGAGACAAAGCGAGAGAGAGGCATGGGCATATATACACTACCAAATGTAAGGTAGATAGCTAGTGGGAAGCAGCCACGTAGCACAGGGAGATCAGCTCGGTGCTTTGTGACCGCCTGGAGGGGTGGGATAGGGAGGGTGGGAGGGAGGGAGACGCAAAAGGGAAGAAATATGGGAACATATGTATATGTATAACTGATTCACTTTGTTATAAAGCAGAAACTAACACACCATTGTAAAGCAATTATACCCCAGTAAAGATGTTAAAAAAAAAAAGTACTTTGAAAGTGTCCATATTCTTATGCATAAACTCATTGAAATTTCTGCTTTGGTCTTTAAAATTTACTTTGAAGATGATTTCTCGCCTTATAAATTTTGCAAACACTTTTGGCTGAAATTAGTAAATTTTGATGTTAAAGGTAAATTGTTTGATATTTGATTAATATTTTTAAAATGGTAGTCTAGATACAATAGAATTACGGAAAAAAGGTTTCTTATATCAAATCTTATAAAAATAAAGGTATGTGTAAATGATGACAATATTAGTGTTAAAAATCATGACTGTGTTAAGAAGAATGGTTGAAAATGAACATGAGGGGAAGCCAATAATTATTTTGATGATACTTCTATATATTTGCAAAAGTAATGTTCTCATAGGGGTCTTGTATTATTCTTCTTGGGTCACTATAACAAAAATACCACAGACTGTATAGCTTAAACAATAGAAATTATTTTTTTAACAGTTCTAGAGGCCAGAAATCCGAGGTCAGGGTGCCAGCATGGTTGGCTTCTGGTGAGGGTACTCTTCCTCACTTGTATATGACTGCCTTCTCATTATGTCTTCCCATGTTGGGCAGAGAGAGACAGCAGGCTCACTTGTGTCTCCCTTTGTAAGTTCACTAATCCCATCCTGAGGACACCACCCTCATGACTTTGTCTAAATCTAATTATCTCCCATAGGCTGTTCTCCCAATACCATCACACTGAGGGTTAAGTCTTCAACATATAAATTTTGGGGGCACAGAGTTCATAGCAGCTTTCATGGAAACATACAAAACATGAGAAATAATGAATTCTTGTAGTTAGTTCAGCTTAGTTAATAAATTGCTTAAGAGTCTCAAGTCTGATTAATCACTAAAAAATTATTTACTTTACTGGAGTATATTTTAGTGTGTTATTATATAAGCATATCCGGGAATCACGATTTTGACAGAATAAAACACACAAAGATGACTGTACATAAAAGAATGTTCAACTCTCAGACAATAAAAGGCTTTCTAGTTATCAGAATTCATTATATTGCATTTACATTTTTATTGGCTTATGAAAATCTTTAATGCATTTTAGTATAGTATATTAAATAGATGAATATTTGTCCCTTATAATGTCATTTTTCTAAATTTTTATTCTGTCTTGCTCTCCTCAAACCACCAGTACATTGTTGTGTTATTTGTGATACGGGGAAGTTGCTAGGCAGTGTTACAGATTTTGGCCCCAAGCCACTGAGTTGTGACAATGCCAACCTCTGTACTACATATGCATCTTTCTCAAAGATGAGTCTAAGGCAGATAATATGCTTTAAGCGTATAGGGAGTTGTATGCCTTTGGATGAAGATATAGCTAAAACATGATTATTTAGTACATAATATTCGTATAAATATTGGGAAATAAAAATAACAGAGTCTCTTGCTGTTCTGAGATAATATAATCTAGATCCTTGCTTTTAGATTTGAGTTTTTTCCTTAGTATGTTAATATCATTATTTTGAGCTTGCTTTGCATCAGTTTGGCAGCCTTCTTTGTATAGGTCTGTTTTAACAGCTTGCTTTATGTAGACCTATTGTGGAGGCCTTTAAAAATTGTTTGGATGGTAATGGATCTGTTTTCTTATTTGCTTGTTTGTGGTAATAAACTGATTGAATAAATATTAAAATTGTCAGGGCTTAGAGTGTTTTTGTGACTTGAATTATTTCCCCATGGCTGTTTTTCAACTATTTCTGGTATACATAGACAGATATATTCATGATGGAGTTCTAAGTGGGGATGGAACTAATTGGGGGTGGAGGGAAGTAGTGATTGTGGAGAGAGAAAAACCACTTATACCAGGTGGGTAATTCTGTGAAATGTAAGACTACATTAGTATGCAGATTGCATCTGATGCTCTCATAAATAATGTGTTTATAGAAAAACAACCATTTGCTCTAAGTAAATGGTGGTGCATGCAACACTTTTGTAGATGATTTGTGGGGCATGTAGGGGTGATATTACTTCTCCTACTGAGTGTATATTGCTTTAACCATGTATTCAGGAAAATGTATAAATCATAAATGCAAATTAAGCAAAATATAGCAACTAACACTTATTTTAATTATGTGGTATTGAAATGTGTGCTCTTTAATATTTTTCACGAGTGATGGCTTATAGAGGTAACACAGAAAATAAAATTAAGCATTAAATATTATATAATTATGGGCCTTCAGTTATGCCTGCATTTGTAAGGTAATAAAGTATATTTATATTACATTTTGATCTCATTTTATTCCTTTTATGATTGTTTTTCTTCTGAAACTTGTCTTAAATTGAGTTTTGGCTGCATTCTGCAGTGTCAGGAAAATTGATAATGTTTATTTCTTAACACTGTGCAGTATATGATCTTACTAACTCTGTATTAATATTTCCAAAGAAGGGTAACAAAAGGAGCTTTTAGCATTCACCCTTTGTTCAATAAATCAAACATGAACATGGTCTGCACATGGCTTTTCAGCGAACTCTGCCATTTTATTTGTCTTTTATCTTGAAGGTTTATTGCTTTACATGGCTTAAAGTGATTGGGGGTCTGTTTAATTTGGGATGTTTAGGTTATTGATGTCTCAGCCAGGGTGTGTGAGAAAGTTAGATGCTAAAACTCCTTGAACATGTACAGTAGATGCAGTGTATGTGTTTGATTCATTCCTTGGCACGTAAGCTTTTGCTCTGCCCTCTTATTTTTGAAATTCATTGGCATTTCCTAATAATTACCTAAAATTTTGGCTCTTTTCTGTGGATTATTCTGTCTTTCTCATGCTCAAAACTTACCGTAGATCATGTGCTAGCTCTGTTTCCAGCTTTTCCTATAGGAACTTCCAGGAAAGAATCAAAGCAGTAGTTAAGAATTTAACTACCTAGTAAAATTAAAATCTAGTAAAATTGAAATCTACTAAAAGTAAAAACTACTAATCATTCCAAGCTAATGATTATACAACAGAAAGTTTTGTTTTTATTTAGAGTTTCTTTGTCATTAACTTTTTTTCCTTTTAGCACTACGAATTTTAAAATTTCTGTTGTTTAAATGGGTGCACGGTTCTTTCAATAACTACTGATTAAGTGCCTATTTTTTGTTTTCCCCTCTAGGTTAGGCCGGGATAGGTTCTTAGGGAAGGGAGAACGGGAACAATACAAGTATGAGCATAGGACTGGACCCCAAAGAAAGAAAGAAAATTCATGTTTATTAAGTACTTATTTTGTGTCAGACACTGTGTAAGAAACTTTGATGTATGCCTTGTACTTAAAATCTGGTTGAAGATACACGTGTGCCACATAATCGGTATGTGTGAATGTGTATATTTTAAAATGCCTTTAAATTGTCATGTACTATACATGTATATACTACCCTACACTGTTATAATTATAAAATTTAAGACTGAAATGATTTTTATGGGCATGAAACATGAGAGTTCAGAGGAAAGAGCAGTCAGTGTGGGGCTGGTCTGGACAGATAAGGCTCTGAGAAGATGCCTTGAGTGAGACTCTGAAGGAGGGCTGGTGCATTTGTTATCATTTGTTTAACACAGAACTCAAAAGCACTTTTACACATTTTTCATTTACAACTTAAAACAGCCCTTTGAAACAAGTAGTTGAACCACTTTTCCTTTAAAACACGGTGAATGGAATTTAGAAAGATGAAGTAAATTTGCCCCCAAATGACCCAATGATGCAGCACCATCCTCTGCTCCCAACACAAGCACAATTTATCTCACTTTGCAGCCCCATCATGCTACTCCTCTGTTTAAAACACTCTGACAGCTTTCCGTCACCCTTTAAATAAAATCTAAACTCCTCAGCATGACCTATGAGTACTGATAAGAGTTGACCTTTGTCAACCACAAATACCCTAAGATATCACTTCATGTCACTTTCCCTTCCCAGTGACACCTTAGCCACTTAGAACCTCCTTTCTCTCCTTTAACTGATCCAGGATTTTGCATGAACTGTTTGTCCTGGACACTGTTGACTGCCTGTCTAGCTTCTATTCACTTTCAGCTTTTCCCTGACAGCATCTCATTTTTTGTTCAGGTGTCCCCTCTCCCTGGTTACATTGCAGACACATGGTTTCTGGGATTGACTCCTGCTCGAGGTATAATTCTGAATAGTTAAAGCCAATCATGGTGTTCCCAACCCTTTGTTAGGCATTGAACTAGGTACCCATGCCCATGCCAGTCAATACAAAATAATTTCCTCAGTATCAGGGATTGAGTGGAGAATGGGCAGGTGACCATATTCAGGTCAGTGCCACACAGGGAAAGCTTGGTAAAGGTTTCCGGGAAACATTTTCTTGCTCTTAAAATAGAACAACATCAAGAGAAAATATCTTTGTCTGATATTCTGTGTGAAGCCTGGGACTTTTGACAGCTCTCTTGCCACCAGCTCAGGATTGAGGTTGACACATAGAAGGTCGAGTTGAGAAGATCTCAGAGGCACTGGATTGAGATAGCCCTGGACTATGCTAATATTTGAATTTCCACTTATATCAGCCAAGATCTACCCTTCTTTTTTTTTTTCTTTTTATGATATGGTAAAAGTTTCTGTCCCCTGGAAATCTCTTTCCCCTAGTTGTTAAATGTCTACTTCCTGCTTGGCATTCAGATCTCAGTTCAGTTGTTTCTTCTACAGAGAGCCCTTCCCTGATACACAATTTAAAACACCCCTCTCTATCAGTCACTCTTTAATTTATTTTAAAAATTAAATAAATAAATTAATTAATGGCTGCACTGGCTCTTCGTTGCTGCCCGCGGGCTTTCTCTAGTTGTGGCATGCGGGGGCTACTCTTCGTTGCTGTGCGTGGGCTTCTCATTGCAGTGGCTTCTCTTGTTGTGGAACACAGACTCTAGGCACACAGGCTGCAGTAGTTGTGGCATGCGTGTTCAGTAGTTGTAGCTTGTGGGCTCTAGAGCACAGGCTCAGTAGTTGTGGTGCACGGGCTTAGTTGCTCTGAGGCATGTGGGATCCTCCCGGACCAGGGATTGAACCCCCGTCCCCTTCATTGTCAGGCAGATTCTTAACCACTGAGCCACCAGGGAGTCCCTATCAGTCACTTTTTTTTTTTTTTTGCGGTACGCAGGCCTCTCACTATTGTGGCCTCTCCCGTTGCGGAGCACAGTCTCTGGACGCGCAGGCTCAGCGGCCATGGCTCACGGGCCCAGCCGCTCTGCGGCATGTGGGATCTTCCCAGACCGGGGCACAAACCCATGTTCCCTGCATCGGCAGGCGGACTCTCAACCACTGCGCCACCAGGGAAGCCCCCTTATCGGTCACTGTTGATCTCACTACTCTGTTTTAATTTCTTCATAGCACTTATTGCTACTTTCTTATTTATTAGTGTGTTTGTTTAATGTCTAATTCTTTAGATGTAAGCTCCATGAGAACAGGAAGCTTGTCATCTCAATTACTGCCATATCTTCAGCAATTTGAACAGTGCCTTTGTCAATAATAGAAGCTCAATATTTGTTGGATGGATGGTTAGGTGGAAGAATCAGATCCCCAAGTTTGGCTTCAAATGCCATGCCCTATTCACTGCACTTTGTTGCCTGGCAAGGAGGAGAATGGTAACACCAGTAGAAGGAACAGCAAAAGCAAAGGACAAATCGAGTACATTCCAGAGAGACTCAAACAATCTCTTTCTTTTATTGATTCAGAATAAATTGATGTAAATTCTAAACCAATATCCAAGTATGTCAGTTAAAGAGTTTTAAAAATCCAAATCAAATGTATTTAAAATGTAGGACAGTAAAAATTAGGTATGGTATATGCATATAAAAAATGCAGGTCATTGCACAGAGTGGGCATTTAATACATAAATGTTTGTTCCATGATTGCAAGTGACATATCATCACAAGATTTTATCTGTAATGAGTAGGTTGTGACGTGATGAGTTTATAACTTCAGACTCTAAACACTCCAGCCAGAGGGAGGCTGCCAAGTCCTGAAGAGCCTTGTCAATGGGAAGAAACCAGCAAGTGGAAGCTTCACAAGAACTCCAATGATGGAGCAAAGGTGATGTCAAGGATCATGCCCTACTCTGGGCTAGGTAGCCTCAACACTGCTTTACAGTGGCAATGGAATGGGAGTGGCTAGATGTCAGGGAAGTAACAAGATCATTCTGACACCTTTGCTCTCTACCTAAGAGCCTAAGTCAGATTTTTTTAGCTCTGCTTTTCAGACACCCACCAAAGGTGGTCTTAGGAGAGGCAGTTTATTATAGTGGTTAAAGGCATGTCTTGATACTAGAATCCTTGGGATTGACTTTCTGCTCTGTCATCTTACTAACTGTATAACTTTGCTTATTAACCTCTGTGTGCCTTAGTATCTTCATCTGAAAATGTGGCTCTTCATAGAGTTGTTGTAAGAATTAAATGAATCAATATACACAAAAGAATGTTTTTCATACTATCTGTGGTGATAGATCTTGCTCTCTTTTATAAAAAATTTCCAATGTTTCTGATATTTTTGTAAAACAAAATACAGTGAATTACTAGAAAAGTGAAATAAACAAAGACACAAAATACTACTCTCAATTCTAAAAAACAGATTGGACAGAAAAAATTACTGTTATAATTTACTATAAAAGATTCTAAATGCTCATTCTCAATTTCTGTACTTCATAGTGAACTACTAACCACCACCTGCTGAGTAGCTGGTGTGCAAGGAAATTAAAAGAGTGCTTGGCATATATTAAGTATAGCCCAATATTGCAGGGCTCACTTTATTTTAAGAAGCAGATCTAAGAAGGTTTGTCTACTACCCAGAGCCATGTGTTGAAGGCACAAGTGGGTGACTGTGAGAAAGGGAAGGGGTGATCAGAACCTTCTTCTCTTGCAGCAGAAATGTTTAGCTTTGGTGACTTCCTTTCATAACTCAATGGGTTGGCAGACTTTTTAAAATAAGTATATTAACCAGTAAATATACATACTTTTGGGATAGAGAGGCACTTCTCATGGATATTTTGCTGGCATTACATGTCTCCTCTCCTTAGTGCAATATGTATAATTTATACCCAGTGAAAGGTATACCCACGTCTCAGTGAGACTTATATAAAACAAAAGACAACTGGCTTTGACCCCTTTCTAACTGGGTTAACTTGACTACACTACCTCTATATACCTCAGTTATCTCATCTATAATATGGGTATAATAATGCTTACCCCATAGGGTTATGGTCAAGATTAAACAAGCTGATATATCTTAGCTAATATCTAACATCTATCAGAACAATACCTGCCATAGAGTAAGTAGTAGGAGGATACCCAATTAATGAATAATGGAAATCCAAACAAAGACCATTTCTGATTAATTGAATCCTCTTTATATATTTAAAAAACAGCATATCCAAGTCTCGAAACAATCTCACATTGCTAAATGTCATTCGAAACACTGAAATTCTTATACACAACCAGTGAAACAGCACCATATTTTTGATGGGGCAATTACCCTGAGTGATCTGGTGATGCAAAGTCAGGTGATTCAGAAAGTGGCATAAATCAGACATACACAGAGAGCTATCAGTGAGCACTTAGACAGATGCTACAGGCATCCAGTTCATCAGGGAGCTATGTAACAGCTATTTGAAAGTGAATAAAAGCATGGGAAGATTTTATACTTGAGATGCACCTTTTTAAAGGGAAGATTTTATACTTGAGGGGCACCTTTTTAAAAACTATGATTGAAAGCCAGTTCTCTACTTTTATTGAACCACTCTTCATATATGTACTGGATGCATACTATGAGTGTGGCACTAATTTAAAGATTATACGGCTTAACTTCAAAGAACATACAACGTGATAGGAAAAAATTCCACATTAAATTAAATTAAAATACTGCACTAGATGTCAGTAGCAATTCAAAGACATCTGGATATAGCAACCATTTGTAAAACATTCCAGATAATTCCATAGTTCTGAAGCATCAGTCTAATCCCTTTCTCACTTTTGCAAGGTAACTTTTCAGCTTAATGCCTATTGCCTTCTCCATAGAGGAGGGAAAAAGATATGGGCCTGCCTTACTGAGAGCCAAACAACCCAGAGAAAGACTCCATTATAGGAAACCTCATTGCTCTGTAAAAAATACCTGCCAAAGCAGAAAGGTGATTCCAGGAGGAGTAAGCCAGAGGGGGAAAAAAAAAAGGGCTGTTCAGGTGTTCAGCTTTATGGCACCTTTGGACAAATTTATTTTTATTTTTTTTCATCAGAAGTGACCAAACAAATTAAAGATGGTGAGACCTCTGTCTAAAACCAAATTCTTGACCCATATCTGCCCTATTCCCAACTACTCACAGAACGGATCATGTGCCCCTTATGTTGAGGTGACCACTGACTTGCTCTTCTGCCTCCTTGAAAGAAAGAGGAGAAAATTATGTTTTGCCACTGATTTGGCCATATGAAACTCATCTCATCACCCTTTTCCGGGTCTGAAGCTGCTGTCTCTAAAACTGCCATCTCATTGTGCTTTGTATCAGTTAGTGCTAGAGAAATCTTGAATAGCTTATGCACAAAACTGTCTTTAAATTTTATATTATTTTGAGACTTTGCTTCTTTGGGGTTGCGGTGCACGGGTCACCCCATCTGGCTGTGAGAGCTCTGTACATTCTGTGGGCTAGCAGTGTGCTGATCTTTTGAAGTTTCTTTCCCTACCCACCCAATCCCCCCTTTTTGGTGAGGTTTCATTGAGGTCAGTTAGTTATGCATCCGGCAGCTTAACTGGCTTTAAATGTACTCTCCTTTGGTGTGGTCTCTTTGGGGAACGATTGGGAGAAAGAAAAGCCAATAGTGTAACTGTTTTGATACCGAAAATTGATGTCTTTTTGAAATAAAGAACAAGTCCCTCCAAAAAAACAAACAAAAACAAAGATCTGTAGTTGATATAAAATGGTAAATGATTAACTGCCATTAAAAGGTATAACTGTTCAGGAAATATAAAGATCACTTTAGGCTATGGTGATTGGGATAGATGTTGTATTCTGTATTTTGTTTTATTCAGTAAGAATAAAATCCTACCAAGACTTACACACACATGCATACATACCTGTTCCTCTCCCCACATACCCCAAACTAAAAGGGAACCACATGTAAATGCATTACATTTTTTTAAATTGGACTATAATTGCTTTACAATGTTGTGTTAGTTTCTGCTGTACAATGAAGTGAATCAACTATATGTATACATATATCCCCTCCCTCTTGGACCTCCCTCCCACCCACCCCCATCCCACCCATCTAGGTCATCACAGAGCACCAAACTGATCTCCCTGTGCTATATAGCAGGTTCCCACTAGCTATCTGTTTTACACATGGTAGTGTAGATATGTCAATCCCAATTTCCGAATTCATCCCACCCTCGCCTTCACCCCGTGTCCACATGTCCATTCTCTACATCTGCGTCTCTATTCCTGCCCTGCAAATAGGTTCATCTGTACCATTTTTCTAGATTCCACATATATGCGTTAATATACAATATTTGTTTTTCTCTTTCTGACTTACTTCACTCTGTATTACAGACTCTAGGTCCATCTACATCTCTACAAATGACCCAGTTTCATTCCTTTCGATGGCTGAGTAATAGTCCATTGTATATATGTATCACGTCTTCTTTATCTGTTCATCTGTTGATGGACACTTAGGTTGCTTCTATGTCCTGGCTATTGTAAATAGTGCTACAATGAACACTGGGGTACATGTGTCTTTTTTTTTTTCTTCTTAGTCCTTTTTTTTTTTTTACACCTTTATTGGAGTGTAATTGCTTTATAATGTTGTGTTAGTTTCAATGTACAACAAAGTGAATCAACTATATGTATACATGTATCCCCATATCCCCTCCCTTTTGAGCCTCCCTCCCACACTCCCTATCCCACGCCTCTAGGTTGTCACAAAGCATAGAGCCGGTCTCCCTGTGCTATGCAGCAACTTCCCACTAGCTAACCATTTTACATTTGGTAGTGTATATATGTCAATGACATGTGTCTTTTTAAATTTATTTTTGGTTGAGTTGGGTCTTTGTTGCTGCATGCGGGCTTTCTATAGTTATGGCAAGTGGGGGCTACTCTTCGTTGCGGTGTGCAGGCTTCTCATTGCGGTGGCTTCTCTTGTTGTGGAGCATGGGCTCGAGGCATGTGGGCTTCAGTAGTTGTGACACGTGGGCTCAGTAGTTGTGGCTCGCAGGCTCTAGAGTTCAGGCTCAGTAGTTGTGGCACATGGGCTTAGTTGCTCTGCGGCATGTGGGATCTTCCTGGACCAGGGCTCGAACCTGTTTCCCCTACATTGGCAGGTGGATTCTTAACCACTGCACCACCAGGGAAGTCCCCAATACGTGTCTTTTTGAATTATGGTTTTCTCAGGGTATATGCCCAGTAGTGGGATTGCTAGGTCGTATAGTAATTCTGTTTTTGTTTCTTAAAGGGACCTCTATACTGTTCTCCTTAGTGGCTGTATCAATTTACATTTCCACTAACAGTGTAAGAGGGTTCCCTTTTCTCCACACCCTCTCCAGCATTTATTGCTTGTAGATTTTGTGATGATGGCTATTCTGACCGGTGTGAGGTGATACCTCATTATAATTTTGATTTGCATTTCTCTAATAATTAGTGATGTTGAACATCTTTTCATGTGTTTGTTGGCCATCTGTATGTCTCCTTTGGCGAAATGTCTATTTAGGTCTTCCGCCCAATTTTTGATTAGACTGTTTGTTTTTTTGATATTGAGGTACATGAGCCATTTGTATATTTGGAGATTAATCCTTTGTCAGTTGCTTCATTTGCAAATATTTTCTCCCATTCTGAGGGTTGTCTTTTAGTCTTGTTTATGGTTTCCTTTGCTGTGCAGAACGTTTTAAGTTTAATTAGGTCCCATTTGTTTATTTTTGTTTTTATTTCCATTTCTCTAGGAGGTGGGTCAAAAAAGATCTTGCTGTGATTTATGTCAAAGAGTGCTCTGCCTATGTTTTCCTCTAAGAGTTTTATAGTGTATGGTCTTACTTTTAGGTCTTTAATCCATTTTGAGTTTATTTTTGTGTATGGTGTTAGGAAGTGTTCTAATTTCATTCTTTTATATGTAGCTGTCCAGTCTTCCCAGCACCACTTATTGAAGAGGCTGTCTTTTCTCCATTGTATATTCTTGCCTCCTTTGTTATAGATTAGGTGACCATAGGTGTGTGGATTTATCTCTGGGCTTTCTGTCCTGTTCCATTGAGCTATTTTTCTGTTTCTGTGACAGTGCCATACTGTTCTGATTACTGTAGCCCTGTAGTATAGTCTGACATTGGGGAGCCTGATTCCTACAACTCCGTTTTTCTACCTCAACATTACTTTGGCTATTTGGGGTCTTCTGTATTTCCATAAAAATTGTAAAATTTTCATTCTAATTCTGTGAAAAATGCCATTGGTAATTTGATAGGGATTGCATTGAATCTGTAAATTGCTTTGGGTAGTATAGTCATTTTCACAATATTTATTCTTCCAACCCAGGAGTATGGTATATCTCTCCATCTGTTTGTATCATTTTTAATTTCTTTCATAAGTGTCTTAAAGTTTTCTGCATGCAGGTCTTTTGCCTCCTTAGGTAAGTTTATTCCTAGGCATTTTATTCTTTTTATTGCAATGGTAAATGGCAGTGTTTCCTTAATTTCTGTTTCTGATCTTTTGTTGTTAGTGTATAGGAATGCAAGAGATTTCTGTGCATTAATGTTGTATCCTGCAACTTTACCAAATTCATTGATTAGCTCTAGCAGTTTTCTGGTGGCATCTTTAGGATTCTCTGTGTATAGTATCATGTCATCTGCAAACAGTGACAGTGTTACTTCTTCTTTTCCAATTTGTATTCCTTTCATTTCTTTTTCTTCTCTTATTGCCAGTGCTAGGATTTCCAAAACTATGTTGAATAATAGTGGCAAGAGTGGACATCCGTGTCTTGTTCCTGATCTTAGAGGAAATGATTTCAGTTTTTCACCATTTAGAATGATGTTTGCTTTGCAGGCCAGAAGGGAGTGGCAGGATATATTTAAAGTGATGAAAGGGAAAAACCTACAACCAAGAATACTCTACCCAGCAAGGATCTCATTCAGATTCGATGGAGAAATCAAAAGCTTTATAGAAAAGCAAAAGCTAAGAGGATTCAGCTCCACCAAACCAGCTTTACAACAAATGCTAAAGGAACTTGTCTAGGCGGGAAACAGAAGAGAAGAAAAAGACCCACAAAAACAAGCCCAAAACAATTAAGAAAATGGTAATAGGAACATACATATCGATAATTACCTTAAATGTAAATGGATTAAATGCTCCAACCAAAAGACACAGACTAGCTGAGTGGATACAAAAACAAGACCTTTATGTACGCTGTCTACAAGAGACCCACTTCAGATCTAGGGACACATGCAGACTGAAAGTGAGGGCATGGAAAAAGATATTCCATACAAATGGAAATCAAAAGAAAGGTGGAGTAGCAATTATCAGACAAAATAGACATTAAAATAAAGACTATTACAAGAGACAAAGAAGGACACTACATAATGATCAAGGGATCAATCCAAGAGGAAGATATAACTATTGTAAATATTTTTGCACCCAACATAGGAGGACCTCAATACATAAGGCAAATACTAACAGCCGTAAAAGGGGAAATCGACAGTAACACATTCATAGTAGGGGACTTTAACACCCCACTTACACCAACGGACAGATCATCCAGACAAAATAAATAAGGAAACACAAGCTTTAAATGACACAATACACCAGTAAGACTTAATGGATATTTATAGGACATTCCACCCAAAACTGGCAGAATACACTTTCTTCTCAAGTGCACATGGAATGTTCTCCAGGATAGATCACATCTTGGGTTACAAATCAAGCCTTGGTAGACTTAAGAAAATTGAAATCGTATCAAGCATCTTTTCCGACCACAATGCTATGAGATTAGAAATCAATTGCAGGAAAAAAAAGTGTAAAAAACACAAACACATGGAGGCTAAACAATGCATTACAAAATAACCAAGAGATCACTGACGAAATCAAATAGGAAATCAAAAAATACATAGAAACAAATGACAACAAAAGCATGATGTGCCAAAACCTATGGGATGCAGCAAAAGCAGTTCTAAGAGGGAAGTTTATAGCTATACAATCCTACCTCAAGAAACAAGAAAAATCTCAAATAAAAAAATCTAAGCTTACATCTAAAGCAACTAGAGAAAGAAGAAGAAGAACAACAAAATAACCCCAAAGTTAGTAGAAGGAAAGAAATCATAAAAATCAGAGCAGAAATAAATGAAATAAGATGAAGAAAACAGTAGCACAGATCAATAAAACTAAAAGCTGGTTCTTTGAAAAGATAGCAAAATTGATAAACCTTTTGCCGGACTCATCGAGAAAAAAAAGGGAGAGGTTCAAATCAATAAAACTAGAAATGAAAAAGGAGAAATCACAACTGACACTGCAGAAATACAAAGGATCATGAGAGACTACTACAAGCAAATATATGCCAATAAAATGGACAAACTGGAAGAAATGGACAAATTTTTAGAAAGGTATGACCTTCCAAGACTGAACCAGGAAGAAATAAATAATATAAACAGACCAATCACAAGTAACAAAATTGAAACTGTAATTAAAAATCTTCCAGGACTTCCCTGATGGGGCAGTGGTTAAGAATCTGCCTGCCAATGTAGGGGATACGGGTTCGATCCCTGGTCCAGGAAGATCCCACATGCCGCAGAGCAACTAAGCACGTGTGCCACAACTACAGAGTCTGCACTCTAGAGCCCGCGAGCCACTACTACTGAGCACATGTGACACAACTACTGAAGCCTGGGCGCCTAGAGCTTGTGCTCCGCAATAAGAGAAGCCACCGCAGTGAAAGATGGTGCACCGCAACAAAGAGTCACCCCCACATCTAGAGAAAGCCCGCATGTAGGAACAAAGACGGGAAAAAAATAAAAACTTCCAACAAACAAAAACCCAGGACCAGATGGCTTCACAGGCGAATTCTATCAAACATTTAGAGAAGAGCTAACACCTTTCCATCTCAAACTCTTCCAGGCAATTGCAGAGAGAGGAACACTCCCAAACTTGTTCTATGAGGCCACCATCACTCTGATACCAAAACCAGGCAAGGATATCACAAAAAAGAGAAACTTATAGACCAATCTCACTGATGAACATAGATGCAAAAATCCTCAATCGAATACTAGCAAACAGAATCCAACAACACATTAAAAGGATCATACACATGATCAAGTGAGATCTATCCCAGGGATGCAAGGAATCTTCGATATACACAAGTCAATCAATGTGATACACCATATTAAAAAATTAAAGAATAAAAACCATATGATCATCTCAATAGATGCAGAAAAAGCTTTTGACAGAATTCGACACCCATTTATGATAAAAACTCTTAAAGTGGTCATAGAGGGAACCTACCTAACATAATAAAGGCCATGTATGACAAACCCACAGCAAACATCATTCTCAGTGGTGAAAAACTGAAAGCATTTTTATGAGATTCTTCTAGCAGGTGTTATATGACCTTTCTGAAGCATTACAGTAGAATTGTCAAGCAACCTTAACTTGTTCTTTTTTAATGCCTTTTAATGCAGAATTTGAAGCAAATTCACCTGAGCTACATGTACAATTCTGAAGGACAGTCTAATTTTTCTGGGAACATTGAACATAGTCTGATTGACCTCAAAATTGACATTCAGCAATTTAGGTGTGCAGTTTAACTTTACATTGAAAGAGAGAGATCTTTGAAAATTTTAGTTAATGTTAAAAATTAGTACCTTTTCAGATTTGAAGCCCATCAGGATGTCGACATTTTCAAGCTGCCAACTCTCTTAAACCTAATGTCTGAGGAGTGTGGCATTAATTAAACCTTTGTTATTTATCCAGTCAATCTATGGACTTCTCAAGTTTGAGACTACCTAATTTGTCAGATGTCAGGTGGTTCTGTGACAAGCATTAAGACCATGTTATTCAATTTAACTTATGACTTGTTACCGCCATGTGATTAGAATGATAGTCAGTTTATTTTATCATTTGTGGAGAAAAAGTGCTAAACCCTTTATATAAAATGTTCTGAGAACTTAATTGAAAAATCTGTGTTTTCAAGCCAGTATTTTGAAGTAGCATATTCTTTGAGAATGATTTCTCAGCAAGACCTGATTTCCATTGCAGCTACACAAAGGGAAGTTGGCCAAGGCTTCTGGCAGTAACAGATGAAATTAAACACGTTTTTCATAAGCTGTATTTATCCAGAGGACCAAACAAACTGTGAGCAAGTATAGTCTTTAGTTACCCACTTAAACTTGAGCTCACTGGCGTGCTCAAAACCTGACTTTGTGTCATTTTAAGAATTTGCTAATAAAGAGGTTAGAAGAGTCAATATAGTCTTTTTATTTTATTTTATTTTTTTTAATTTTTGAATTTAATTTTTTATACAGCAGGTTCTTATTAGTCATAAGTTTTATACACATCAGTGTATACATGTCAATCCCAATCGCCCAATTCATCACACCACCACGCCCACATACCCGCGGCTTTCCCCCCTTGGTGTCCATATGTTTGTTCTCTACATCTGTGTCTCAACTTCTGCCCTGCAAACTGGTTCATCTGTACTATTTTTCTAGGTTCCACATACATGCGTTAATATACGATATTTGTTTTTCTCTTTCTGACTTACTTCACTCTGTATGACAGTCTGTAGATCCATCCATGTCTCAACAAATGACCTAGTTTCGTTCCTTTTTATGGCTAAGTAATATTCCATTGTATATATGTACCACAACTTCTTTATCCATTTGTCTGTCGATGGGCATTTAGGTTGCTTCCATGACCTGGTTATTGTAAATAGTGCTTCAATGAACATTGGGGTGCAGGTGTCTTTTTGAATTATGGTTTTCTCTGGGTATATGCCCAGTAGTGGGATTGCTGGATCATATGGTAATTCAATTTTTAGCTTTTTAAGGAAGCTCAATACTGTTCGCCATAGTGGCTGTATCAATCTACATTCCCCGCAGCAGTGCAAGAGGGTTCCCTTTTCTCCACACCCTCTACAGCATTTGTTGTTTGTAGATTTTCTGATGATGCCCATTCTAACTGGTGTGAGGTGATACCTCATTGTAGTTTTGATTTGCATTTCTCTAATTATTAGTGATGTTGAGCAGCTTTTCATGTGTTTCTTGGCCATCTGTATGTCTTTTTTGGAGAAATGTCTATTTAGGTCTTCTGCCCAGTTTGGGATTGGGTTGTTTGTTTCTTTAATATTGAGCTGCATGAGCTGTTTATATATTTTGGAGCTTAATCCTTTGTCCATTGATTCATATGCAAATATTTTCTCCCATTCTGAAGGTTGTCTTTTCGTCTTGTTTATGGTTTCCTTTGCCGTGCAAAAGCTTGGAAGTTTCATTAGGTCCCATTTGTTTATTTTTGTTTTTATTTCCATTACTCTAGGAGGTGTATCAGAAAAGATCTTGCTGTGATTTATGTCATAGAGTGTTCTGTCTATGTTTTCCTCTAAGAGTTTGATAGTTTCTGGCCTTACATTTAGGTCTCTAATACATTTTGAGTTTATTTTTGTGTATGGTGTCAGGGAGCATTCTAATTTCATTCTTTTACATGTAGCTGTCCACTTTTCCCAGCACTTATTGAAGAGACTGTCTTTTCTCCATTGTATATCCTTGCCTCCTTTGTCATAGATTAGTTGACCATAAGTGCGTAGGTTTATCTCTGGGCTTTCAATCTTGTTCCATTGATCTATATTTCTGTTTTTGTGCCATTACCATCTTGTCTTGATTACTGTAGCTTTGTAGTACAGTCTGAAGTCAGGAGTCCACTTCCTCCAGCTCCGTTTTTTTCCCTCAAGACTGCATTGGCTATTCGGGGTCTTCTGTGTTTCCATACAAATTTTAAGATATTTTGTTCTAGTTCCATAAAAAATGCCATTGGTAATTTGATAGGGATTGCATTGAATCTGTAAATTGCTTTGGGTAGTATAGTCATTTCCACAATATTCATTCTTCCAATCCAAGAACATGGTATATCTCTCCAGCTGTTGGTATCATCTTTAATTTCTTTCATAAGTGTCTTATATTTTTCTGCATACAGGTCTTTTGTCTCCCTAGGTGGGTTTTTTCCTAGGTATTTTATTCTTTTTGTTGCGGTGGTAAATGGGAGTGTTTCCTTAATTTCTCTTTCAGATTTTTCATCATTAGTGTATAGGAATGCAAGAGATTTCTGTGCATTTATTTTGTATTCTGCTACTCTACCAAATTCATTGATTAGCTCTAGTAGTTTTCTGGTGGCATCTTTAGGATTCTCTATGTATATTATCATGTCATCTGCAAGCAGTGACAGTTTTACTTCTTCTTTTCCAATTTGTATTCCTTTTATTTCTTTTTCTTCTCTGATTGCCGTGGCTAGGACTTCCAAAACTATGTTGAATGATAGTTGTGAGAATGGGCATCCTTGTCTTGTTCCGGATCTTAGAGGAAATGCTTTCAGTTTTTCACCATTGAGAATGATGTTTGCTGTGGGTTTGTCATATATGGCCTTTATTATGTTGAGGTAGGTTCCCTCTATGCCCACTTTCTGGAGAGTTTTTACATAAAGGTTTTGAATTTTGTCAAAAGCTTTTTCTGCATCTATTGAGATGATCATATGGTTTTTATTCTGTGTATCACATTGATTGATTGGTGTATATCGAAGAATCTTTGCATCCCTGGGATAAATCCCACTTGATCATGGTGTATGATCCTTTTAAAGTGTTGTTTGATTCTGTTTGCCAGTATTTTGTTGAGGATTTTTGCATCTATGCTCATCAGTGATATTGGTCTGTAATTTTCTTTTTTTGTAGTATCTTTGAATGGTTTTGGTATCAGGATGATGGTGGCTTCATAGAGTGAGTTTTGGACTGTTCCTTGCTCTGCAATTTTTTGGAAGAGTTTGAGAAGGGAGGGTGTTAGCTCTTCTCTAAATGTTTGATAGAATTCACCTGTAAAGCCATCTGGTCCTGGACTTCTGTTTGTTGCAAGCCTTTTTTTTTTTTTTTTTGCGGGACGTGGGCCTCTCACTGTTGTGGCCTCTCCCGTTGCGCAGCACAGGCTCCAGACGCACAGCCTCAGCGGCCATGGCTCACAGGCCTAGCTGCTTCGTGGCATGTGGGATCTTCCCGGACCATGGCACGAACCCATTTCCCCTGCATCGGCAGGCGGACTCTCAACCACTGCGCAACGAGGGAAGCCCTGGTGCAAGATTTTTAATCACAGTTTCAAATTCATTACCTGTGATTGGTCAGTTCATATTTTCTATTTCTTCCTGGTTCAGTCTTAGAAGGTTATACCTTTCTAAAAATTTGTCCATTTCTTCCAGGTTGTCCATTTTATTGGCATAGTGTTGCTTGTAATCACCTCTTAGGATGCTTTGTATTTCTGCGGTGTCTGTTGTAACTTCTCCTTTTTCATTTCTAATTTTATTCATTTGAGTCCTCTCCCTCTTTTTCTTGTTGAGTCTGGCTATAGTTTAAAAATTTTGTTTATGTTCTCAAAGAACTAGCTTTTAGTTTTATTAATCTGTACTATTGTTTTCTTTGTTTCTATTTCATTTATTTCTGCTCTGATCTTTATGATTTCTTTCCTTCTGCTAACTTTGGGTTTTGTTTGTTCTTCTTTCTTTCTTTCTTACACCTTTAGGTGTAAGGTTAGAGTGTTTATTTGACATTTTTCTTGTTTCTTGAGGTAGGCCTGTATAGTTATAAACTTCTCTCTTAGAACTGCTTTTGCTGCATCCCAAAGGTTTTGGATCATTGTGTTTTCATTGTCATTTGTCTCTAGGTATTTTTTGATTTTCTCTTTGATTTCTTCAGTGATATCTTGGTTATTTAGTAATGTATTGTTTAGCCGCCATGTGTTTGTGTTTCTTACGTTTTTTTCCTTGTAATTCATTTCTAATCTAATAGCATTGTGGTCAGAAAAGGTGCTTGATATGATTTCAGTTTACTTAAGTTTACTGAGGCTTGATTTGTGACCCAAGATGTGATCTATCCTGCAGAATGTTCCGTGCACACTTGAGAAGAAAGTGTAATCTGCTGTTTTTGGATGGAATATCCTATAAATATCAATTAAATCTGTCTGGTCTATTGTGTCATTTAAAGCTTTTGTTTCCTTATTTATTTTCATTTGGATGATCTGTCCATTGGTGTAAGTGAGGTGTTAAAGTCCCCCACTATTATTGTGTTACTGTTGATTTCCTCTTTTATAGCTGTTAGCAGTTGCCTTATGTATTGAGGTTCTCCTATGTTGGGTGCATATATATTTAAAATTGTTATATCTTCTTCTTGGATTGATCCCTTGATCATTATGTAATGTCCTTCCTTGTCTCTTATAACATTCTTTATTTTAAAGTCTATTTTATCTGATATGAGTATTGCTACTCCAGCTTTCTTTTGATTTCCATTTGCATGGAGTATCGTTTTCCATCCCCTCACTTTCAGTCTGTATGTGTCCCCAGGTCTGAAGTGGGTCTCTTGTAGACAGCATATATATGGGTCTTGTTTTTGTATCCATTCAGCAAGCCTGTGTCTTTAGGTTGGAGCATTTAATCCATTCACCTTTAAGGTAATTACTGATATGTACGTTCCTATGACCATTTTCTTAATTGTTTTGAGTTTTTTTTTTTTTTTGCGGTACGCAGGCCTCTCACTGTTGTGGCCTCTCCCACTGCGAAGCACAGGCTCCGGACGCGCAGGCTCAGCGGCCATGGCTCACGGGCGCAGCTGCTCCGCGGCATGTGGGATCCTCCCGGACTGGGGCACGAACCCATGTCCCCTGCATCGGCAGGTGGCCTCTCAACCACTGTGCCACCAGGGAAGCCCTGGCATTTATTCTTTTTCCTTGTTTATCTTAAATACGTTATTCCATTTTCTTAGGGCATAAAGCATTAATGTTAAAAAGTCTGATTATTTAATTTTATTTCCCTTAGAAGTCTTTTTTTTTGATCTAGATTACCTATGGACTTCTTCCTAAGTTCAACAGTTTACTGGAATACCCTTTGGTGTTGATTGTTCTGGGTCAGTCAGGTACATGGTATACTTTTTTCAATATGTAATTTAAAAATTTTTATACTTTTATTTTAGGAGTGTTTTCTTGAATTATAATTTTTGGTGTTAGCTTTGTTTTGCTCCTTTAGTTCTCCTCTTCAGAGATTCTATTATTCCTGTTATTCATAGAATCATCATCATCTATCTCTAATATTTGTCACTTTTTTCATATCCTTTTTTAAAACCTACTTTTTTATCTTTTAGCTTGCTTTGAAATAATTGCTTAGTTGGGGTTTTTATTTGTTTTGTGGACGTTTCTTTTTGGCGTGTTTTTGTTGTCTCTAAGATGTTATTTTGCTCCTTATTTAATATTTTTTCTTTTAATAACTTTTTATGGGATTTGACTGTGATAATTTTCTATTGCTCATATTTATGCAAAATTGATTTGATTTCCATGAACTTTTAGAAGGAGGTATGGTCAAGATAGTTTTTTTTTTAACTTCACTGAGCTCCCTCTCCTGTTGCTTTTGTGTTATGTTTTAAAATATGATGGTTTCCTTTCTGACGTTTCCTGGCTATTCCCTTTTCTACTTTTCTCTTTCCTTTATCCCTGTTGTCTTTATCCAGTTCATTTCTGAATCTCCTTCCAATTGTTTCTCCTTAGTGTGGGGTCCTGTTTTGGAGGAGAACTCTTGGCTGGTCAGTTGTGAGAGTTCAGAGGTACTCATACTGCTTGAGCCAGTTTAGACTGACCTTTGGCTCTTGTGTTCACCTGTTATTGGTTTGGACATAATCACTCCCCTTGTCACCTGCCGTTCTTACATTAGCCACTGTGCTTTCCAGCAATATCTGGTGACATTTTGGTGTCTTCCTGTTCTCAGGTCTTTCTCAGGCTCTTTTGTTTCACTGTTTCCTCCTGCATAGTCGATGATTCCATGTAGATTTTTTGACTGTTAGTGGCTTCTCACTCTTAGCTTCTATTTTGGGGTTAGGGATACTTTGTTACCACGTGTAAATTTGTTTATGAGTTTTTGGTTTTGCTATCTTGTTAGCTGTGTATTTTTATGATATTTTCATGGATTATTCAGTGATAAAAAACTATGCTGCTGCCACCACCAATAGCTTTGGGTTAAAATATTTTGACTTTCATGAGGCTTGAAATGACTTGATATTTTTCCAAGTGCATGTGGTAAAAACTTTCCTTTATATATTTTTCAATTTTCAAGGGCTTCTGGGTACTGATTTCTGTAGGGTAGTGTTCTTAGGACTATTAGCTAAGAAAGATTCCAGTCTTATTCTAAGAACTATGAGGACCATACTCAATTTTGGTGCTTTCTTCCTTTCTATTTCCTGTGATAGCACATGCTATTCTTATGTTGTGCTTTAGTCAGAAATGGAAACACCTTCTGTATTTTTGATATGTTCAGATATAAGTGTACAGTGTCTATAATAATCTCTTGGATTTGTAAAGTATGTTAGGGTTTGCAAACTGCTTTTGCATCTGTGCTCCTAGGGGAACCGCATAATGTAGCTGTGAGGAAGTTGATGCCAGTGCTATGCATATTTCCATTCATTTTTTTTTAATTAAAAATTTTTTCTTTTATTTTTGGCTGTGTTGGGTCTTCATTGTTGCGCACGGGCTTTCTCTAGTTGCGGCGAGTAGGGGCTACTTTTCGTTGCGGTGCATGGGCTTCTCATTGCGGTGGCTTCTCTTGTTGTGGAGCACGGGCTCTAGGTGCGCAGGATTCAGTAGTTGTGGCACGCGGGCTGAGTAGTTGTGGCTTGCGGGCTCTAGAGCGCAGACTCAGTAGTTGTGGCACACGAGCTTAGTTGCTCCGCAGCATGTGGGATCTTCCTGGACCAGGGCTCGAACCCGTGTCCCCTGCATTGGCAGGCAGATTCTTAGCCACTGTGTCACCAGGGAAGTCCCTCCATTCTTTTATAGGTGAAGAAAGTAACCCTCAGAGAGACCAAGTGACTTGACCAATGTCCCACATCTGGCAACTAGAAGAAATATAACTAGAACCAAGGGTTTCTTGATTCTCAAACCAACAATTTATCCACATGGAGTTTTTGAGCCTCTTCCATGATAACAGAAACATATTGATATTTGCAACATGGCATCTGAATGCATTTGCCATAAAAACCATCTGATTTAGGTACTCCATATGCTCAGTAAACACCAAAACCATGTAACAGCAAAGTGATTAAATTTGCCAATATAATTTCATATGTCATTACCTGATTTTTTTTCAACTAAAAAAAATTATTCCCTAGACCATTTGTTGAAACTTTTAGTATTCAGCTTAACCCTGGAAAGTGACTTATAGGAAAGTACTCTGAAAAAAACAATAGAACTGCAATCATCTAAACTCTTATTCCTTTACCTCAGTGGCTAAGGCAGAAGTGCTTGCATGCAGCTTGCGTTTGTTCAAGTGTACTTTAATCTGTGCAGGGCTAAACAATCTCCCCTTGGATTATTGTTCTTGGTGTATTTGATTAGGAGAACTTCACCTGGGTGAAGGACGTTTATTGCCAAGCTTGGAAATTTTATTTGACACGTCTGAGATTTTACACTGAAGAGCTCCTTCAATGATCAGGCTCTTGCCTTTATGAGGATATTTCTTTCCTTTACAGATTGGTTTTATTGCCAGATCTTGCTAGTCCATGGATTCACTGTGTCAGAGCTGATCATGCTCCTACAGAGCATTGACTCAAATTCCCCCTATCTGCACACCACATAGGAGAAGAAATGGAGTTCTAGAGGGAATGGCTTTCTCACATACCTTACCATTCCCTCTGCTGCAGGATTTCTCCACTCTTCTTTCCTCACATATACTCAGCCTCAACAGATAAAAGGCCCTCAGGGACCTGGCCCTGATTACCTGAATATTCTTCCAGTTTTATTTTTACCACTACCAACTCTCCAAAGTCTAGGCTCTAGTCAGGCAAAAATACTTTCAACTTTAAGGAAATGACATATTCTTTTTTTTTTCTATTTATTTATTTTTATTGGGCTATATTTGCTTTACAATGTTGTGTTCGTTTCTGCAGCACAGCGAAGTGAATCAGCTACATGTATACATATATCCCCTCGTTTTTGGATTTCCTTCACATTTAAGTCACCACAGAGCATTAGGTAGAGTTCCCTGTGCTATACTGCAGGTTCTTATTAGTTATCTATTTTACACATATTAGTGTATATATATCAATCCCAACCTACCAGTTCATCCCACCCCCCTGCTTCCCCCCTTGGTGTCCATACGTTTGTTCTCTATGTCTGTGTCTCTATTTCTGCCTTGCAAACAGGTTCATCTGTACCATTTTTCTAGATTCCACATATATGTGTTAATATATGATATTTGTTTTTCTCACTAACTTCACTCTGTATGACAGTCTCTAGGTCCATCCATGTCTCTACAAATGACTCAATTTCGTTTCTTTTTATGCCATATTCTTTTATCTTAGGACCTTGGCATGTTTGTTTCCTCAGTCTCAAAAACTATCCTTCATCACTTTTCATCAGACTCCTTTATGTGAACTCTAGTGATCAGCCCAACTGTAATTTTCCATGGAGTTTTACTTGAGCATCCCAAACCCAGTTTAAGTGTTGCTCCCAGTTGTGGCCTTAGGACCCAGTCACACCACATGGTAGCACCTATTAGTTGATATTGCAATAGTTTGTTTTTTTATTTGGCAGTGTACCCCACTGGACTGAAATCTCCAAGAAGTCAGAAATCATGTCTGTTCATTAATGGTTAAGTAGCTGGTGTCTACCTATCATAGTGTGTAGTTAGAAGAGGGGGCTCTAATAAATAATTATTCAATGAGTAATTGAATTTTTGTTCATATTTTTATTATCTTATACCTGTATGTATATGTACACACACACACACACACGTCTGTATCTTTAAGTATTTTCCATGACTCCTTACTTTTATACATATTATCTTTAATTCCTGAATCAAATAAAATTTCCTCTTTTTATCATCATTCAAGGTTGTATACTGGTGGATCTCTCTGTACTTCACCGTCCTAATTGCTCAATAAACATTGTTGCTTGACAAGTCATTTAGAGGATTATTGTAACTATGGCTATTATTTGCTGTTTCACGGGAAGAATTTTAATGTACAGATGCATAAGCGTTTGGTGATTCAAATATTGGCAGAATCAATATATAGGTTATTCTAAAATTGATATATTTGTCCCATATTTTCTCTTAAATACATTTGATTCTCAGGGGTTAGTTTCATTCAAGAAAACAGCAAAGACCTGAGGTGGATTTCTGTGGTAAAAACCGTTGTTTATAGAAAGGTCAAGCACCACAATAGTATTATACTAATCCATAGTAACATGATATATTTGGGGGGAGCATACTCTGAATTAGCAGTTTGTAAAATTAATGTAGAACTCAAGGTCTTGTGAATATCTGCCCTCTATTATTCTAATCTTGGAATCTTGAAAGCGTTTAGCTTAAGGGCTTGTGAAAGATAATAGATCAATAGGACTGTTAAGAATTTTGTTCATACTCTTCTGTTCAGATAAATTTAGGTGTCACCAACCAAAAGGAAAAAAAAAATACTGTTTGGGAAACACTGAGTTTTACTGCCTGTATTCTGCCCAGATGTGTGGAGGGATTAACAAAAGGAAGAGATTGATGGTTTCTGAGGAGAATTTGCTATTCATTTTCTTGATCCTCTGTAGATAAACTTGCTGTTGTACCTCATTTTAGTCACCAGAATTCTATTTTGTTTGCTGTTTACCTCTTTCTGAAAGTGAAGTTGAAACAAATACTTTCATAAGGCATCCTCCTTGATGTTAGCAGGACTGGATATAATTTACAGGCTGTTTCTGAGAAGCAAACAGTGTCTCCCTTAAATTAATCGTATTTTGGAAAAATGGACCAGATTATTGATTATCTTGCTTTAATATATAAAGTACTCATAGAATATGCTTTATGTTTCTGTGTAGAGCTTTGTTTAACATTCTGTCTTATGTATACCAAAAATACTGGTTTTCTTGTAAATTTATTACTGAATATAACTAAATATGCATATGAGTAGAGTAGATTACACATTTTTAGATGATTAATTTGTGGTCTGTTGCTGTTTTATGTTTATTAGCTTAACAAACATCATTAAAATGTGTGTATAAATTTTATTCTTTTTATTTTATATATTTGTAACATTTATGGAAATGTTTATGGAAATATAAAGCATTGTTTTATATTTCCTTGTGTCTTCCTAGGTAGTAAATTAAGTTTTGTTAGATCAGTGATTATTCTGGCCTTTTCCTTCTAGTTTTGCCAATTGTTTATTGATAATTAGTTTTGTTATTTATGAAATATTGTATATTATTTAAATATGACCAATTTTTTTTTCAGAATTAAGCCAAAGTGTTATTCTAGTTGGACAGAAAAAGGTGCTATAAATTGGAAGTACACCAATAAGTTTAGGCAGAAATCATAGTAAATTCAAGTGGATTTAAAAAACTTAAACGTGGAATGCTTTATCCACTCCATTTGTTATAACATTTGATGCATTTGACCCTTTTGGTCTTCTGTTAGACAGTAAGCTACTTGGGAGGAGGGACCCCACATCATTCATTTTTGTATTACTGACACAATATATTTTCTTGTACACATTCAAAGTTCCAGAAATAGTTGACAAATGGATAAGACTTTAATTTGAATGAATTGTGAGTTACATATTTGTTGCACTGTATTCATGTGGAGAAAATTCATTGTGTTGTTTTTCTAATTTCTCTTGGGAACTTTGTTCGTTGTGCTATGCTGGATGTTTTCTTTTAGTCCCACCAGATTCACTCTCTACCCTTCTCCACCTTGTTCACTGCCCTGGAAGGTTGAACTGAGTGGCTACATCAATAGTGCTCCTAGCCTTCTGGCTTCTGGTTGGGTTTGGCCCATGGGGAGCTGTGGCAGGAGATCAGAGTGAGGGTGGAGAGTGAGGTTGGGTACTTATTCCTTTGGCTTCTCCTTGGAGGTTGCCTAATGCTTGCTGCATCATGCAACTGTAAGTTATTGCTTCTCTCCAAGTGTGTTGTTCGATATGACCCTCTTACTTGGTCCTGGAAACCTCTCTCCTCTCTGGTCGTTCCTTTGGGCCTATAGGTGGGAACAGCTTGGCTGCTGGTATCCCTGCATTCCTCTTCTATCCTATTAGTGAATAGTCCTTTTGTAAATAAACTCTCCTTGAATTGCACTAATTTGTGCCATCTCTTTGCGGGTACAGCCTTAATTGACACTTGCATCTTACTGTGACTTGTGTTAACATTTTATTCTTTTTTTTTAATTTATTTATTTTTTTTGCGGTATGCGGGCCTCTCACTGTTGTGGCCTCTCCCATTGCGGAGCACAGGCTCTGGACGCGCAGGCTCAGCGGCCATGGCTCACGAGCCGAGCCGCTCTGCGGCATGCGGGATCCTCCCGGACTGGGACACGAACCCGTGTCCCCTGCGTCAGCAGGCGGACTCTCAACCTCTGCGCCACCAGGGAAGCCCCAACATTTTATTCTTTTGTGAAATGCTCTGTTAGCAGGACTTGATTTCCATTAAGAGCAATCACAATCTATAAATTTGGCACAACTGAAGTACTTTTTGAAGGCGTAAATCAAGTTTTTATCAGTCTTTTGAAGAAAGTGATTTCCTTAACCTGTGTACTCCACCGCAAAATAATAGACCATTTGAAATTAATATATTCATTAATTCAATAAACAACTGAGTGCATGGTGTGCTAGGAGCAGTAGACACAAAGGTGAAGAAAACCAAGCACCTGACTTCAAAATACTCATAATTTATTATGAGAGACTGATATATAAAGAAATAAAAGCTATATAAAGATGCACATTATCTTCTAGGTACACGTTTAAAATACCTGAGTAATATAAATGCATCTTCTTAGGAACCTGTAGGTTTCCCAGCGTTAAAATGTTCACATAATACTATATACTGGGCACTGTTCTAAGTGCTCTACGAATACTGAGTCTTTAATCCTTCTTTCACTCTTATAAACTTAGTGCTATTAATTGCCCAGTTCAGATATAAGGAAATTGAAGCACAGGAAAATTAAGGAATGTGCCTAAACTAATATTGCTGCTAATTAACATAGCTGAGATTCAAATCCAGGTAATGCTGTTCTAGAGCACGTGCTCTTAAGCACCATGCTATGCCAAGGCTTTAGTATAGTCACACCCACTCCTTTCTACATATCCTTGTTCACTTCATCTCTGCAAGAAGAAATGAATAACTGATTGATGTGTTTGACAGAAGGGTCAGAATTTGTGTGTCACCGTTTTCTCTTCCCTTTGGTTGTCTGCTTACCAGGAAGAAGAATACAATTTCATTTTCCCTTTGCTGTGAGGGAGCCTCAGTAGATCAGGTGCTTCTCCTAAGAGTGTGGGCTGGGATTATCCCCCTGTACCAATGGTATAACTAATTCAGGGGAAGCAAGCCTGCTGTTGCTGTTGACCTAAGCCATATGTCTAGAGCAGCATTATGAGGAATGATATATTTGTTCACCTGCCTGGCTATTGCGTCTGCCTCTCAAATCGTTTCCCAATCCAGACAGGGGAGTACGGGAAATTGTGTATTTACCTGCTCAAACACCAACAGCTGACAAGTGAAGAAGGGCATTCCAGGAAGAGGTATGAAATGGCACATTTGGGTGTTAGGCCAGGTTGATCTGTCCATTCCTTAGTAGTTCATTACAGGTCGAGGAACAAACTGATAGAAATCTTGTATTTTTAACCTCACTGTTGTATTTTGTAATATGTATTTTATAAACATAACCTGTAAGGAGTCACTGGTAGGAGCCGCTTTTAGGATGGATAATATTAGAGAAAGAAGTTAAGAAAAATAAGTGGGAAGTAGTACCAAATATAGCAGAGACGTCAAATAATAAAGGGATTGAAAGAATTTGTTGATATTAGCAGTGGGGAGATATTTGCTGTATTCTTAAAGATAGTTTTAGGGGTGGAAGCCTAATTATTATAGTTTAAGCAATAAATGAGAGGTGAGAAAAAGAGCAGATGGTGTGTAGGCTTCTTTCAGGAAGCTTAGATGTGAAGGGAAGAAGAGACATTTAAGTAGCTACAGGGAAACACAAGTAACTAGGGATTTTTGTTTGTTTTTGAAGCATGAAAGATATTTTAAAAATAATTCTAACCTATAAAGAAAGCCAGCAGCAATGTTAAAAGGATTAGGAGAGCAAAAAGGAAGAACTGAACTTTAGATTAGCCAAGGAAGGTTGAGTCTTGAGCTGGGAGGGACCTTTCTCCCTGTGGTCTGGAGAGAGGAGATGTAGATGGCGTGAATGCGCGCCTGCATTTGTTACTCAATAGTCATTACCTTGTCAGACTCTTTTCCAGAACCACTCACCGGTTGAAAACATTATATACTTTTAAATGTTGGGATAGAATTTGAATCCCTGCTCAAAGAATATGAACTAAGTATTATTCCTCACAATTTAAATCTATGTTGTAAAGCTCTATTGTTCCTTGTCTAGGATTTTAAAAATGGCTCTGTGTTTTCTGGTTGTTTTCTTTTTCTCTCATTATAATGCCTCTGTACAGTGGTTCTCAAAGTGAGCATGAAGAGTAAGGCAAGCAGGGGGAGAGGGGTCACCAGCATGTGCCCTTTGAAACTTCTTCCCAGTGGCTTCCACAGTGGAGAGCTATTGTTTTAGTGCTTTCTAAAATTAAGAATTTCCTTTCTTCTCTCACATAGGTCTAATTTTGATGTATTCCCAATCCAAAGCAATGTTAAGTCCCACTTTGATATTATCCATGATGTTCTCAACTCTCTGTCAAGGTCCAGTTCCTTGGAAGGTCCTTGCGTGGTTCATTTGCTTTTATGGGTAGAGAGAGGGGCTTCCTACAGCCCACAGCTGTAGGAAGCCAACTGCTTTCCTGGGTACCATATTAGAAACACTTTTTTAGAACTTCCGGAAGAATTAGTGGGGCCATGGTGACATCATATGACTCATTGAGTCTGGTTTCATATGACATGAGATCACTGTTTTCTTGCCTCAGTTGGAGCATAGCTGGCGGGTTTATTTTTATTAACTCATAGAAACATAGAAAGCAAGTTGTTAGAATCTTCCAACAATGAGACTCTGATCAAGGAATTCTTTGGAGGTTTCATTTTCTCTTACCTCTATATGTTTTACCTTCTACAAAAGGGACATGTGTTTATGCAGCTAAGGACAATAGAAAACTGTTGCAGACTGTTAATTCTGTCTGCTTCCTAGAAGGGTTACCTAGTGATATGGAAAGGACCTGAGGGGCTTTCATATCACCCTGTTTTTAGAAGTGTTTACAGACCTTTAGTGAACAGTTCATCTTGCTGCTCCATTTAGCAAGCCATCCCTTGGTCACGGCTTTTCAGCTCGCCCGTATGTATGTTACTCACATGAACATGTAATGAGAAGGTACTGTCCATGCAAGCTGGTATGTAACATGAGGAAGGGCTCTGAGTCTCACTGGTCTCATTTCCTGAACAGTTGCTACTTTGTCCTTTGTCTTTACTGTAGTGCCTTATTTAAGAAAGATTTATTTGACCAATATACTGTTAACTTACTTTTAGTGCTAGGTTTGTTTCTTCATCTGAAAATCAGTTGGGATGAGTTCTGTATTTGCCAGCCTTTCTTGCTTCTGCCTGACTTCCTTTTCTATGATCTCTATCCAAGCTGTGGGCATCCAAAAAGCAAATAGGTGGCAGATGGATAAAGTACTCCTGATTTATTTTTTACATATATCTTTATTTCAGCCATGTTAATATAGGATGACTATTATTTGTAGGCTTCACATGCTTAAGAATTTCTTCGGCTTGATTTCTTTTATGATATTCTAAAAATGGGGTCTCTACAGGATTTTAGTTTTTATCTCTACCTCTCTTCAATGATTGAAAGTACATAATACTGTCATATATGAGCCATTAAGACTTTCTTTAAAAAGCCTGACACAGGGGGACCTTCAAGATGGTGGAGGAGTAAGATGTGGAGATCACCTTCCTCCCCACAAATACATCAAAACTACATCTACATGTGGAACAACTCCTACAGAACACCTACTGAACGCTGGCAGAAGACCTCAGACTTCCCAAAAGGCAAGAAACTCCCCGCATACCTGGGGAGGGCAAAAGAAAAAATTAAAAACAGAGACAAAAGAATAGGGATGGGACCTGTACCTCGGGGAGGGAGCTGTGAAGGAGGAAAAGTTTCCACACACTAGGAAGCCACTTCACTGGTGGAAACAGGGGGTGGGCGGGGCGGGGGGGAAGCTTCAGAGCCATGGAAGAGAGAGCAGCAACAGGGGTGCAGAGGGCAAAGCAGAGAGATTCCTGCACAGAGGATTGGTGCCCCAGCACTCACCAGCCTGAGAGGCTTGTCTGCTCACCTGCCAGGGCAGGCAGGGGCTGGGAGCTGAGGCTCCAGCTTTGGAGGTCAGATCCCAGTGAGAGGACTGAGGTTGGCTGTGTGAACACAACCTGGGGGAGCCAGTGCGCCACACTTAGCTGGGACGGAGTCCGGGGAAAAGTGTGGAACTGCCTAAGAGGCAAGAGACCATTGTTTTGGGGTATGCGAGGAGAGGGGATTCAGAGTACCGCCTAAACAAGCTCCAGAGATGGGAGCGAGCCACCTCTATCAGTGCAGATGCCAGAGACGGGCATGAAATGCTAAGGCTGCTGCTGCAGCCGCCAAGAAGCCTGTATGCGAGCACAGGTCACTATCCACACCTCCCCTACCGGGAGCCTGCCACTGCCAGGGTCCCGTGATCCAGGGACAACTTCCCCAGGAGGACACACGGCGCACCTCAGGCTGATTCAATGTCATGTTGGCCTCTGCCGCCGTAGGCTTGCCCTGCATTCTGTACCCCTCTCTCCCCACGGCCTGAGTGAGCCAGAACCCCCGAATCAGCTGCTCCTTTAACCCTGTCCTGTCTGGGTGGGGAACAGACGCCCTCAGGTGACCTACACACAGAGGCGGAACCAAATCCAAAGCTGAATCTCAGGAGCTGTGCGAACAAAGAAGAGAAAGGGAAATTTCTCCCAGCAGCCTCAGGAGCAGCGGATTAAATCTCCACAATCAACCTGATGTACCCTGCATCTGTGGAATACGTGAATAGGCAACGAATCATCCCAAAATTGAGGCGGTGGATTTTGGGAGCAACTGTAGGCTTGGGGTTTGCTATATGCAACTGACTAGTTTCTGATTTATACGTTTATCTTAGTGTAGTTTTTAGCACTTGTTATCATTGGTGGATTTGTTTCTTGGTTTGGTTGCTCTCTTCCTTTCTTTTTTTTTTCTTTTTAATAATTTTTTTATTTTAAAAACTTTCTTTTCTTTTCTATTTTTCTTTCTTTTTTTCTCACTTTTCTTCTGAGCTGTGTGGCTGACAGGGTCTTGAAGCTCCGACCAGGTGTGAGGCCTGAACCTCTGAGGTGGGAGAGCTGAGTTCAGGACACTGGTCCACCAGAGACCTCCCAGCCCCACATAATATCAAAAGGCAAAAGCTCTCCCAGAGATCTCCATCTCAATGAGAAGACCCAGATCCACTCAATGACCAGCGAGCTACAGTGCTGGACACGCTATGCCAAACAAGTAGCAATAAAGGAACACAACCCCACCCATTAACACAGAGGCTGCCTAAAATCATAATAAGGTCACAGACACCCCAAAACACAGCAGTGGACGTGGTGCTGCCCACCAGAAAGACAAGATCCAGCCTCATTCACCAGAACACAGGCACCAGTCCCCTCCACCAGGAAGCCTGCACAACCCACTGAACCAACCTTAGCCACTGGGGGCAGACACCATAAACAATGGGAAATATGAACCTGCAGCCTGCAAAAAGGAGACCCCAAACACAGTAAGTTAAGCAAAATGAGAAGACAGAGAAACACACAGCAGACGAAGGAGAAAGGTAAAACCCACCAGACCAAACAAATGAAGAGGAAATAGGCACTCTACCTGAAAAAAAATGCAGAGTAATGATAGTAAAGATGATCCAAAATCTTGGAAATAGAATGGAGAAAATACAAGAAATTTTAACAAGGACCTAGAAGAACTAAGGAGCAAACAAACAATGATGAACAACACAATAAATGAAATTAAACATTCTCTAGAAGGAATCAGTAGCAAAATAACTGAGGCAGAAGAATGGATAAGTGATCTGGAAGATAAAATAGTAGAAATAACTACCACAGAGCAGAAGAAAGAATAAAGAATGAAAGGAATTGAGGATAGTCTCAGAGACCTCTGGGACAACATTAAACACAACAACATTTGAATTATAGGGGTTCCAGAAAAAGAAGAGAAAAAGAAAGACTGAGAAAATATTTGAAGAGATTATAGTTGAAAATTTCCCGAATACGGGAAAGGAAATAGTCAATCAAGTCCAGGAAGCTCAGAGAGTCCTATAAGGAAAAATGCAAGGAGAAACACGCCAAGACACATATTAATCAAACTATCAAAAATTAAATACAAAGAAAAAATGTTAAAAGCAGCAAGGGAAAAACAACAAATAATATACAAGGGAATCCCGTAAGGTTAACAGCTGATTTTTCAGAAGAAACTCTGCAAGCCAGAAGGGAGTGACAGGACATATTTAAAGTGATGAAAGGGAAAAACCTACAACCAAGATTACTCTACCCAGCAAGGATCTCATTCAGATTCGATGGAAAAATTAAAACCTTAACAGACAAGCAAAAGCTAAGAGAATTCAGCACCACCAAACCAGCTCAACAACAAATGCTAAAGGAACTTCTCTAAGGAGGAAACACAAGAGGAGAAGACCTACAATATAAACCCCAAACAATTAAGAAAATGGTAATAGGAACATGCATATTGATAACTACCTTAAATGTAAATGGATTAAATGCTTCAACCAAAAGACATAGACTGACTGAATGGATACAAAAACAAGACCCATATATATGCTGTCTACAAGAGACCCACTTCAGACCTAGGGACACAAAGAGACTGAAAGGGAGGGAATGGAAAAAGATATTCTATGCAAATGGAAATCTAAAGAAAGCTGGAGTAGCAATTCTCATATCAGACAAAATGGGCTTTAAAATAAAGACTGTTACAAGAGACAGAGAAGGACACTACATAGTGATCAAGGGATCAATCCAAGAGAAGATATAGCAATTGTAAATATTTATGTACTCAACATAGGAGCACCTCAAATGCTAACATCAATAAAAGGTGAAATCAAGAGTAACACAGTAATAATAGGGGACTTTAACACCCCACTTTGACCAATGGACAGATCATCCAAAATGAAAATAAATAAGGAAACACAAGCTTTAAATGACACATTAAACAAGATGGACTTAATTGATATTCATAACACATCCCATCCAAAAACAACAGAATACACTTTCTTCTCAAGTGCTCATGGAACATTCTCCAGGATAGATCATATCTTGGGTCACAAATCAAACCTTGGTAAATTTAGAAAGTTGAAATCATATCAGGTATCTTTTCCGACCACAATGCTATGAGACTAGATATCAATTAAGGGAAAAAAACTGTAAAAAGTAAAAACACATAGAGGCTAAACAATACACTACTAAATAACCAAGAGATCACTGAAGAAATCAAAGAGGAAATCAAAAAATACCCAGAAACAAATGACAATGAAAACACGATGACCCAAAACCTATGGGATGCAGCAAAAGCAGTTCTAAGAGGGAAGTTTATAGCAATACAATCATACCTCAAGAAACAATAAATATCTCAAATAAACAACCTAACTTTACACCTAAAGCAATTAGAGAAAGAAGAACAAAAAAACCCCAAGTTAGCAGAAGGAAAGAAATCTCATAGATCAGTTCAGAAATAAATGAAAAAGAAATGAAGGAAACGATAGCAAAGATCGATAGACTAAAAGCTGGTTCTTTGAGAAGATAAACAAAATTGATAAACCATTAGCCAGACTCATCAAGAAAAAAAGGGAGAACACTCAAATCAGTAGAATTAGAAATGAAAAAGGATAAGTAACAACTGACACCAGAAATAAAAATGATTATGAGAGATTACTACAAGGAACTATATGCTAAGAAAATGGACAACCTGGAAGAAATGGACAAATTCTTAGAAAAGCACAACCTTCCAAGACTGAAACAGGAAGAAATAGAAAATATAAACAGACCAATCATAACATAAGCACTGAAAATGAAACTGATTAAAAATCTTCCAACAAACAAAATCCCAGGGCCTGGTGGCTTCACAGGTGAATTCTATCAAACATTTAGAGAAGAGCTAACACCTATCCTTCTCAAACTCTTCCAAAATATAGCAGAGGGAGGAACACTCCCAAATCATTCTACGAGGCCAGCATCATCCTGATACCAAAACCAGACAAAGATGTCACAAAAAAAGAAAACTACAAGCCAATATCACTGATGAACATAGATGCAAAAATCCTCAACAAAATACTAGCATACAGAATCCAACAACACATTAAAAGGATCATACACCATGATCAAGTGGAGTTTATCCCAGGGATGCAAGGATTATTCAACATACGCAAATCAATCAATGTGATAAACCATACTAACAAATTAAAAGAGGAAAAACTTATGATCATCTCAATAGTGCAGAAAAAGCTTCTGACAAAATTCAACACCCATTTATGATAAAAACCCTCTAGAAAGTAGGCATAGGGGGAACTTACTTCAACATAATAAATGCCTATATGACAGACCCACAGCCAACATTGTTCTCAATGGTGAAAAACTGAAAGCATTTCCACTAACATCAGGAATAAGACAAGGTTGCCAACTGTCACCACTATGATTCAACATAGTTTTAGAAGTTTTAGCTACAGCAATCAGAGAAGAAAAAGAAATAAAAGGAATCCAAGTGCAAAAAGAAGTAAAACTGTCACTGTTTGCAGATGACATACTATACATAGAGAATCCTAAAGATGCCACCAGAAAACTACTAGAGCTAATCAATGAATTTTGTGTAGTAGCAGAATGCAAAATTAATGCACAAAAATCTCTTGCATTCCTATACACTAATGATGAAAAATCTGAAAGAGTAATTAAGGAAACACTCCCATTTACCATTGCAACAAAAAGAATAAAATACCTAGGGATAAACCTACCTAAGGAGACAAAAGACCTGTATGAAGAAAACTATAAGACACTGATGAAAGAAATTAAAGATGATAGAAACAGCTGGAGAGATATACCGTGTTCTTGGATTGGAAGAATCAATATTGTGAAAATGAATATACTACCCAAAGCATCTACAGATTCAGTGCAATCCCTACCAAACGACCAATGGCATTTTTCACAGAACTAGAACAAAAAATGTCACCATTTGTATGGAAACAAAAAAGACCCGAATAACCAAAGCAATCTTGAGAAAGAAAAATGGAGTTGGCAGAATCAGACTCCCTGACTTCAGACTATACTACAAAGCTACAGTAATCAAGACAGTATGGTATTGGCACAAAAACAGAAATATACATTGATGGAAGAGGATAGAAAACCCAGAGATAAACCCACGCACATATGAGCACTGTTTTTTTGATAAAGTAGGCAAGAATATACAATGGAGAAAAGACAGCCTCTTCAATAAGTGATGCTGAGAAAACTGGACAGCTACATGTAAAAGAATTAAATTAGAACACTCCCTAACACCATACAGAAAAATAAACTCAAAATGGATTAAAGACCTAAACGTAAGGCCAGACCCTATAAAACTCTTAGAGGCAAAACACTCTATGACATAAATCACAGCAAGATCATTTTTGACCCACCTCCTAGAGAAATGGAAGTAAAAACAAAAACTAATGGGACCTAATGAAACTTCAAAGTTTCTTCACAACAAAGGAAACCATAAACAAGATGAAAAGACAACCCTCAGAATGGTAGAAAATATTTTCAAATGAAGCAACTGACAAAAGATTAATCTCCAAAATATGCAAGCAGCTCATGCAGCTCAATATCAAAAAAACAACCCAATCCAAAAATGGTAAGAAGACCTAAATAGACATTTCTCCAAAGAAGATATACAGATTGCCAACAAACACATGAAAGGATGCTCAGCATCAGTAATTATTAGAGAAATGCAAATCACAGCTACATTGAGGTATCACCTCACACTGGTCAGAATGGCCATCATCCAAAAAGCTACAAACAATAAATGCTGGAGAGGGTGTGGAGAAAAGGGAACCCTCTTGCCACTATTGGTGGGAATGTAAATTGATACAGCCACTATGGAGAACAGTATGGAGGTTCCTTAAAAAACTAAAAATAGAACTACCATATGACTTAGCAATCCCTCTACTGGGCATATACCCTGGAAAACCATAATTCAAAAAAGAGTCATGTACCAAAATGTTCATTGCAGCTCTATTTACAATAGCCAGGAGAAGGAAACAACCTACGTGTCCATCATCGGATGAATCGATAAAGAAGATGTGGCACATATATACAATGGAATATTACTCAGCCATAAAAAGAAATGAAAGAGAGTTATTTGTAGTGAGGTTGATGGACCTAGAGACTGTTATACAGAGTGAAGTAAGTCACAAAGAGAAAAACAAATGCCATATGCTAACACATATATATGGAATCTACAAAAAAAAGATCGTTCTGAAGAACCTAAGGGCAGGACAGGAATAAAGACACAGATGTAGAGAGTAGACTTTAGGACACGGGGACATGGAAGGGTAAGCTGGGATGAAGTGACAGAGTGGCATGGACATATATACACTACCAAATGTAAAATAGATAGCTAGTGGGAGTCAGACGCGTAGCACTGGGAGATCTGCTTGGTGCTCTGTGTCCACCTAGAGTGGTGGGATAGGGAGGGTGGGAGGGGAACACGAGAGCGAGAAGATATGGGGATATATGTGTACATATAGTTGATTCACTTTGTTATACAGCAGAAACTAAGACAGCATTGTAGAACAATGATATTCTAATAAAGTTGTTAAAAAAATAATAATTTTCAGAGCTGAAAAAAGAAAAGAAACCTGACACATATGAGGGACATATTTAAATTGAGAGAAAATAAAATGTACAGAATTAAAATATTGATAGTAATGTTTTATTTTCTTGAATTTTGAAAACTTGAGTGTTTATTACGTGCCAGACATTTTACTCAGGGTTGCCAAATGAAGATGTTGAAATATCAAATAAAATATTGATAGTAAACTGTTATTTTAGAAAACAGTATCTGATTTCTCACAGCTGACTGATTGATCTCTCTGTTTTCTTTTTTTTTAAGCAAGCATACCAAACCAGAAAAAGCCATGCTTCATTACTTATACACACAGGCATATGCAAATTCATTTACATGTGAACTCTCTTAAAGGAAGCTTACAGAAAAGCTAAACATTTTCTTTTTTTTTTTTAGTTTTTTTTTTTTGCGGTACGCGGGCCTCTCACTGTTGTGGCCTCTCCCGTTGCGGAGCACAGGCTCCGGACGCACAGGCTCAGCGTCCATGGCTCACGGGCCCAGCCGCTCCGTGGCATGTGGGATCTTCCCATACCGGGGCACGAACCCGTGTCCCCTAAATTGGCAGGCGGACTCTCAACCACTGCGCCACCGGGGAAGCCCATTTTCTATTTTGATATATATAGTATTCTGCTGTCAGTCACAGACTTACTCCCCAGGGAATAAATGTTTTCTCCGCCTTCTGCAGATATTCTTTTCTCTTCCGTAAACTTTAAAGTGGAAGCTTCAGATGGTACTTTTAAGAACATTCTTAGTTTTTTAAAAACTGTGTTGGACAGATTCAAGATGCATTTGACACTTTGCTCCATCAGGGAATCAACAGCACAAAGGTACCAATTTTTCTTGTTCAGTCTGAGACACTGCAACGTGAAAAACTGCTTTTCCAGCTTCACTGTGATTCTGAGAATATGAAGTGGCCATCAGAAGAGGAAGGCTACCTGTCTTCACATTTACAAACTGACGTCTCAGGGTTACATAAATTTGTATTTCTGCTAGAAATCGATTTTCAAAGTGACCTCTGTAGTAGGAGATTGTTTTCAGAAATTCTGCTTTATTATCCTTTCTCTTTAGTTGAAAGAAGAAACACTTAATGATTCCAAATGGCAGTATAGCAGGAGACTATGAATAATGTGGCTCTATACATATTTTCTTTACTTAAGCTTCATTTACTTCAACAGTAAGCGACTTAACTTTTAAAACTTTACTTCTTTCTTTTTCTAAGAATGCAAATTTTTTGTCCATTCTGATGGTAGGCTACTCTTTGCTAATTGAACATTTCAACACGTGGTTACCAGATCATGTTGCCTAAATCTCAAAATGGCTCAAAGGGGTAAAAAGTCTACCAAAGCCTATCCAGATCCATGATTTCTGGGTATTCAGATGCCCTATTGAAAGATTCTTAAGTCAGGAAGCACTTACCATTCTCTCACTTGCTATCAAAATAATTAATTTGCATTCTTATAAATGTCTTCTCCTAATAATGAAGCACCTTTCATTGTTTTTCCATTAACATTTCAACAACTATTTTAGTATTATTTGCTTGCAAACATTGATTTTTTTTATGTTTTTTGTTTTGTTTTATATCAGCAAAATGCAAATTCTATGC
>NW_021703768.1:79127907-79354721 GCF_005190385.1 Monodon monoceros
CTAGAAGTCTTGTTTCTTCAAGATTAGTTTCACAATTCACCATTATGGGAGTTCTGGCAGTTACAGGCTCTAAACAGCCAGAGATAATATTTGGACGGTTAACTATGCTTTTTTAAAAGTTTGTGCTTATGTAAATATTTAGACCATGCCTTTGAGAATATAGCAAAATTGACGTGACAATACTCATACAAGGCTGGGTTAGTTGTGGGATTTTATGGTTTATTTTGTGTTGATTTCCTTGTATCTTTAGCTGTAAAGTATACAGTACAGTAGTATTCCCAATGCTGGGTGTAGTCCTGAGCATGGTTATTTAGATCTAATGTAAGATGCATCCACATGAACAGCATTCCTATTTTCCTGCATTTCTAATAAATAGTACCTCAGTTGATGATTTCCTAGCATGAGGTAACTTGAAAAGACAAATCTTTGCAACTAACATTATCCCATGGATTGACAAATATTGGAAATAATATTTATTTCTATTCTTATATCCCCCAAAACAACAGTCACATCAGCTGGAAAAATAATGGTGTTGGGATGAGTCAGTGGCCATCTGGAAAAAAAATTATTAAATTGGTTCCATATCTCATACCAGAATAAATTATAGATGAATCAAATATTTACATTAAAATATGACACCATAAAAATACCAGAAGAAACCATGGAGTAAGTAAGTATGTTATATTTGCTACAGAAAAGGCTCCTCTAAAAATATAAAATTCAGAAGACAAAATTTTGATAAATTCTATCATATACAAACAAAAAAATTCATATGGCAAAACTGCAAATTCAAAATGCAAATAACAAAAATAAGAAATTATTTTCTAGTCATACCGCCAGAAAAAGGATTAATTCCCCTAATATCAAAAACCCAACAGAAATAAAGATAAGAAAAAAAAAAAACAACGACCCAGTAGCAAAATGGGCAAAGGGTATGCATTGATAGTTCACAGACATAAAGAAATACAAATGTTTCTTTAAAATCTTAAAAAAAAATTCAACCTCACTTCTAATAAGAAAAAGGCAATTGAGAAGACTAAGATAACATCTGTTCACTTATAAGATAGACAAAATCACAAGTTTGATGACACACTACATAGTCAAGGGCATATGAGGAACCAAGCATTCTAACTTATTGCTGTGATAATGCAAGGTTGTACAGCTCCCACAGAGAGAGGTTTGACATGTTTATCAAAATTGCTAATGCTTATGCCCTTTAACCTAGCTTTTCAGCTTCTGGGAACTTATAGATTTACTCACTTATATATGGGATGAAGTTATACAAATTTATTCGTTGTGATAACAAAATATTTCAGACAACTTAATTGTCAACCAGTTGTGGACTGGTTTAAATAAATTCTGACGTAGTGGAATATTATGCAGCAGAAAAAAGAATAAAACAATTAAGCAAAGTGAAAAAACTATTATAGAACTTACCATTCTGTTAGTGGAAAGAAAATGCGTGTGTGTGCATGTGCATACATGCATATAAATGCATGTGATCTCTGGGAGAATATCCCTAGTTAAAACCTAAATATATTGTTGCATGTGAGGATGGGAGCTGAGTAGACTAGAGGTTAGAAGAGAGATTGCATTTTATACTTTTAAAAGCTTGAATTGTAAAATGTGTTTCCTACTCAAAAAGTAAATTGATCACACACACACACACATAAATATACATGCCCCACACACACACTCGCAGAAACAGAAACAGTACATTCAACTTGTAAACCTCTTATATTTGATTCTAGTTTCTTGTTTGTAACATGTAACAAATGAGTCTTGATTTAAGATGACTATGAGGTTTACAAAATCCTGCGAAGATAGTTAATCCTTCATCAAAGTAAACACAGAGAATGTATCTGAGAAAATCTTTGTATGTTCTTACATATGCTGAAATAGTCTTAATAAATACTGCTGCATTCACTTAACACAAAGTTTTAAGCTGGGCATTCCTCATTGAGAGAAAGCTAAGGAAGATTTAAGAAAGGAGTAGGAATAAGGAGCTGGGCAATATGGTCCAAGATGGCATTTGGAGGAAGGTTATATGATCAGATGTATCCCAGACCCCAGATGAATAAGGCAGAATAAGGTTCAGAAAATGAGAATTCTGTTGTTGGCTTTGCTTTTAACTGACTGCATAATCTTGGGCATTTCATTTCACCTCTCTGGACCTCAGTTAAAGAAAGGATTATAGGAGATGATCTTGAAGATTCTTTCAAGAACTTAATATTCTGTTAATCTGATCTCAATAATTGATAGTCTTATCACTTTATACAATGCAAGTGTTTTGATTCAAGTATCTTTATATTGTGATAAATTGTTCAAGACATTATAAACATCACAAAAAATTAATAGAGCTTTATTTCAACCATCAATGGACCATATAATTAACTCTAGTGACAGCTAATGGTGATATGTTTTTACATTGAAATATATGACTATACATATTTAACATGTAAATGCTGTGTGCAACCTAGAATTTAGCATATATAGTATCTTCTATAGGTTATAAAGGCTATAAATGTTAGTTGTTTCATTTTTTGTCTGAGAGAGGCTTAAATCTTATCTCGCAGGATTTGCTAAAGAGGGCGTCAGAAAAACTGTGACACATGAATGAATTTTGAAGCATCTATAGAAGCATCCAAAAGTTTTCCAGGAAGAGTTAGGGCCAAGTGTTGGGTAGGCATGGCCAGCATTGTTAAGTGGCATAAAAGACGGTCAAATGTGGGGATTTGCACTTAATTTGGAATTTATGAAATATTAAGTGTGACCAAGTAGTGATAGGAGATGAAGCTGAAGAAGTTAGGTAAGGGAAGATAGCAGAGAATGTGGTATTACATTCTAAAGCGTCTGACAATGAAAGTCACTGCAGTTTTAAAAGTAGGTGAGTGACATGCATTTTAGATAGATCATCTGAATAGTGTAGAGATGGAAGAAGAGAGACTGGAGGCAGCCAGACTGATTAGGAAACTTTGTAACAGTAGGTAGACAAAGGATTATAATTGCATGAACTAAGACAAGATCAGACACTTGAAATTGCATATGGAGGTGTCTGGCTGTTCACTGATGGTGTAGCTTATTTTAACTAAATCTTGAGGATTAGGGAGAAACCAATGACATCTCAGAACAGTAGCACTTTATTTCCTTCTTTCTCTCTTCGTGGCTCTGCCAACAGCTAAACAACTTACGCAGGTACTCCTTTCAGGTTTTGTGATCTCCTTCAAATTTTTATCAGCATGTTTGTCTATGTTATTTCATTATTTTAATTTTATTTTCTGTTTATTACCTAATAAGGGAACTATAATATTTATTATTTCTTGTAGTCTCTAAAACTAGTTGTAGACAATGTTTTCCTTAACATATATAGTTGAAAAATGAAACACTGAGAGCCAGAAGAAGCTGAAGATGTGGCCGTGGAGATTTGGGATTTGAGTTAAATAAATAATGAATTCATTCAGCCTTGATGAGCCCTATTCTGCTGACGTGAACACCAGTATCACTCTCCTTGCTTTCTCTCGCCTATCCTGGATGACATACATACATAAAGCTGCTTCAAAATAAGGAAAAGGGGTACTTTTGATCTAAGCTGAAAAGATACATTTTAAGCAATATTTTGAATTCTTATTTAGAACTTTATTTTGTAGGCTTTCCTTTTTCAATTTAACAAGACTCTATTAGATAGCCCAGCATGCAGAATATTAAAGTTACTTGCCTAGACTTCTAATACCTATACAACTGAATTGTGTTTAAAATGTTTTCCCAATTAGAAGCTGGTTCTTTAGCTTGATTTCAGGTGCAAGCAATATTCCTACAATAAAACTATAAAACAGTTCAGGCACTTAAAATTCTTTCTAGTTTAGGGTGCATATTCATCACACTATTTCTTTTTAAGGGTGTTATTATGTTAGGTTATGAATTTGAACTTTAGCTAAACTTTTCTTTTTCCTTTGCACTTGATGCCAAAAATAGAGTTTTAGAATCTTTTTTCTTTGTGCTCATTCCAGCTACTTGTAAAGGGTCTCTGCACTTATTTGAATATTTCCTTCTCAACATTGTTGCTTCCCTAAGTGAGAGAAAGAACAACATTTGAACATCAGAGATAGTTTTTCTTCCTGTTTCCCACCCTCTCTCCCCATCTGTGCAATGTTGTCCTTTTTGCTTGATTGACATTAAAATAAAACACAGACACACACACACACACACACACACACACACGATTAAAGATCTTTCTCTGTTGCTTACCCTTTGATATTTTAGCTTGTAGCAATTGAGTCATTCAATAGCCTACCCAGGTGAATGAAGGTGGCTTTTTTACCCACGGGGGTCTCTAACCCACTGGCACCACCAGAGCTAAACATTTGCTTGGAATATCAAGCATTATTTCCTTTCAATACCAACTACACCTTCTTTAAAAATTAAGTTACTGAACCTATGGGTTAAAAAATAGAGTCCAAAATATTACACTCTACAAAAATTAATTTGTCTTGGTTATTTAAAGATTTATTCTATGTCAGGGTCACTGTGAATATTATTGTTTACACTGTGGCTAGGTGGGTGAGCAACGACAACATTGAATCTCTGCTTAACCTATAAGAAAACCATTATTGCCCCTTATGTCCACTATGGTTGGTGTATCATTTACATATTTTAGGTTGAAAGTGAGTGAAAACTGCAACTCAAAGTTGTTAAAAATGTGTTTTTTTCCCCATTTTAACTGGAAGTCCAGAAGTTGAGAAGGTTTCAGACATGATATGATAGGAAGTGAAATTATGTCATTTCAAGTATCCAGGTTGATCTTCTTCCTCCACTCTGTCACCTTCAGGATCAACTTCCTATTATCATGGGTTCCCCTTCTTACGATTGCAAGAAGGCTACCAGTGGCCACTGAGTTTAGATGTTCTCTTATTAATGTCCAGCAAGAGAGAGAGAAGCTTCTCTTTTCTAGAAGGTCTGTGAAACCCTCTTCACGCATGCCATTGACCCAAGTTGGTTTGGAACTGCATGCCTCTGAGTCAGCAGAATGGATGCTGGTGATTCCCATTGTTTACTGTCGTGGGAGAGTCTTCATGTAGCAAGGTAGCTAGAACATTTAAATAGGAGCTCACTAAAGGTCTAGGAATAACAAGGGAAACATATATACCCAATTAGATATTTTTGTTTTATAACTTGCTTTAATCATCTCTAGCTTGGAGTACCTGGAAAGATTTTTCCCTGAATGGATACTACTTCTGCCATCATACACAAGGAACTCTGCACATTCTGAATAACATCAAACCCATATCCTTTGGGGTTGGAATAGGTAATCTCAGCAGACCAGCAGTTTGAACTATAAACCCTAGTTGCCCCTCTTCATGTGGTATCAGATTTGATTCTATTAAGGGAGCAGCAAGTATCCTATCAAAGCCCAGAAATATCTGGACACTGGTGTGTGTGTGTGTGTGTGCGTGTGCACACACACCCACACACAGAAAGATTTGAGGGGGAGAGAGGGAAATCTTTGGCATCCTATAATTTGTCATTTGTTAAACTGACATTGAAATGTATATTTGGGGCATCACATGGTCTCATTTCATAACTCTGAAAAATCTTAGGGTATATTGGAGACATAATAACTATGGTTCCAAAGAATTTTATCACAATAAATAACCCATAGTAGATTGATTACATATAATATTTTTCCACTGGATGGAAATCTGAGATTGAATCTTAGCCATGAAACACTGCATTTGTTTTATACGAATAAACATGCAATACTTTAGGTCCAATGAAATAGAGACCTGTAAGAAAAAAAATACACATTTCAAATGACTTGCTGGTAAAGCCACATAAAAATTTCACAAAATAGCTTTAGTCCTTAGAGAACTTTAATGCATGAATATACTTATTAGGCTGTGTACTAGTCCTATTTGAACAATTGCTGTTATCCAAATAAAAATACAATTTGTAATCAAAAGTAATTTCTTTTAAAAATACCAGAACATCCAGTCAAAAAAATGAGCCACTTATTGTCATAGGCCATTCACACACTAAAAATAGTAAAATAAATGCTTTATATGACTCATTGAAAATATTCTCCCCCATCTCTAACTGTCTTTGTGCATTTGAGCCATTATAACAAAATACCACAGATTGGATGGCTTTAGAAACAACAGAAATTTATTTCTCATAGTTCTGGAGGCTGGCAAGTCCAAGGTCAAGGCCCTGGTAGATTCAGTTTCTGGGGAGGACCTGCTTCCTGATTCGTAGAAGGTGCCATTTTGCTCTGTTCTCACATGGGGGAAGAAGCTAGGGAGTTTTGTGGGATCTCTTCTGTAAGATCTCTTCACTAATCGCATTCATGAGGACACAAACATTCAAACAGCACCATCTCACCTTTTTTTTTGAGGTCCCCCAGAACTGAGCCATTCCAGTAGTTATTATAAGAAAGAACTCAGAAAAACAAAACAAAAGCTTCGAAATACTCTTCTGGAGAGATGTATATGGCATAAATGAAGAAATGTCATTAAAATAATTTTGGTAATTATGATTGAGTAAATTTTTTTCAAAAGAGTTACATAGATCTCAAGTTTTATTCAGTTAATAAAAAGTAGTTGTTGAATATTTATAATGTGCTAGGCACTATTTTTCTGTCTGGAAGATGGGACAGATATGGTCTTCTCATGGAGGTAAAATTGTAGTTCCAAGAGGGAGACACAGATAATAAAAATGGTTTGTTAAATGAACAAGATACTTTTATACAGTGGTAAGTGCAATGACAGAAATAAAATAATGAGATCAGAGAGAGTAATGGGGAGAGACTGGATGATAAAACCAGTAGCCGGACTTCATTGAGGAAGTGGTGCTGATGCTGAGGCTGAGGTGTCGAGATCTGACTAGTAAGCAGTGAAGGGCCTGATCAGGCATTTCAGACATCTAGTAAAGAGAGCAATGGCAAAGTGTGCAGTGTCACTAATATTCAAAGAAATATAAATCAAAATGCACAGATTTTACCTCTTAAATCAGGAACAAACAAGTAATAAAATATATTTAGCCCTGTTAAGGTTACAGTGAAATTAGTGCTCTCATTCATAGCAGAGATCAAGAACAAAGACATCAGACATTTTATCCATTAGTTCCTCTATGAGTACCCACGTTGATGAATAAAAATAAAATAAGGGAAAATGTATTAGCAGGCAGATGTTTATTTTAGTATATCTAAATATATTTATCTATCTAAATTATATCTGTGGAAAATTGGAAATAATTTAATCATTCAATTTTAGTGGATTATCAAGTAAATTTTGAAGAGTCTGTAATATGCATCACTAAAATAGTTATTGTAAAGGTTATGTAAAAACACTGAGAAATGGTGGAAAAAGAGAAAATGAAATAAACAAAAATGCAGATGGCTAATTATTGAAGCTGTATGCATATATATAACAAGTATGAACTTTTATCTAATTCTTTTATTACTTGACTATCAACTTAAAATGGGCATCAAAAATCCTCCAGTTTTCTGTCCTAGAACCCAATTTGGTTGATAGTAAATCAGCTTTCATGTGATAAGGGTAATCTTTCTATATCTCTGTAGTAAGCAGAATTTTGGTCCCTATGATGTGCACCTCCCAGTTTTATTACTATGGTTATATTACGTTACATGGCAAAAGGGGTTTTGTAGATACAATTAAGATATGTATCAGCTGACCTTAAAATAGGGAAATTATCCTGGACTCTAGGTGAATTCAATATCCTTTGAAATACTTTAAAATCCATGCTCATTAAATGCAGAAGAGGAAGGCAAAGAGATTCAAAGCATGAGAAGGATTCTTCACACTGCTGCTGGCTTTGAAAATGGAGGAGCAGCAAGTCGAAGAATGGGGCAACCTTTAGAAGCTGGAACAACCCTTAGCTGACAAGCCAGCAAGGAAGCATGGCCTTCTGTCCAAAAATTGCACAGAATTGAATTCTGCCAACAACTTGAATGAGTCTGGAAGCTTATTCTCCCCCAGAGCCTCCAAATACAATCCCAGGCTGGCTGACACCTTGACTTCAGACTTCTAAGACCCTAAGCAGAGAATGCAGTTGAGGCACACTGGGCTCAGATTTTTTACCTAAGGAGACTGTTAGACAGTAAATGGGCTTTGTTTTAAGCTGGTGGGTTTGTGGTAATTTGTTCTGACACTGATAGAGTCTCCTTCAATACCAACCAGATATGCTTTCTACCTCCTGGGAGTCAGCTATGGGCAGGAGCCTCTGTCTCGTCTTTACGTAATAGGCTATTCTACTCATATCTAAGTTCTGCACTGTTCTATCCATGTTGCTGCAGCCATAATGTTCATTGATGTCACTTCACAAAAATATTCTCTAATAAACCAAGCACTTGAAAACTTAACCATCTCTCTCCACAAAACACTAGCATCTAGCACTAGCCAGCACCAGTCTGTCTATTCTTGATATCTGTCAAAATACAAATGTAGGGCAAATTGATTGCCCAATAAAATGGCAAATCTTACAAAAGACATAACATTTCATAAAGTTGGTGAAAGTGATATTTAGACATCTCAAATAACAATCTTGCAGGAGTAGACCATTTAACAGTGGAGGAAGAAAGAAATCAGCAAGGATAATGGTAGGATAGCAGATTCACTCTAAGTGACACCTTTTTCCTTGGTACTAATGGTGAATTAGTGCATTTAACCAGCACTTTCTGTGGTGTGCCCACTTCCCCTGGATTAAATTTTTGATTTGTGCCCTATCAAATCATTGTCCCACCTTCCTGGGGAAAGAATTTTGTCTGTCAAGCTTAGTCCCTTAAGTGGATTCCTACTACCATTTTGGCTCCAAAATGTCTCCACCACTACATTCTGACAGTTTCTACTGTGCTCCAGCTGCTAAATTGGATCTCCTCATAGCAGTGTTCACCTGAATCCAGCATGCTCTTGCCTACCCTTTAGACACTGCTGCAGACTCTGTTGGCTCTTCTTGTCAGGCCAGCTTCCGTTGCTGGGGTAATTGCACATACGAGCTCCCCAGTGAGACCTGGGCAGCGGAATTCTGCTGAGTTGCAGCTTCCCCTCTCTTCCCAACTATCTGTAAGTTACCATGGTCCCAGAATGTCTTACACAGGAGCTAAGTTATTACCAGTGTGATCTTTTGGAAATGTTTTTATTTTCATTTTTCCAAGCTTACATCCTTTGTAGATAAATTTTGCTTTGATGTACCTAGGATGCTTTCTAAAGATACAAGCAGTTCCTGTTGTGGTGAAGACTGAGTTGTGCCTTATCTATTCTTCCCTTCTCCCTGTGAAATAGAGCTTTCCCACCCTTAGTGTTAGCTGGGCACATGGCCACCCAGAAATGGATGCTAGCCTCCCTTATAATGTGGTGGGACCATTTGACGAAAGTCTGGCCAATCGGAAATAAAAACCTGTTCAACTTACAGGAAATGTCCTTTAATGGGATAGGGCATCCTTCTTTCTCTGCTTTCTCTTTTTCTCATCAAGTGGAATATGGACATATGACTGAACTTGATCAACCATCTTGAACCACAAGATAGAAACAACAGGACAGAAGGATCCTGGAATTCCTTATGATTTTGGAACTGTAAGTCTAGCCCTGGACTTCCTAAATTTTCATAAGGCAAGTAAATTTCCGTCTTGTTGACCATGGATATTTTGGGTTTTATGTCACTCACAGCCAAATCTAGTCCTAAATTAATATACTCTATATACTCTATTCATTTTCTTAAGGTCTAAATGATCCTAAATTGAGTAATAAATAAGATATATTAACATCTGTATTTTAAGAGTAAAAAACTCCCAGAATCTTGTCATTTGGACACCTCTGTTTTCTGATAGTGCCATTGTTGTATTACTCAGGTATTTATATTTCTTGGATTTAAGGTTTCTAAAAACTTTATTTAGCTTTGTAACTAGAGAGGCTATTGTGCATTGTTTTATAGCTGATTTAGAGCTTCTAAATTCTAATATCTTTTCAATTTACCTACAGATTCCTTTTTTCCTCCTTCTCCTCCTCTTCTTCCTTCTTCTTCATGTATTGAGGAAATGTCTTTTTGTCCCTTTTAAGAGAATCTCTTTAAAATACAGAAAAATAAACCAGTTTGTGGGTAAATACCTGTGCAACTGCCCTTTCAGCGTTCTCACTCACCCCTTTGAGAACCCTTGCTCTGCACTGGCAGGGATCCTGGCCACAGCCAGGCAAGCATGTGAAGCCAGGCTATTTATAAGGGAAGGGTTGCTGTTACTCATTCACTCTTTATTCTGGAGGATTAAGTCCTAAGTAGCTTAATGGATACTCTCTATGGGTACAATTATTTTGTTTAGTAAACACTTTCATTTGTCTTAGCAATACTAGATGAACTTTGAAGAAGGATCTCTGCCATCTATGTTTCTGAACACCTCAAAGAATAGTTCGCTTGTTCTTCAAGAAGAACAGATCAGCTGAGAGTAGTCTCTGAGCATGGGCCAAACTCTGCGCTGTTATGTTTTCTCATCTTTCAACTGCCAAGGCCTAGGGAAGGATGGTTCTACATAGTAGACAGTGTGTTTGGGTCACTTCTAGCACCTTGTCTGAGACTTTAGGGAAAGCCAAGAACAGCACGACTAGTACCTCTCTTGGGAACAGTATATTACTCAGTATGTCCATGTGTGTGACCTTATACTAAAAACACCAATAAATGCAGTGGACAGTGTTTTCAACAGTGACTTTGTAGAAATCACAAAATGTTCTTCATTTGGGTGGTTATTTCTGATATCAACATTTGATTAAAAAATGGACATAACATTAAACCATAATTGAAGAATTTCTAAACTAACTTTGTGAGACATAGGCTTATAACTTTTCTGGTTATGCACCTTGATCCAGGAAAAAGAAATTTAGAATACCTTGTAGAGATATGGATTGTGTGTCCTATGCTACTCACCCTCACCTATCTTTGCTAGACCTACCAGGACAAGTTAAATGCTCAGGTGAGATCCTGAAACCCAGGCATTTTTTGTAGCTGTATGGCTTGACTGCCAGAGAAAAGGATGAAATGTTATAAAAGAATGAGGAAGTAGTTCAATGGGAATAAAAATTTGCTTTCACAAAGAAAAGATAAAGAAACTCAGCTATCTGCTAGGTTTCAGTCCTACTTTCTAGTAGAGGGAGTGGAAGAAGTGAGGTAAGACTAGTGATTCAGGTTAATCTTTTTTTTTCCCAAGTGTTTTCTTTTATTCATTTGTTCTTTTATCCATTCATCCCATTTATTTTTTCTTTTTTGTTATGCTTAACCTAAGATCTACGCTTCTGACAAAATTTTCAGTGTGTAATACAGTATTGTTAACTGTAGGTACAATGATGCACAGCAAATCTGTAGAACTTATTCATCTTGCATAGCTAAAACTATATACCCATAGTATGTAGTTATATAGCTGTATACATATAGCAACTCCCCATTTCCCCTCCCCAGCTCTGGCAATCACCATTCGACTCTCAGTTTCTATGAGTTTGACTATTTTAGATACCTCATATAAGTGGAATCAGGCAGTATTTGTCCTTCTATGACTAGCTTATTTAACTTATCATAATGTCCTCCAGGTCTATCCATGGTGCCACAGATGGCAGGATTTCCTTATTTTTTTAAATTTTTATTATTTTGTGGTACGCGGGCCCCTCACTGTTGTGGTCTCTCCCGTTGCGGAGCACGGGCTCCGGATGCGCAGGCTCAGCGGCCATGGCTCATGGGCCCAGCCGCTCCGCGGCACGTGGGATCTTCCCGGACCGGGGCACAAACCCGTGTCCCCTGCGTCGGCAGGCGGACTCTCAACCACTGCGCCGCCACCAGGGAAACCCAGGATTTCCTTCTTTTTTAAGGCTGAATAATATTCCATTGTTTGTATACACCATATTTTCTTTATTAAGTCATCTCTTGATGAACATTTATGTTGTTTCCATATCTTGGCTATTGGGAATAGTGCTATCACGAACATGGGCGTGCAGATATCTCTGAGATTCTGATTCCAGTTCTTTTGGTTATATATGGTTAATCTTTTACTCCTTAAATTCTACTGTTATGTGACTCATCAGATAAAATTGCCCCCAAGTGTCCTATTTTCTTCTGCTTTTCTGTAGGTAGCAAGCTGGAGTGGAAAGAGACAATTGCAGCTCCTTTTCTCACTTTTCTTCAATCTCACATTTACCATGGCTTAAGGTGCCTCATTGCTGTCACTTGAACCTATTGCTCTCACTCTCCAGAAGAGAAATTGTACTAAGTATCTTGGGAATAGTTTTAACAATCCCCCTCAGATTTCTCAGATGAGGAAGAAAATATTGTGTCTACACTTTCCTCACGGGACTTGGCTGAATACCGGTTTTTATAACTAAAGATTCTCAGTTCTGCTTGGCAGCTTTCATCAAGAAGTGGTCATCTACCTGTGGGAATAAGCAGACATCATACATACTCAAAGTTAGAAGGTTTCCGTGTTTTGTTTCCCACCTTGAAGGGTACTTGATAGTTCTGTGGCTCCAGAGGGACCACTCAGTTGTGATTTCAGTGCTAACTCTGGTGGCAGGCATGGACTGTGGTCATGCATTCTGGAAATATTGTCCTAAAAATGTGTTTATTTAATTGATCCCTACCTTTCCCAGTAACTGTAAGCTCCCTGAAATCAGGGATTGTGTCTGCCTTATTCACATTGTTACCCTCAATGCCTGGCACTGTCCTGGCACATAGTAGATGCTGAATCAGTTTTTTTTTTTTTTTAATAAATGAGTTATTTTTGTAGCAAATTGTAGGAGGGCCGTTGAACTCTCCAAAATAGCCATTTCTAATATAGCTTCAGACAAGAATGTCAGAATAAAGGACAACTATAGAATACAGGCAGTTGTACTTTGTCATAAAAATATTTTTTTCACTTCAGTTTACATATAAATTAGATGTTTTTCCTTTAAGAAATGATCAACCAGGAAAATCACATTAGCAGTATTTAGAATAAGACATACTAGACGTATTTGGATTCCTTTGACCTTTTTGTATTAAACTCAGTCAAGCATCTGATAAGATGTATGACTACAAAACATTCTTAGAATAATCAGAATCTTGTTTACTTATATTGCTGTTTAAGGCTACCCTCCCTTTTCATAAACCCCATAGAAAGCATCAGAATTTTATGGAATCTATAGTCATTCTAAGTGCTATTATAACGTTTCAGCTACTACACACGTTGATTGTGTTAATCTTTTTTCCAAGCTGATAAAGGAAACAAAAGACAAAACAAAGCAAAATCTGCCTTTACTGGCAGGTTTATCTTAAAGAAACTCCAAACTACTATGATCACCTAAGGACAGCTTCTATGAAACAGCTATGCTCTAATTTCCAAACACCCTTTCCTGAAAAATCTGTAATTATCTTTCCATTTCTCACAGTTTGACTAAGAACTTTTGCCTATGATATCAAGATTACTTACTAAAAATACTCTATGACAGTCAGCAGTTAACACAGTCAGGTTATCTTCCAAAAGTGAGAAACTTTCCCCCTTTTTAATCCTTTTTTCCTCTCACGCATCTTATAAATAAACATTCAGAGAATTCAAAATAAAACTATTTTTTAAAAAATAGCTCTACTGTAGAGTAGTTTTTTCTTTAGCATTATTAAATGGAAATTGATATTGGAATATTGACATAAGAATAAGACATGTTCTTCCTACTTTATAGTGACAAGCAATCACTAAAGAATTGAGCATGAAAAGGGGTGAAGCCTAGAATATTTCTAAAGATGTTTCCTTTTACTGGTTCCTCTCCTCCATTGTAATTTTATTCATTTAGACTAACTAAACTCAATAAGGTCTTGATGTTACATGTGAAAGATGAAATTATCTAAGTACCTTTGTTAGGCCAAATTCTCAAGACAAGCCTTCCAGATGAGAAATGAGAGACGTACGCTCCCTTTGTCCTTAATGCTGATGGCAAAACCCAAACTGAAAGAGTGGCAATTTGTAGTTTTAAGGATTTCTTTTTTAAGTGGTTGGTGGAAATAAAATATAACTCATAAAAATTTGAGTTGGTTTTGAGGAGAAGAAACAGCATAAGAAAAAATTAAGGAGGGAAAAAAAATCAACTACCACCGTATCTGTATTTGGTTGCTCCCTAGGAACTGCAGTCATTTGCATGGTGTTTCTGAAGGAGACACTAACAAGCTTATCAGAATACCAAGTTTTGGCATAAGGGCAGGGCCTTGTCACAGGTTCCTGACCTTGGCCCTTATTCTCAAGCTGCTGTGGAACTCAACTGCCATTGAGATATGCAAAACTCACCAAAATCATCTAAATTCTGTTGTTTAGCTGTGAGTAATTTATAGGGTTTATTTATTCAGTGCATTCGTTCACTGCTTTCACATGTTAGTAGCTATCCACCCACAGTTCCCTCTGAATTGCATCTTAACAAGATTATGCTTCTTTTTCTAATTTATTGAACTAGCATGGAATATATTTATATAAAAATTAGCTGCTTAAATACTTCCTTGATGAAAAACATAGCTGTTGTAATTTTGTTATGAATTTTAATCAGGGAAAAAAATGACCTTTGAAATTTTCTTCTACCTCATTTTATGTGTGTGTGCATGTGTGTTTGTGTTTCACTCTTTATATGATTAGAAATCTGTGTGATTTAATTAAATTTAATATTGAAAACATGTGACTGGACAGTAAAAGTTTGTTTTGAAAGAAAAATCTTAAGGAAACAGTTAGTAAATGAATATGACTAACAGAAGACTTGTTTTCTCTGAAAAACACTAATTCTTCCAGTACAGTACATCTATTTCACAATAAAATACATTCTGGTTTGCTTTTGGTTTAGGAAAAAAATCCTCTGAAGTGAATCCAAAAATGCCCTGTACTTAGTTTCTTTTGTGCAAGGTTCCAAGCCTTTTGAAGATCCACTGTATTTGTTGTCAACCTAACGAGCACCTCTTCATACCATACTCAAAAACCAACTCATGGAGATGGTTCTTTGATAAGAAGAACTAAACTTTTAACTTCAGTGTGTTTTAAGATTATAGAAACCTGTGTGCTGGAAGGAAGGTTTCAATAAACCAGTGGCCCTCAAACTTTAAAGTGTAAGAGTGTAGGGAAGGTAAAGTGTTTTACTTGGTTCTATTAGGGTCCCTGGCTGGGTTTGAAAATTAAGTTGACAAAGGCAGATTAAGCATACAAATTTATTTCACATAAGTTTTTTGAGACACAGGAGCCTTCATAAGTAAATGGAGACTGAAGAAATGGTTAAAATTAAGTGTTTTTATGCTAGGCTTGATGAGCAGTAGACAGTTGTAAGAAATATGATAAGGCAAAGAGTATGAGGTAAGTGTAGTAAACTGGAGGAAACTTAGCAGGGTCTGTTCATTCAGATTCTTCTTTGTGTCCCGCTGCCTTGGAGATAAGAATGTTCTTTCTTCTGGGTATAGGGAGGGAATCTTTCACATGTGGCCCTTATGAACTGCTTCAAGGAAGGGTTGAGTCCTTCCTGCACCTGCCATTTTCTCAGACCCCTTCAGCTTAAAATAGTCAAAGTGCCAAGGTGCCATATTTTGGGGTGGCGTGTCCTGAGCTCTATGAAAAGTATCTACTTACAGATATTGTTCAGTGTGTGTTTTCCAGCCCCAACCACCAATATGTGATCCAGTAGATGTGGATGAAGATTTGGTAATAGTTTATGACGAGTAACCCCAAGTGGTTATGCTGGCTGAGAATGTAGAGATTGCTAATCAAATTACTAATGAAATTATTCACTTCACTGTCAAGATGATAAACCAGTTAAAGTCATGTCTAATTTAAGAGAGAAATTTGCAATGTAATATGCCTGGTTGTGATTTTTCCCACATACTGCTGACAGAGAGCCACAATTTGATGTTAAAAGATAAGGAAGGGGCTTCCCTGGTGGCTCAGAGGTTGAGAGTCCGCCTGCCGATGCAGGGGACACGGGTTCGTGCCCCGGTCCGGGAAGATCCCACATGCCCGGAGCGGCTGGGCCCGTGAGCCATGGCCGCTGAGCCTGCGCGTCCGGAGCCTGTGTTCCGCAAAGGGAGAGGGGGAGAGGCCACAACAGTGAGAGGCTCGCGTAACGCAAAAAAAAAAAAAAAAAAAAAAGGATAAGGAAGATTGGAGACATAGATGGGGTAGTATTTTTTTTATGGTTTTATTTATTTATTTTTAAAACATCTTTATTGGAGTATAATTGCTTTACAATGGTGTGTTAGTTTCTGCTTTATAACAAAGTGAATCAGCTATACATATACATATATCCCCATATCTCCTCCCTCTCGCATCTCCCTCCCACCCTCCTTATCCCACCCCTCTAGGTGGTCGCAAAGCACACTGATCTCCGTGTGCTATGCAGTTGCTTGATAGGGTAGTCTTAAAATGCAGGTGCTTCTTTAAAAAATAAACCTAGTAATGAAAAACTCCTTTGCCATAACCAGTACTCACAAATCAAAACAATCCTGTCGTTGGCCTATCAAAATAGTTGATATTAGAGGGATTATGTTTGAGAATTACAAGTAATTGAAGAAATTAATTGGTTACAAACATTTTCCAATTTGCACTACTTCATTATGCAATCATTTCCCCCAGCCCTAAAGGTGACTTTTCCTTTTCCATTGTTTTCCCTTTCAGTGGTTTTTCAATGCCTGCTGGGCATACCATAACCAAGGGTAGAATTGCAAGTCTTTTTTCCAAAAGAATCATTGAACCTTAGAAGGAAAAGGAAACTAAGAGCACATAGTTCAATGGTGTTCTCTTGTTGAACATAAGAATCTGATTTGTAGAGTGCCTAAGTGTCTCTCTAACTTCCCTGGAAAGCAGAGCCTGAAGCAAATGTTTATGTGATACTAATTTATTGGGGAGTGCAATCCCGGGGAGGTGGGATGTGGGAAAAGGGTGAAGGAGGGAATGTGTTACCCAGGGAGCCACCTATTGGTACCAAGTTAAACTGATTACCTGACTTTACAGGACCCTATTTTGAGTGAACGTATGGATGAGTGTTTCTCAAAGCAGTCTGCCCAGGGGTAGGAGAAGAGAAAAATTTTCCACTGGTTCCGACCTCCCACTGATGTAAAGTTTGCCCCATGGGTGTCAATTCCCTTGTCTTTCCAGGTTGCATACTTCAACAGCAACAGAGAAGTCAGAGTCCTGTGTACAGGCAGGAGACTAGCAACTTTGTGTCCTGTGAGGGTGGTAGCTGGGTGGAGTTCATGCATAGTTTGTTGCCTTGGCAATGCCAACACTAAACAAGTGTCAAGGGCCTTAGAGACAAGTGAGGAAAGAGGACCTTAGGGGACACAATGAATTTGATTCAGGACTTCTCTGTAGTTATGAAAGGACCAAGACTAGAACTTACGTATATGAGATCTACTTGTTTAAAAAAAACCTCACTGTAATTTTTTATCCATGGCAAGTAAGAAAGGGGTAGCAGATGACCTCTGTATTGATATTTCTTCTTCTTCAGAAGACAGCCTATGGAATGGGAGAAAATATTTGCAAACAGTATGACCAACAAGGGGTTAATATCTAAAATATATAAACAGCTCATACAATTCAATGTCAAAAAAACAAACAACCCAATCAAAAAATGGGCAGAAGACCTAAATAGACATTTTCCCAAAGAAGACATACAAGATGGCCAATAGGCACATGAAAAGATGCTCAACATCACTAATTATCAGAGAAATGCAAATCTAAAGCACAATGAGGTATCACCTCACACCGGTCAGAATGGCTATCACCAAAAAGTCTACAAATAATAACGTAAAATGGAAAGGAATCTGAAAATGTATATATATATGTATATATATACATATGAACAATCACTGTGTTCCAACCTAAGAGAGCATATTCAGTCACATTACTCTCATGTTAAAATATCACTATCTGGAATTTTTAGTTAGAACAGAAGCATTCTTTGTATCATTAATAAATACAATAAAACAAAATTTAAAAATATTTCTACAAATAAATGCTGGAGAGGATGTGGAGAAAAGGGAACCCTAGTACACTGTTGTTGGGAATGCAAATTAGTACAGCCTCTATGGAAAACACATGAAGCTTCCTTAAAAAACTAAAAATAGAACTACCATACTACTCAGCATGTTTTTCTCTCCCCTCTTTCCTCCAAGAAGAAAATGGGTGGTGGGAAACGCTCTGAGCTGACACATCTGTCTGATGGCTGAGTCTGGGATTTACCTTTGTGAAATGTGAGAAATGAGGAGAGAGAGATGATGTTGAAAGGAAGCAAAAATGATTTTGTAACAGCAGTCGGGGGAATGAGGGGTGAGTTTGTGACCACTGGCTTCACAGAGTTGTATAGCAAACTCTTGTAGCAGAAACCCTACTGTGTTAGTCTGAGCTCTGTCTCATGCCCACAGACCCACATCCTATACACCTGCACCCAGAAAAAAATGTAGAAATATAAATCTGTGAATGTGCATGTGGTACGATTCCTGATTTTGCCATTCCCTAACTGGAGGTGATAAACATGGATTACTGTTTTCAAAAGCTGATGTGGAAGACTAACCAAACTTAACGTTGAGAGTTGTAGGATGAGGATAAATGTAAGAGGGTTTGAGTATGTTTCTATCCTGAGAGTCAGAAGAACCTGAAGAGGGGTCAGGGAGGGTACTAAGTTACTGTTTCTTCATGTGAAGAAAGTGTGTAACACAGATCTATTTAAGGTTGATATTAGGATTAAATGAGATTGTTATATAGGTAAAGTTTCATGTATATTTATGTATGTATGTGTGATTATGCAAAGATACATGCATACACACACATGCATATATAATATACATATGTTTATATTAATATTCATATGTAAATATACAGTATACATATATTTATGTACATATAAAACATCAATGTATCGCACTCAGTACCTTAGAACGTGGTATATGTATTCAGTAAGTCATATCTGGAAGCAAAGCTGGAAATATTTGTGGGGTGATGAGATAAAATTGGGTGGCTAAATCCAGTTCAAATGAAACTGCTAGCAGCCTTTGTCAACTAGGTTTCCTCATTGGAACCATACAACGTTATTTGAGTGACTATTTTCTTAATTCTCACAAGGATGTTACATAACTAATGCTATTTTAACATGCAGAGAACTTAATTTATTACATACAATGGTTAGTTATTCTAAGATTTGGGGGCTTAATTATCTTGCAAAACCAGTTGAGAAAATTCAGTTACATTCATCTAAACAGAACATGCATAGATATAGAAATGTTAATTTTTGCTCCATCACATTGTGCTGAAGCCCAGGGTCAGAGCTCTTGCTGTGGATCCAAGCTATGAGATGATTTAGAAGCTTTAGACCCAGGCAACAACCTGTACTTAATTATTTATTTTTGGAATCAAGTCTCCTTATTTATGGAGATGCATTGTGCTAAAACATAAAACACTCAGGAAGCTTCTTGGTGCTTAAAGGCAAGGCTTTGACCTCAGACAGATGCAAGTTCTTATCCCAGACTTACCACTTAACCATGCGTATGGACCGGGACGTCTCAGTTAAATGATCTCTTAGTTTGCTCATGTGTAAAATTGAAATGTTCATTGCATCATTGTTAATATTAAGTGAGATAATATTTGCAAAGTGTTTAGAACAACGACCGGGACATAAGTATTTAATAAATTGCAAATGTTAATTTTAGTAATTGAGCACATGACCTATTTTAAAGACAAACATGCACAACTGAAATTTCCTCAAAATTATTATTCAATGAATATTGTCACTATTTCCAGCAGGACCAAAGAGAATCTTATTTTAGGTGTTTGTATCAGTTATGATAAACTAGCTTATACTAGTTTATACTGCAATTTAAACAACTCCCAAACTTCTTCAAAACAACAGCTTCAAACAACAAAGGTTTATTTCTTACTCACACTGTATGTCTATTGCATGTCAATAATGAGGGTACAGTGGAAAGTTCTATTTCATATCATCCTCTCTTTGTGACCGAAACTGATGGAGACTTCACTGTTGGGAAAGTTGTGGGTCACAGTGGCCAAAGGAACAGTGGCCTGGTTAAGCACTATCAAATATTTTCAGCTGGAAAAGATAGTTGATACCTTTACTCATATTCCATGAGCTAAAGAAACTCATGTGGCCAGGGCTCAGTATCTCTGGGAAGTGTAACCCTTCCATGTGTCTAGGGATAGAGGAGAACCAAACAGTGGCAAAGACTGAATGTCTATCACAGTAGAGTAAGGCAAATGGGCTGTGAAATACATGGGCCTCTGAATTCTTTAAGTGTAAAATTGCACTTACTGAAACAAGCAGATGATAAATCAAGCATTTCATTTATATAGAACAGCTTTCTTATCATTTTATATAATGGAATCAATTCTATCTTTTATCAATTCTTAAAACACATGTTAATGATCCTTGAGTGTAGCAGAAGTGCCAGTCCAACTGAAATAGTTAAAATTTGTACCATTCTCTCAATTCTGTATTTTAATTTGTTTTCTCTTAGTTTCCATTGAAATGGTCTGTACATTTCAGTCATTATTCACAGATACTGTATTTGCAAATTCACCTATTCACTAAAATTTATTTGTAACTTCCAAATCAATACTCAATTCTCAATACTTTTGCAGTCGTTTGCAGACGTATGCAGAGCAGCAAAAAATTTGAGTCCCCAGTGTGCATGTTCCCAGCAGAGGTTAAACAAGGCAATGCTCTGCCTTATACTGTAAGCAAGTGTCCTTTTTGTGGTCTATGTAGTGCCACACTTAGCATTTTTGTTTTTTTTCTTCGTGATTTCTCTGAAATAGTGCATAGTGCTGAAGTGCTGTCTAATGCTCCTAAATACAAGAAAGCTGTGATGTGCCTTATGGAGAAAATACACGTGTTAGGTAAACTTCTTTTGGGCGTGGGTTATAGTGAGTTCAATGTTAACAGATCAACAATATATATTAAATGAGGGCTGGTTACACAGAAACACATAGGATTATGTATTAATCATAACCCTGTTTTATGTGTGTTTCTGTTTAAAGATGAGATGTTGGCAAACATGATGTGACCAGAGGCTCACAGGAACCTAACCCTGTATGTCTCTGAGCAGCCATGGTTCAGTGTCCACTAATTCAGAGTTTGTGGCAAGTTCATAGAACATAACTATTGTAAGTAATGAGACTTAGAATATAAATAGAAACCTTAAAACATAACAGAAGTTTCTGGCACCTGAAAGTAAATAAGTTGAACATCTGAAGTCCAATGGGAACTTTGGCATCACTTTGAAGAAAAGAACAGTAATTGTTAAACTGACCTGCAAAGTCTTCATTTTGTGTAGGTGATGTATTAGCGTTATGAAGCGTTACCCTGTATGGTGTTAAAACCAACGTTGCTGGCTCAAAATTTTGTTTTCTTAAAGCTAGATATTATTGAGGAAAAAAAAGTGTGGGCTTTCTGTTTTTTAAGTTTAGGTTACAGTGTGTGGTTCTTCACCATGTCAAATAAACTCACTGTAGGCTTTTATACTCCACCAAGAAGAAAATTTTTTCTTACCATTTTCTTAAATGAGGAACTGGCTTTTAGGGAAGAGGCCTTGTTACACTGTCAGTGTATTTCTTTGTGATTCATGTTTTGTTTTAATTCTTATATAACATCCTGATTCCTTCCACTTACACTTGGTCAATTAACTAAAATTTCAAATATAATAGAAGCACCAATTTATATGACAAAAAGCTGGTGTATTAGGAATGACTGTCTCTGAATTCTTTATAACCAACTAGGCAGCAAAATGTGTTCTCAGACAAATTAATCCAGATAATTACAATGCTTTAAAATTTGGTGAGTGACCATTCTTCGTGGTTATATCAGGAAAGGCATTAGGTAGTCCAGCTGGTTCTCATTTACCAAGAGGATTACACAATCCTCACTTTATTTTCATTTCATACTCAGAAAAGAGAATTTCCTTTTCTTTCTTGCTTAATGGGGCATTCCCACACTTTCTCCTTTCCTAGTCTATGTTTCTAACCAAGGGAAGACTAGTGATATGACATGCCAGTTATTTGTGACAGAAAGACATGGAATCTCTCTATTTTTCCATCTATCTATCTATCATTATATTATAGACAGGTGCCTTAAAGAAACCACTTGATCGTTATTTCAGGTTACAAAATAAGCAACAATCCTCCTTGTCATGCAAGTTATAATGCAAACGTCTTCTTTATTAAATTACTCTCAGGCAATAATTTAGAGAGAAATTGGCCAGAACTTTACAAATGGTTTTCCATTTTCAACTATACCTTTCTCTGTCTGTGTGAATTCCTGGCACTGAGAACTTGGTCAGATTTTGTGCTCGTCAGTCTTTGGCTCCAACTAGACTTGTGCTATGTTGGTAGTCAGGTCTGCACGAGGGTAGAGTGCAGAGATAGTCAGACCTGAGGGATGAGCACACTAGAGAGTCAAGCTGCTTCTGTGTCAGAATCCTATGGTAAGAGAAAAGAGATAGGCCAGTGGTTATTATCTGGGACACTAGTTGCTGATTTGTAAATTTGATGGTACTTTCCCTACTTATTACTAATGATTAATTTTAATGTTGATTGTTACAGTATGGTGCTTTTTCTCTGTTTTTATTAGAATTTTCATTTAAAAATTGGTACATAGATTCTGATGTAACATATACCAAAAAAATGTGGAGTTTTTGAGTAGTTAAAAAAAGGGCCCACCAAAGAAGTAACTCTAAGATTTTTAACAGAGTTCTGCTGAAGGGATTTTACTTTTTGATCTCAGTAGTGATGAATCTCGTTTTTCACCTTAACGGGAATAAATAGCAAAAAACAAAACAAAACCCAGAAGGTACTACTGGTGTGCCCTGATCAGTCAAGTCAACTAAAAGTGAGCTGCTAGCGTCAGGACAAAAGAGGAAATATGTAGGAAAACCTTATAAACCTCTGATTTGGGACTTGGAGTGCCTAGAAACAGGTCTAGAAGACTTAGATGGAGAAATCAGAATCCCTAAACAGGTGTCAGGGCACATGACTAATCCAAGAAACCTGTTTACTTACCAACCACTGGGAAGGTTGTGGAAACCATTTAAAATCTTGGTATTTTCTAAAATAAGTTTCTATTAGCAACCTGTGGATAAAAAGATCTGTTATGTTGCCATCAGCTCATTTAACTTAATGCTAGGTCATATCTTGAAGAGTTCTTAGAAAGGGAAACATCCGTCTACCAATAAGAAGTCAAAGGAAGTAAGGTACGCTTATCCACCCTCTCCCTAACTCCCCAGACAGTGATTCAAGCTGATAGAGTAAGTATCTATATGTGGGTTACAACTATGACAGAGTCGAAGAGGATGTATGGTGTAGTGGTAGGTAAAGGGTTTGGATTTGGCATAAAGTGGAGCCAGGTTTGAATTCTGGCTGTCACAAGTTGCACTTTTTTTAAAAATTAATAATTAATTTTTGGCTGCGTTGGATCTTCGTTGCTGTGTGCGGGCTTTCTCTAGTTGTGGTGAGCGGGGGCTACTCTTCGTTGCAGTGCGTGGGCTTCTCATTGCGGTGGCTTCTCTTGTTGCGGAGCACGGGCTCTAGGCGCACGGGCTTCAGTAGTTGTGGCACGTGGGCTTCAGTATTTGTGGCTCGTGGGCCCTAGAGCACAGGCTCAGTAGTTGTGGCACACGGGCTTAGCTGCTCCGTGGCATGTGGGATCTTCCCTGACTAGGGCTCGAACCCGTGTCTCCTGCATTGGCAGGCAGATTCTTAACCACTGTGCCACCAGGGAAGTCCCACAAGTTGCTCTTTGAGCTTCAGATTCCTTGTGGTTAAAATGGCACTAAAACACCTATTTCACATTATTTTGAAGATTAAATTAGACTAAATTAAATTGAATTATTAAATGAGACTGTATATATAACACTGAGTAAAGTACTTAACACAAAACCGGTACCCAATTAGAGGTTGTACTTATTATTTACTTCATCTGTATCAGTCATAGCTGGCACCAAGGTTGAACCCATTGGTGTTCAGCAATCAGAGGTGTGATTCAGAATCTTCTAGGGGGGACCAGGCATCTGAATTTTTATTTTGGAGATTCTGATGTACCAAAGGCTGAGAACAGCTATGACTTGGTGAGATATTCTTTTTTTTTTTTGCGGTACGTGGGCCTCTCACTGTTGTGGCCTCTCCCGTTGCGGAGCACAGGCTCCGGACGCGCAAGCTCAGTGGCCATGGCTCACGGGCCCAGCCGCTCCGCGGCATGTGGGATCCTCCCAGACCGGGGCACGAACCCGTGTCCCCTGCATCGGCAGGCAGACTCTCAACCACTGCGCCACCAGGGAAGCCCCAGTGAGATATTCTTGAACGTGGGCCATGTCCTGCTGTGGAGATACCAACTGCTGGGAGGCCCTTGGGATGCTGCAGTGTGTCAGGGGTGCCCCCTTATAGCCATGTGCATGGCTGTTCTGCAGTCCTGAAAGTAGGAGGAAAATCCAGGTTGTCCCATCTACAAAACAGACCCCTCAAATGCAGAATAATACTGCTCTTCGATGTCTATTTTTTAAAGGCTTTTCCTAATACTTACCTCAAAGTTATATCTTCTGTAAAACTATTGTTGCATGTGATTAAGTGTGAATCTTTCCCCCTTTCTCCCCCATACCCCTGTGGTCTGGAGTCCCAATTTGTAAACCCTCAGGACTCTGTGGTAAACTATTAAGACAGTTCAGCAGAGTAACTGCATCTAAAATTTCTAAAAATGGGCTCTTAGAATTTAATGACTTTCCTCTGTCAAAGGCATTGAATGTTACATAATTCATGCCTGTGAGTGATGGTTTGTGTCCTCATTTACAAATGCCGACATAACCACCCATCCTCCAAAAGCTTTCATCTCCTTTACCTAGACAGAATTAAATTAAGATTGCTACAGTGGCAGAGGGAATGGAAAGGAAGGATGGATTCATGGCCTACTTAGTGAGTAGAATTGACAGAAATCGACTGGGAGGAGAGTGAGTATAAGGATAATATTTAAGTTTCAAGGTGAGTCCATAAGTTGGATTTAGTGGCTACAAAATATGATGTAATTTTAGAGTATGTATCTGTATCCCCACCTGCCTACACAAATCTCCTTCTGTTCTTACTGATAATGTAGTGCATGCAAAAAAGGACAAAGCCTCTTTCACAGACCAGTATTGCTGTCCCAGCTACTCTGCCTGGTAGATAGTCCTGGAGGTGAAGAATGGTCATGGTCATCCACTTCAAGGAGTCAGGAAGATGAAATAGTTCAGTTCTGTTCATTTGACCCCACTAGAAAGAGTAATATTAAAACTTTAAAGACATAATCAAGCTGTCTAGTTTTCAATTGGTTAATTGCTCAATTTTATCATAAGGAAAAAATTATTATTAGGTATTGGAAAGTCTCGCCTGTATCTCTGTACTGACCCTAACAACGAAAATAGCATGTGAGGGACTTCCCTGGCAGTCCAGTGGTTAAGACTCCACGCTTCCACTGCAGGGGGTGCGGGTTCGATCCCTGGTCTGGGAACTAAGATCCCACATGCCACAGGGCGCAGCCAAATAAAAAGAATAGCATGTGAGCTTTTATTCCCAAACTGTTACAGTAGCAAAAAAAAAAAAAAGCAAAAACAAAACCATGCAATTTTCAGAAAAAAGCCCAGGCATGACATCTAGAAATTGAGCAAGTATTTTCAGAACTTGGTAGTAAATATCTTTTCCAGAGTGTATAAATAATAACATACTCTGCCAAATCTCTGCCCTTTATACTTTTCCTTTAACTCATTTATTCCCCAGAGTAGAACACTTGGAAGGTCAGAATGTATACGAATTTACTTACTGAATGCATCTTCAAAGTTACTATAGTGCCTCCTTTTATCTCTAACAAATGCTAATGGTATTGGCATTCAATTGGTATGACTTTCCTTTTCTTAGCGTTATCTTCTTCCTTAGGTAATTTGCTGTGTCATCTTATTATATTCATGGCTTGAAAGGGGAATCTAGTTCTAAAGCTTGAAGTGGTTTACTGATCTTTAAAGATGAGGTAATTCACTGTCATAATTCAAGCCTTCAAAGAACAAAATTCTCAATTATGCTTTTCTCATGAAACAATCTGGAGTGGAAGTATCAAAATTCTGGTCCTTACTTAGTATCCTCAAAATAATTCATTCAGTTCAAGATCCAATCCTTTAATTTCATTTTGAATCATTCTCATCACATATCTCCTTAAGCAGCAGTAAGATTCTTCCATTTGTGTAACACTGGTAATTGTCGCTAACTGTCCTAAAATGTTATCTAAATCTAATTAAGTCCTATTATTGTACATCCTACCATGTGAATGATGTCAGGAGTGTATATATTAAATATCTTCTTAGAGGTTATACCCTGGAAATATGAGGGAAAGCTTTGTGGCAATGAGATATTACCTAACAGGATTAACACAGAGTGACAAAACAGTTTAAAAAAACAAAATCAAAAACAAACTTGTACCTATTCTAAATCAGCCAGAGTGTATCAAATTATCACTTTGTGTCAGGAACATGAGGATGAATATTTATGTTGAGACCGGCAGGTCTTGAATGGAATGTTGGATCTCTTTATTAATTCTATTTGGTGGAGCTTATCAGAAAAGTGATTTTTATGTAATTTTTATGTAAACTTTTTATGTAAAAGTTTTCTTTATGTAATCTCAGGCTTCAAATATTTTCTTCACAAATAACGCGTCGGATAGAGAGAGTTTTGTGCTGCAGAAGCTAATAAAAATAGCTTTTGGGCACTTCCTACCAGTCACCATTTTAGAAAATTTACAAGTACTCTCTAATTTTATTCTTATAGAAGATACTATATATTGTCCTGATTTTATTGATAAGGAAACTGGCAAAAGAGGTTAAGCAACTTGCCCAACATCCTGCAAGTAAGAAGTGCCAAACTGAGAGATGAATTTTTGCAGAATGGATCCAACAAGCTTTCATGACAACTACACTATACTGACTCATCTTGCATTAACATCCAGTTGGAAACTAGCAGAGAAATGTTCATGAAAAAAGCTTGTTTGGGTTAGAAATAAGGATGAATAAGATTCTGACACGAGGAGCTGGCAGGGTAAAATAAAGAGACATTTTGAGCTAATGAAACAACATAGGAAAATATAAGAAAATGGAAAAATAAAGAACATATTCAGTGTGTGTGTGTGAGAAAACGAGAGAATATGAATTATATAAAGTGAAACACTAAAACAGATTCTATAATCAAATGGAATTGGAGAGCCAAAGCAATTAGAGAACATCATCAACTTGGAACTGGTGGGCTATAGCGCCTATTCTAGAATGGCATGCATGACATGGGTTTTTTGGTCTTAATCAAAATATGTCACAAGATCTTAAGTATATGGTCCTATTCAGGTTCTTGTATTGGTCATCTTGGTCCCCAACATTTGATCTCTTGTTTATTCTGATTAGACACCCTAAGCCCTCTGAAACATGACTTTTTTCCTGTCTAACAGAGGATACTTAAAAGAATAAGTCAGTGCCTTTCTCTACTCATACTAGCAGGTGTTAGAAAGTAGCTCAGGCCAGGAGAAAGAACCCGTAACCAGCTGTTTCATAGCTGTAATTACAACCTTAATAAATGAATCATTTCCTTTGGCTGGCACTAGTTGAGTTCTGAGCATAGCATTCTGTGGGTGAGCCGTTCTGGAAGCATTTCCTTGTCTGCTGATGCTTTTTAACACAGAAGTTCGAGGAACCACACGTATAACAAAAATGGTCCTAGCTGTATATAAATGCAAGTTTAGCGATTGGTAGTGAGCTCATGTGAGAAAGAAGAAGTCATCAAGTCCTAGGTAATGTAATTGGCTTGACTTATTAGGTTGTAGCTTAGAATATAAAAATCAAACTATAAACCATAATCTGCTGTGCTAATTAACCAGCTGGGCCAGCTTTTATAGACTTAATTGTACAGATTTCCTTGAGGACCTAATCTAGTTTGGTGACTGAGAGCTATATCTCCCTCCTACTAGGTCTTAATAATCATAGCTCCTGTTCCCCATGCCCTCCCCTCAGGAAGTCAGAGACCTTGTCTTTGTCTCTTTTGTTTGATAATATCCTTTCTACATAGAAATCTGTTTGTATATATCAATATTAGACATTACATTATAGAAGTCCAGATTTTCCTACTTCTACCTGTGTAGTGTTTTCTCTGTTGTGATTAATGCTCATATTTCAGAATAATGAATCATATTTCAGAAAAACCATCTCAGGGTGAAATAGAGGAGACAGAGAAACAAGTAGCAACAAGGGCTGGGTTGAAGATAAGAATGTGGGCTTGGTAGAAAGGCAAAGATGAAGTGGGAAATGAATTAGCTGCAAGCTTTTTTTACAATTATAGCAATGGAGGATGTGAAAAAGGGAAACGAACAACAAAAATCAATTCTCTTACCAGCTCGAAGTTCACAAACCAATCCAGCTAGGGAGACAGGTAGAACAATACAAATAAAAAGTCTTAAAATACCTTTTTTTAATGATAAATATAATATATGCTTGATGTAGGACATTTATAAGCTTTAAAGAAAGAAAATTACCTAGAGACCACCATGGTGAATATTTCAGTGTATTTCCTTACAGCCTTTCTATACTCAAAAATTTTTTTCTATTAACTTGCTATCATTCTATATGTGTAACTTTGTATTCTTTTTTTTTTAGCATTATGCCATAGACATTTTCTTGGCAATACAAATCTTTTAAAAACATCTGTATAACGTTTTTGATTTTTTTATCAACAAAATATACACTTATAGAAAAATTTAGAGAATAATGGCAATAAAAGCTACTAATGCGGGCTTCCCTGGTGGCGCAGGGGTTGAGAGTCTGCCTGCCGATACAGGGGACACGGGTTCGTGCCCCGGTCCGGGACGATCCCACATGCCGCGGATCGGCTAGGCCCGTGAGCCATGGCCGCTGAGCCTGTGCGTCCGGAGCCTGTGCGTCCGGAGCCTGTGCTCCGCAACGGGAGAGGCCACAACAGTGAGAGGCCCGCGTACCGCAAAAAAGAAAAAAAAAAAGCTTCTAATGCTCCTGGAAGTGTGTGTGTGTGTGTGTGTGTGTGTGTGTTTTAACTGAGGTAAAGTATACATGACATAAAATTTACCATCTTCACCATTTTTTTTTTCTGGTACGCGGGCCTTTCACTACTGTGGCCTCTTCTGTTGCGGAGGACAGGCTCCGGACGCACAGGCTCAGCGGCCATGGCTCACGGGCCCAGCCGCTCCGCGGCATGTGGGATCTTCCCGGACCGGGGCACGAATCCGTGTTTCCGGCATCGGCAGGCGGACTCTCAACCACTGCGCCACCAGGGAAGCCCCCATCTTAACCATTTTTCAGAGTAGAGTTCAGTAGTTAAGTACAATCACATTGTTGAGCAACCAGTCTCCAGAACTCTTTTCCTCATGCTAAACAAACTCTATACTCATTAAACACAAACTCCCCATCCCCCACTCCCTCCAGCCCCTGGCAGCTGCCATTCTATTTTCTGTCTCCATGAATTTGACTACTCCTAGGTACTTCATCTAAGTGAAATCCTACAATATTTGTCTTTTTTTTTTCTTTCTGGTGATTGGTTTATTCCTCTTAGCATAATGTCTTCAAGATTCATCTACGTTGTAGCATGTGTCAGAATTTGTTTTCTTTTTAAGGCTAAATAATATTCAATTTTATGAATATACCACATTTTCTTTAACCATTCATCTGTTGACAGACACTTGGGTTGCTTCCACCTTTTAGATATTGTGAATAGAACTTCCGTGAATGTGGAGAACATGTATCTTTTTGAGACCCTTCTTTAAATTCTTTTATGTATATACCTAGAAGTGGAATTGCTAGATCATGTGGTTATTCTATTTTTAATATTTTGAGGAACTTCCATACTGTTTTCCATAGTGGCTGCACCATTTTACACTCCCACTAACAATGCACAAAGCTTTCAATTTCTCCACATCCTCAGTAACACTTGTTATTTTCAATAGTAGCCATCTTAATAGGTGTAAGGTGGAATCTCACTGTAGTTTTGTTGTTGCTGTGTTTTTCACTGTGTTGCTGTTTATTGATCACTAACCATGTGGTAGACACTGTGTAAAGTGCTTTATATGAACTGGCTTATTTAATCCTCACTACAATCCTATGACTAAGGCATTATTTTTCCCAACTCACTGTTGAGGAAATGGAAGCTCAGAGAATTTAAGTGATTCTTCTGGGATACTAAGTGGTAGAACTGGGATTTGAATCCAGGTCTGTTTGTCTGAGGTGTGTACTTTGAATGGTGATGCTCCCTCGGATCCTGTGTGCCTGGTTTCTTTTGGGTTTCTGTTGAATTCAGTTGTAAAACTCTTGAAATCATCCCTACTTTTTATTCCTGTCACTAGGAACTGTGTCCATGGCTCCCAGAATTGACACATTGATGAGAAGGAGACCAAATTCCCAGCATTTTGTGGACTAACACCTTTGGATTCTGTTGTTCCTCTTCTTCAGTCATTGAACACATATGTATTTAGTGCCTCCTCTATGATGTGCTAGTTCTGGTGCTGAGAACACAGTAGAATAGACAGAATAGCTCATTGCTTTCATGAACTTTTTCTCCCAGCTTTATTGATGTGTGTCGACAAATAAAGGTTGTATGCATTTAGGATGTACAATGTAATGTTTTGAGATTTACATATATATAAGTGATTACCACAATTAAGCTTATTAACGTATCTGGCACCTCACATAGTTGCTATTTTTCTTTTTCACGGTGAGATCACTTGAGATCTACTCTCTCAGTAAATTTCAAGTATACAATACATTATGATTAGCTGTAGTCACCATACTGTACATTAGGTCTCCAGACTGATTCATTTTATAACTGAGAGTTTGTACCTTTTGACCAGCTTCAACCCTGGTAATCACTGTTCTACCCTCTGTTACTATGAATTGGAATTTTTATATGTCACATGTAAGTGAGATCATGAAGTTATATGTCTTTCTATATCTGGCTTATTTCACTGGGCATTATGTCCTCCAGATTCATCCATGTCACAAGTAACAGAATTTCCTTCCTTTGTAAGGCTGAATAATATAATCTAAATAATGACTTGATCTCTCCAGTGGTTCTGTGCAAGGAAGTTTCTTGGTCAAAAACCACTGAGGATGTTTTAATAAGGATCTTTGAAAGCTGTATAGGGCTAGACAAGGAAGAAGGTATTATACCAGGTTAAAGGTGACACCTTTGTGCAAGGGTGCTTTTTATCTACCTTTCCTTTATGGCTCCTCCACTGCTGGAGGCCCATACACATGTTGACTGCCCCTGTTTTTCTCTTAAATATCATGATGTCTCTTCAAGTTCAGCAAGTCTCAAATAAGCTCATGCAACTGACTCCTCTTTCTTTCAGTGGTACTATTATTGGGAGCACACGTGTGGTCAAAACAAAGTAAGGACTATTTAGCTTGCTGTAGAAAGGGAGAAAATATCCTAGGAAAACTTCAGAAGCATTTCAGTGAGGGGAATTGGGAAGGGCTCTTTATTGGATATGGACTTATTTTGCATAATTTTGAGGAGGAATTAGGGAAGTAGAGGCCTGTTCTTGATTGAAGGCTATCAAGAAGAGGGCATTATGCTAAGTGAGGTAAGTCAGAGAAAGACAAATACTGTATGACCTCACTTATGTGTGCAATCTAAAAAAGCTGAACTCATAGAAATAGAGAATAGAATGGTGGTTACCAGGGGCTGGGGTTTGGGGGAATTGGGGAGATGTAGTTTAAGGGTACATATTTACAACTAGAAGATGAATACATTCTGGAGAGTTAATGCACAGTGTACTGATTATAGCCAACACTACTGCACTAGAAACTTTAAATTTACTTAGAAACAAGATCTTAATTTTTCTCACCACAGAAAAGAAATGGTCATTGTGGAATGTGTTAGAGCTGTTAGCTAATGCCCTGGCAGTAATCATATTGCAATATATAAATGTACCAAATTAGCACATTGTGTACTTTAAATTTCTACCACCTCAATTTTTTTAAAAAAAAGAAGTAGGAACATTCAGTGACTGGGATTCTTAATAAATTTTATCTAAAAAATTGGGGGAATTAATCAATTCTAGAATTATCATTGGTGAAGAATCCACTCGGAGAAAGGAGATTAGTCAGATAAGGGGAAGTTTAGCCATTTTGTGGCCAGAGAATGGCCTATGTCTTGCTCTGAACATGGTGACGGAGTGGCCTGAGAATTTTCTATTTCCTGTTATGAACATTGAAGTCTGTGTTTTCATTTTTCTCAATATCCATTTATTTCACTCTATTCCCTCCCCTTCAACCACCTCTGAACTTAGCCCCTGGTGTCTGGACAATTGGAGTAGCTGCCTCACTTTTCCCCCTGCCTCTCTCACTGTGTCCCCTCCACTCTGTCCTTTACATCATTGCTAAATCAATGAACACTACTGTGACCTTGTTATTCCTTCTTCTCAAAATACTTCAGTAGGTTTCCTTGTTTACAAAAAGAAGTCCACATTCTTTATTCAAAGAAGACCACACTCTTTTTCTAATCTACTTTCCCAGGCCTCTTCTGTTTTTCTGTGTATTAGTCTTTAATGTGAATATATTATTTGCATTCTATTCTTGTTGCTAGTTTGCTTGACATGCTCTTAACTGTGTATCCTTAGGCTTTAGAACAGGCTTACTCAACGTGCACCTTGAAGTAGGGATATGGCTAATGGACAGTTTCATTTTCTTAAGGGGATTATGATGCAGGTTGTTAATAGGCCCCATTTGGCAGAACAGTGTTTTATGGCTTTGTTCATGCTCTTCCCTTTCTCTGGAACACCTTCTAATTATCTGAGTTGACCACTCTTTAAAGTCTAGTTGACAAATCTATCCCTAACTGCCTAGGTTTAAGTCACTTTAAGGCTGAACTATCAGAGCATTCGTTGCATGTATCATATCATTGCTTTGCTATTTTACCCATTAGAGACTATAAGTATCCTGAAAGCAAGGGCTTTGCTTAGACTTCTTTCTACCTCTTATAACTTCAAGGACGGCTGCTATTAATAAATAATAGCTATTCAGCGAATATTTAATCCACGAAGAAGGACAATGCAATACACTGATATTATTAAATCTGTTTTAAAAAATTTTTAAATCAATGGAATAGACTTTCCCCAATACTGATCTCCATTTCATATTAATCATGTGTTGACATTTAGTCAACTGTAATTATAAGTTTATAATTACCAATTTTAAAAAAGCAACATTGAAATTTTTTATATTTGCTTTGGAATATATGAATTTGAGGAGAGAAAGAGTGAGAGAAAGAAGAGAATTTTTCTTTACTTAATCTATATTTAACCTATGTGCATTTTTATTATAAATATGAAAAAAGCTATTAGGAGATAAGAACCTCATTTTATTGGTTGAAAGAATTGTTAGATTGAAAGTGTGGTTAGCAAAAGTATATGCAAAGTTTACAAACTTTTTAGGTAATTTCTCCAAGAAATCTTATCATGTTTTAGGACTTCAACCTGGTTGATTTTAAAAATATATATATTATTTTTAAAGGTTTTTTTCACACTCCTTACTGCTTTCAGTTCAATCTTCACAGCTTGAGTATATACAAATGGGTTTCCTTTCCTCTTTTTTAAAATATTAATTAATTAAATTAATTAATTAATTATGGCTGCACCAGGTCTTAGGTGCAGCATGTAGATTCCTTAGTTGCAGCATGCATGCGGGATCTAGTTCCCCGAACCTGGGCCCCCTGCGTTGGGAGTGCGGAGTCTTAACCACTGGACCACCAGGGAAGTCCCTCCTTTGAAGGGGCATAGGACTTTAAACACAACTGCCTTCGAGGCAATTCCCTTTTCTTTAAAGTATAAATACCACCTCTGCTATCCTGCTACTGAACAGAGTAAATTGTAAAAGGTAATCATCCACAAGCCTCATTTCTTACTCCCATTCCTTTGAGTCTACGAGAAAATTACCTTACATCTGCTACCAGTGTGCCATAGTGGATGTACTTTTATCAGCATCCTTTGTTCTGAAGAAAATACATAAAACTTTCACTGTGGTCATGAGTGTGTTTTTTCCAAATTGTCCCTGGGTCTGTGATCTCAGCAAGGATGTAGAATTGGCTTTCCTTGATGGTAAGAGAGTCAGTTCAGCTGAGTACTCTGGGGTTCTGATTGCCATCTGGAAAAGTGGAGGCTTTGTGTTCATGATCTTATTCATGTACATCTCTTAGACTCTATGTTCTAAGGTACAAGGGGCTGAAAGGGTATAATGCCAGCAATGCACTGTTACCTGACTTGCACATTTAGACTGGGTGCTCGAAGCTGCAAAACATGGGAGGAAGCACCATTGATCTTTGTTGATAAATCAGTCCCAAATTCTATTAGGTATTTTTGCTGATTTTAAGAATAGATTTCTCCAGCATGCTCTTTTCTGTCAGAGAGTAAAGAGACTGCCTGTTATTTGTTGCCATGAGATGCTGGAGAGACAATCAGTCTCCAGGATAACTGAAAGAGATGGAGCACACTCACTCTGCTCTCTTCATCACGGTGTGCTTGCAGAAGCCCAGGGCACCGGTTATTGCTTCCGAGACCTCCTTCCCTCTCTTTATTGATTGTCTATGAAATGTAAAATGAACAAATGAGAGAATAAACACTAGTATATAAAGAAATATTTGTTCCATGATCAAATAGTTTCTGCAAGATTGAGTCACTGACCTTTTGACCGCCAGATTAAACACGTTGTAGTACAAGCAACTAGAGGGACATTTTCATGTTGAAGGTGAATTTGTGACAGTAGAGGGAATATAACAGATACCAACGAAGCATGAAGGGCATTATTAGTGTTACTCAACTTAACAGGGATGAAGGTCTGAGAAAAGTCTAACAAAAATGTTCAGTGTTGTAGCGGGCATCATAGGTATCTAATCTTGTGATTCTCAACCTTGGCTGTACATTAAAATTACGTAAGCATTTTTCATTTTAACTTTTTATTGAAATAGAATAAATAACAAGTTATTTTTGAAATAGAATGTACAAACCATGAGTATTTAGCTCAATTAATTTTTTTCAAGGTGTATATACCCATATAACCACTACCAGATTGAGCAACAGAACATTCCTAACTATCAGAAGCCCCCACGTTTTTCTTAGTCATTACCTCCCTGTGGAAGGAACCCCTGTCCTGACTTTGAGTACTGTAAACACTTTATAATTGTCTTCGAAATTTACATCCATGGAGTAATAGTGTATTATGCTCTTCTGTATCTGTGTTTTTTTTTTCCTGCTCGACAGACTCTTGTATTTGTAAGAGTCTGCAAGTAGCAGTAATACATTCATTCTCAATGTTACCTAATGCTCTGTCTACGAATATGCCACCATTTATTTACCTTTTCTACGATTGATGGGCATTTGAGTTGGTTGGGGTTTTTGGCTACTGCAAACAGTGCAGCCATAAATATGACTTTACGAATATTTTGGGAGAACACATGTAATTATTCTGTTGGATATGTATCCAGTAATGGAATTGCTGGACCATGGTATATGTGTGTGTTCAGTTTAGCGTACACAACCATTCACTTTCAAATTAGTCCTACCAATCTACACTCAACTTCTAGCTGCTCCACATTCTTATCCATCTAGTTACTTTAAAAAAAAGTCAATACCTTTGGGGAAAAAAAATGAAAAAAATGTCAATACCAAAGGTCCACCTCGGGTTCCACACAGAGCAGTTAAATCAAGAGTTTCTGGGGGTAAGACCCAAGGACCTCTATTTCTAAAAATCTCCCTAGTTAGCACTAACGTGTACCAGAGAAGAGAATTAAAGATCAGTACTATTCAGATGAGGTAACTGGGGTATGAAAGGATGAAATGCTTTGCCCAAATCACCTAGACAGTGAGAAACCGGGGCTAGATGCCAAGTCTGCTGATTTCTGCTCTGGACTTTGTCTTCAGAACCAGTCTCATTTGGAGATACTTCCTCACTATTCCAATCTCATACTGTGAAAATGAACTTTGATTTAGCCTGCGCATTTAGAATACTTTTTTGTTTACAAAGCAGTTTTTCAGGTTTTGTGAGGTAGGTAGAGCAAGTATGCAGGACTGGCTACATAATTTGTGGAATCCAGTGCAAAATGAAAATTCAAGGCTCCTAATTTTAAGATGATTAAGTATTTCAAGACCATGACAGCAGAGCATTAAACCAAGCATGGGGCACCCCACCCCCTCCGCAAGAGTGGGGCCCTGTGGGATTGCATACTCATGAAGTTGGCCCTACAGGTGTTATTATCTGCAAGTTAGAGACGAAAAAGTAAGGCTCAGCAACTTGGTAAGGGGTCAAGTTAAGAGTAGAGACTGGTCTGATGATGCCTGCTTTGCCTTTCTGGCCTAGAGGGTGGGCATGTCCTTTTTCTCCAGGATTTTCTAAGATAAAATGAATAAAAATGATATAGACTACCTGCAGAAAGCTTACGGAGGGAGCACATCTTTTTAAAAAAGCAAGGGGGGATCACTTTGTAAAATGAGTAAAGAATACGTTTTAGGAAAATGAAGTTCAATTAACTGCTGTTAAATCTGCCACCTGGGCTCCTTGCCTTCACTGTCTTCTTGGACTTCTCTGCTCTGTTTTCTGAGACATTTGGGTAATCAACTCTAACCAGATGTTTGGATTCTTCCAGTACATACCTTCATAAGCCTTGTGTTGGGGGTGGTGGAAGAAATAGATGGAAATGTCTATTCTTCTTATTGAGGTAAAATCTTCTAACAACACATGGAAATATGACAGAACTATCAAATGAGCATGGTGTTGGAAAAAATATTATAAGAAATAATTCTCAATTCTAAGTGTTGTATGACAAAGCAAGGATAATAAAAACCTACCACTACCATCTCCAGTTAATGTGTCCCCCACCACCTACCATCTCCCCTAATTGTTCTTATAGATTATTCTATGACTGATTTCAAAAACTACAGGTATGTTGTAATCAATGAGCTACATTATCAAATATCTAATGTGACTAGAGTAGTCTTCCCTTATTCACACTTTCACTTTCCAAGGTTTCAGTTACCCCTGGTCAACTGGGGTCTGAAAATATTACATGGAAAATTCCAGAAATAAACAATTCATAAGTTTAAAATTGTGCAAATTCCTGAGTCGCCTGATGAAATCTCGCTGAGTCCCTGGGGGATGTGAATCATCCCTTTGTCCAGCATATCCTGCCTGTTAATCACTTAGCTGCGTCTTGGTTATCAGATGACCATTGTGGTATCACAGTGCTTATGTTCAAGAAACCCTTATTTTACTTAATAATGGCCCCAATGCACAAGAGTAGTGATGGCGGCAATTTGGATATGCCAAAGAGAAGCCATGAAGTGCTTCCTTAAAGGGAAAAGGTGAGAGTATTCAACTTAAGGAAAGAAATAAAATCTTTTGCTGAGGTTGCTAAGGTCTGTGGTGAGAATGAATCTTCTATCCATGAAACTGTGAAGAAGGAAGAAGAAATTCATGCTAGTTTTGCTGTCATGCCTTAAACTGCAAGAGTTACAGACATTTAAAAGTGCTTAGTTAAGATGGAAAAGGTATTAAATTTAAATTTGTACAATAAGATATTTTGAGATAAAGACCACATTCACATAACTTTTATTACAGTATGTTGTTATAATTGTTCTATTTTGTTATTAGTTGTTGTTAATCTCTTACTGTGCTTAATTTGTAAGTTAAACTTTATCATAGATATGTATGTATAGGAAAACACACAACATATGTAGCATTCGGTACTATCCATGGTTTCAGGCATCACTGGGGCTCTTGGAACATTTCACCCGCAGATAAGGGGGGGACTATTGTATATTTGGAAATAGGGCCTTTAAAGAGATAATTCAGGTTGAGGGCATTAGGATGGGCCTTAATCCAAAATGGTGGGTGTCCTTATAAAAAGAGGAGATTAGGAAATAAGGACACACAAAGGAAAGACCACGTGGAGACTGAAGGAGAAGACAGACATCTGCAAACCAAGGAAAATAGCCTCAGAAGAAATCAACCCTGTTGACACCTTGATATCTGACTTCTAGCCTCCAGAATTGTGAGGAAATAATTTTGTTGTTTTAGCCATCTAGTCTGTGGTACTTTGTTATGGCATCCCTAGTAAACTAATACAGGGGATAATATAATAACATTGACTTCAAAATTGTTTTGTGGAATAAATGAAATTGGGCTGTTGGTTAACTGTGAAATGTGAAGTGGGTATTAGTTACTGCTGTGGCCACTAACTTACTTTTATATCTGCAGCTCAGAGTTTACCCGTCTCCCTTTATCTCCTTTCTCATCCCACTCTCCAACTTTGCCCTTAACGTAGAGCATGCCTCCTAAAGACAAGATGATTTAATTCAAAGTGATTTAGGTATTTCTCCCATTGTATTTTTAAAAATTAATTAATTTATTTTTGGCTGTGTTGGGTCTTCGTTGCTGCGCACAGGCTTTCTCTAGTTGCGGCGAGCGGGGGCTACTCTTTGTTGCGGTGCGCGGGCTTCTCATTGCAGGGGCTTCTCTTGTTGCGGAGCACGGGCTCTAGGTGCGCAGGCTTCAATAGTCGTGGCACATGGGCTTAGTTGCTCCGCAGCATGTGGCGTCTTCCCAGACCAGGGCTCGAACTCCGTGTCCCCTGAATTGGCAGACGGATTCTTAACCACTGCGCCACCAAGGAAGTCCTCTCCCATTGTGTTTTTGTGCTTGTTTATCTATTTATTTACTAACTTACTTATATTTTAAATAAGAAGCCTCAAAGTCCCTTTCTTTGTTGAGAGGTCAAATCCAAAGTAAATTCCTAGATGTAAATGTGCTCCCGGGTCTGGTGAGTTGTCTCTGAATTGCATCTGTTCTTACCTACTTCCCACTCATCATTCATACTAAGACAGAAATATGAGAAACAGGACAGATTGATGTTTTCAGGGGTAATCCCCTGATAGCCTTTTTCTCTTTTGCTAAGGACCATTTTTCTTTGTTAGCTATCTTTAATAAGAGCCCTCATTGTATTCAATAGACTGTGCTAATATTACCCTGAGAATAGTTAGTATTTATATAGCAGAGTTTCCCTAGAAGCTCAAAGCACTATATAAATATTGTCTCATTAAAAACTCATATATCCCCATGATTGGGTTGGTGGCTGCTGCTATTTCCCTGATGTGCAGTTGGAGAAAAAGAGGGTGAATGACTTTTGCAAATTCAGAAAATCTGGGAGGGAAATGCAGAAAAGCATCACCTTATCAGGTTTGGTGATAAAGCCTCAGGCCAGCTCCCCAGATTTTCACAAACTAAAAGGTATTCAGCGTAAAGCCACCAGCCTGTGTTCTGATGATCTGTTGTAAACATCAGGATCATTGCTTTTCTTCGGGGTCTGGGGCCCAGTGTTTTAGCTGGTGAGGGCTGAAAAGCACCTTACAAGTAGGACTTGACTGTTCTGGGGTTTTTTTTGGTTGTTGAGCTTGCCATGGATCACTGCTGATTTATTCAGATCACTTTGGATATTCTTTCTGAGTCTTTTCATAGCAGTAACTACAACAAGGTCCTACCATATCCTTTCAGTTTACCAATAGTTTTGTTCTGGTCTAGTCAGTAATCTCCTAATTCAAGGGTATAATTCTACATCTATTTTTCATTCTTTTAATGCATTCGTTTTCCTTTGTCTTTATTTCCTCCTCTGCAAATCCTGCATGGGTTAGTTACATGGCTGCAAAAACTAATAATATGCTTATCAAATTAACAGCTATAAAATCACTTAACAAAATCTACATAATTAACAGCACAGAATACCAATATAGCTGTACCATAAAGCAATTGAAGACAGATACCGAACATGAAGGGACTTCAGTGTTAAGCTTGCTTCTTCCCCAGAAATGAACTGGTTAATGCAAATAGTAGTGGAAATAGTATGCAAAAACAGTCCAAGTCTGAGAAAGAAGCCAGAGGGGAACCAAGACACTGCAAGTAGATTTCCTGCTTATGGGTCAGGGCTGAACTGAAATTGTGACTGCAGGACTGACAGGTTTTTATTATAATATTCATCTCTCTCTAAAATCTGGTGAACAGCTTCCCTACTGACTCAGATAATGCCTATTGCTGAACATCTGCAGCTAGAGAAAGGACTATTACTTTTGGCTGAAAGCTTATTGATAGAGGATACTTAATTAGAAAAGAAGCAGCAGCCTTCACCTGCAATGACATGGGAATATGCCATGGAGTTTTTAATTCAGCATTTTCATAGCACAGCATATTCAAGCGTACCTTGCTTAATTGCTTCTTGAAAGGTTTTGAGATTTGTCCCATGAAAGACAGTATTTCTGAGGTCTTTGTTCTTTTTTTTTTAAATTAATTTATTTAATTTATTTATTTTTGGCTGCATTGGGTCTTCGTTGCTGTGCTTGGGCTTTCTCTAGTTTCGGCGAGCGGGGGCTACTCTTCGTCGCGGTGCGTGGGCTTCTGATTGCGGTGGCTTCTCGTGTTGCAGATTGCGGGCTCTAGGCATGTGGGCTTCAGTAGTTGTGGCACGCGGGCTCAGTAGTTGTGGCTCGCAGGCTCTAGAGCGCAGGCTCAGTAGTTGTGGCGCACGGGCTTAGTTGCTCTGTGGCATGTGGTATCTTCCCGGACCAGGCCTCGAACCCATGTCCCCTGCAATGGCAGGCGGATTCTTAACCACTGTGCCACCAGGGAAGCCCAAGGGCCTTTGTTCTTTACAACGTAAAAATACTTCTCCTTCTTTCTTTTCTTATAAGTTAGGAAAGACTAATATTTTGTGCTATTATCAGATTCAAGATCGTAAAAGCATCATTTTCTTTCAGAAAAAAATTTTAAGCAAGATTACTAATTCCTTATATTGATGATTAGAAAAAAACAAAGGATAGAGCAAGAGCGTTTTATCTTCTGACAAGTAATACTTCACTTTTTCAAGAGACATGTGCTATAAAAGAATTTGTTAAGGAGAGTTTGCAAAGAATATATACATTTAAATTAAGCAAATGCTAGGCTTTCACATGAGAGTGAAATCCCATCTGTAACTAGCTTTTAAAAGACACAAGTCAGAAACTGTATACTATTACAATTCCAAGAAAATTTTCACAAGAAAAATAAATATTAGTCATAAATTTCAAAATTCATTTCACAGATTTTATGTTAAAAGCATGATTATAGATATTTTTCGAGGTTAAAATATTTTAAAGTCCTACAAATCCCTAGTTACTCTATTCTCTGGTGCTTATTTAATTTGTTCAAAGATATTATCTCCTGCATGGCAATAACATCTCTTCCCATAGATGATCTTTTTTTCTTTTTGCATGAAAAAATTTGGTACTTTTGCACTGTAGGCAGAAGTGAGGGAGTGACAGATTTGAGAAAAATCCAGAGACAAGATCAGGCACAAGATCAACAGAAATGGCAAAGCAGGCGAGACACTTTGATTGGCCTAGTTGTGTCCGTATGCTCACCCCATGTTCTGGAGGAGCCAGCCTATCCAGTGGGGTTCTGCTAGGCAAATGTGCCAGGAGGAAGGGGTGAGAGTCAGGGCTTGGGGGTCTGAGGAAGCCCAGTAAACATTTGTTACTCTCACAGGTGCAGTGGCCTTTCTCAACATTAGAATGTTCCTATAACCTGATAGCTCATCCATTTATGGCCCTTACTATATGCTAGGCATGTTCTAAGCACTTTATATATATTAGCTCTTTCAATCTAATGACTAGAATGGGTCCTTATTTCTTTTCACTCTCACTCACCCTACATACATACACCTATAAACACACACATATATATGTTTTGTACATATATATGATCTATATGTACATATTAGCTTTTGATTTTTAATCAAAATAATATACATATATTATATGTATATGTGTATATATTATTGTCTGTGTATATATTCTCTTCTGATTTAAAAAAAAAATCAAGCACATTTACATCCCATCTCCTTTGGCAGCCGTTCTCTGTGAAACCCCACAGTGGTGGCTCCTGCAAGGTTACTGACGTAGGGACTCCCTAGGCCGTGTCCACTTGCAGTCATTATAGAGTTTTCTACTTGTCACACAACTGCATTTTAAGCTATTTGAAGGTGGTGATAATTTCTCACACATTTTGGTGTGCCAGGTAGCTCACACAGACCTGGAACAAAGTATATGCTTATCTGTTTGCTGAGGAGTTTGAACCTGACTAGAGCTTTGAAGAAGGAGTAGAACTGTTGTTGGCAGAGTTCAAGGGAATTATTTATTTCCTAGATCATGATTTATATTTTGCTCTGTCAAAGCAAGATCTCTGCTCAAGACTAAAATTCCCATCACAACTGAGGATATAAATATGGCTAGAAACTGGAAAATGAGATTATATAAATAATGAGACATTTATTGAGAGAGTAAATGGCTGTACTGACTTTCCCCCATGAAATTGGCTTTATTCTTTTTTATTTATAATGTAAAACTAACTTATATGCTTTTATAAAATATTACTTACTTCCTTTACTTTAAAAAGTGAATTACACTGATCAGTGTAATCATAAATGACTCATAGATCAACTGAACAAAAAAGGGCTTTGAGTATCCCCCATTTTCCAGATGAGGAAACTGAAACCCAGATATTTTAAATGGTTAGGCCAAAGTCACACATTAGGCTGCTAGCAGAGCCAGGACTCTGATTTAGAATATATATTTTATTCAATAAAAATTCAGGCCTAGCAGTTACGTTGCTCTGAATAAGAATTCAATAAATATTTCTTGGGTGAATAAATTATTCTTATTGAGCATTGATTAATCAGAACAGAAGTTGGCTAAATGAGTGGCACAGCCACAGTGGTGTATATGGACTAAATGTCAGCTCTGAAAACCATGACACTAACCACTGCATGTATCAAGTATCAAGTAGGGCAGATACTCAGGGCTTAGGGTTCATTTAATTCAACCCCCTCTTTTTCTAGATGTGTCCCAGGCCCACATCCAAATCAAGAAGTGGAAATCAGATTATTAGTTCCTGGTGGTCAGTGCTTTCTGCTACATCATGTATAAATGTGTGGATAGAAATGAAGTGAGGTTATAGTAGATAGAATAATTTGGTTGACAATAACCAAATGGCTGAATAATGAGGCAGAGGCAAGTTACCCTAATAGGCAGAATAACTAAAAGGGTAACCTAAACCATGGCAGTGAAAGAGTGAAGATGAAACGAATACGAAACTAAGAAATCAAGAAGATATAGTGATCATGAAAGTCTATAACTAAAATGCATCATTTAAAGTTATAGATCACGGAATCCTTAAAACATTTCCTAGAATGGGTTGCTTGGTGTTCAAACTAGGACAGACAGAAGGAAGGAGAATGTAATAGCTGTAATTGACTTGCCAGCCCATACCTTCAATCATATTTTTTGGTTTCAGTATTCAAATACCTCTGTAGAATCCCAAATCACTGATGCCTAGAGTAACAGAGCCCTTGGCAATGAGATAAAAGACATTCTGTGAAGAAAATTAAGCTACTGTTTGAACGTTTTTCGTCTAAGATTTGAACTGTTACCCCACAAAGAGAAATAGAATGAGGATTGAATGCCCCTACTCAGTTATGAACCAGAGTGGTCATGCTAGGGAATTAGTTTTATCCTCATTTATCATTGCAGAAAGTCAGTAAGTTATATGTGAGAGTTAATACACCTAGAAATAATGGTGTAAGATTTTCTTTTAGGATTTGTAGATTATCAACTTTATGACTGAAACACAAACAATCAGCAGAGTTAAAACTGTTTTTCTTTTGCCAGCAGAAATAGGGGATAGAAAAAGTATTACAGTTATTCATTGCCTTTCTATGTAAGGCTTTCTCTACTAGTTTTTGCTTTTGTTTTGAACCTTGTGTACGCATTACTTTTATAAATCTTTTTTAATATAAAAGTGCTATTTATTTATTTATTTATTTATTGTGGGGCTGTGGGGTGTGGGGGAATGTTCTGCTAGGAGCCAGAAATTTGAATGAAATGGAGAGTTTCTCCAGAGGACATGTCAATAGCCCCTGATCTTTTTTTTTAATGAATGGAGGTGTCAACCAATAAAATTAAGATATGTTTGGCTATTTTCCCAATGCCTCCCCTTTCTCTCTAGAGCGACTGAGTGATTCATCCCTGCAATAAGAGTTTTAGCAGAGTACGTGTGATGAGTGAAAAATTCTGTAATGTCCCTCAAAGCCAAACCCAAAGCTTTTTGTTAGTCACTATTTAAACTATATTACCACTCCCTCAATTTATGTAAATAATGACTAATTTGCATTTACAAACGTTTTAATATTATACTAAATAAGCACAGTTGTATAATACACATCTGAAAATCCATTGACTTCCTGAAAAGGAAAAGCAGCTCCTCATACACCTCTTACATTTTTTAATCTTCCACATTATTAGGCACTCTGAGTGTATATGCCACTCAGTTTGCCTGAGTTATAAATCATATGAATGTCTATACCCATTGACCATCCAGGACACAATAATGTTATCGATCATCCACACTTTCACACCTAGGCAATTATTACTGAAATGATCAGACCTACTGAAATCTGAGCCATATGCCACCAACTCATAAATCAAAGCTGGAGCTCAGTGAAAGCTTGAGTGGCTCTGTACCCTGAGACAGGCTGCAAGGTTTCTTTTGCCCCATTATTTCTTGTGAACCCTGGGGAGGAATACCTTCACTGTGAATCCTCTCATTGGCTGTATCCCAAGAAGCCCAGCTATGATTTGACATTCACTCTGTTAATGGAAGGCAGTGTGATTCAGACAAAGGAGAAGCTGGCAGCCTCATTCTGGAGTGTATGAATATTTAAAACAACGTTAACGTTGCACATGAGTGGTAAATAGTGATTTGTCATGCCTAGACTGAGTGGATTTTGCATTTATTTTGCCTATATCTTTTGAATGTCTAAATAAAGAAAAAAAAAGAGTCCTTAAACCTCATAGGCATGTCATTTCCACTACAAAACATTCTGTACCTTGTTTCATTCAGTCAATTGGCAAAAATTAATAATTTATACTAAAAAAGGATTGCATGTGAATTCTTAATTTCTAATTTCATATTGCAGTTTCCAGGTGCATGAGCTGGATGTATAATTACCAAGTTTTCTATTTCCTAATTGCAGGGTCTTTCACAGATAACTTATGCATATTGGATCTTTATTTCTTCAGATCTAAAATAAGGGCTTGGGTCAAAACAGAGGGCATATGTTATTTGACCAGCACCTCATTATCAAGGAAGGCCTTAGAAACATAATAATTAGTTTTTCAGTGTTTAGAGAACAGATGATTTTCTTCCTAATAATAATTCATGTTTTTGGTATCTTTTGCAAAAAACATTACAAGATCTAGGGACCAAGATACTGGGACCAATGATCATCTGAAGGCAAGAAGCTGCTGAACCATTTAGATGACGGTGTGTGCTCTCCAGTGTGCCACAGTTCTCGTGCTCCTTATTAGGTTCCTCTAACACTGAGGCTTAGTAATAGTTGCCATTTATGCAGCCCTTGCACTACTGTGTTTTCCCACAACTGTTCTGCTTTGCTCATTTATATTCCCTATCTTGTGAGCATGTGTTTGCAACCTTTGGAGCCTAAACTCTAAAAATTCTATGATTTATTTCCTGAGAAAGTTCAAGAATAATTTAACTTTACAGAAAGACATTTTTTTAGTCCTAAGGTGTTTTTTAAAATGACTAAAAGTCATGTTATGTTTGGTGGTTTGCAGTAACTGTATATGAAGGACACTGGTACTTTGCTGGCATGGGCTGGAGTCCACCCAGGTCCTAGAGGTTGCCTGTAGTTTCTTGCTCCGTGGATTTCAAAATAGCTGCTAAACACAACAGGCTAGCAAGGAGTCTGTCCCTCCAGTCTGCTCAAATGGAGTCTTATAAAATTTAACCTAATCATGGGAGTAACATGCTATCACTTTTGCATAGTCTATTGATTAGAAGCAAGTCGCAGGACCCACTTGCACCCAAGGGGAGGGCAGTGTGTACATTAGGAGATGGAAATCATTGAGGTCACACTAGGATGTGTCTGCCACATATGGTGAAATATTTTTTTACTTCAATAAACATTTTTTCAGCACTTACCACATACAGCCTTCATTCACTTAACGAAAAAGAAAGAAAACTATAGTGTGTACTTTCAAAAACACAAAGTTGAAAAAAGTTAAAGCTCCTACTTCCTAGAAACTTACATTTAACATGAAAGTCAGATCAATACATTTAGAATTCTATTTATAATCTAAAAAGTATCCAAAATATGTTCGGAATGTGCTTCTGAGAATCTCTTAGATTAAAATACGTGCACTAGACTGTATTTACTTATGACAGTGGACTAAAATTTTCAACAACTTGTTTAAACATATTTGGTTCTTTTGCTTCGCTCTTTGCTTTGGTTCTTTTGCTTAGTTTACCAGCAAAATGAGTTTGATGATTGTTGTAGATAATGCCTTTCATTCTCCACTTCCCTTTACTAGTGTAAGTATGATATAAAATCAACAAGGAAAACACAGAATAGGTGATCAATATAGGTTATTAAAACCTTTGCTTATTTTCTCCTTTATGGAGCAGGAAGACAATTAGTGGAGAAAGCATGTTAGAGATCCTTCGTAGTTATTTGTAAATGCTTTAACATCACACTGAGTTTTACATGGTGGATTTTCTATAGAAAATGTATCAAAAGTAAGACTCTCTTACTGCCTTATTTTAGCTCACCACTGCCTAACACATCTTACCCCTGTTCCCATGCCCGACACCTTCAGGAAAAAATAAATCACATTTCCAGTGCTAACACAAATTTCTACAAATCAGATTGCAGTCAAAGAATTTAACTGCAACAACTTCTAAAAGACGCAAACACATGATACACATGGGACTATATATAGTCTCTACTTAATGTGATTGATAGCAAAACCTCATCGGGCCCTAATGAGACCTGTGATCACTGCAGAGACATCGTGTGTTCCCTAATTAGGAGAAAAGAGTGTTTTTCATTGTTTCATTATGACATTTTTAGCGGGGAGAAAAATGGAGCATAGTTCGTATTGTGCTTAAAATTATTTACTAAAATTTGTCCTGTGAACTCCTCTCTCAGAGACAAACTGCTATATATTCTAGCTTCTTGTCAATGTATGTGTATGTGTAAACAGCAAATTAAGGAATGTCTTATCTATGGATGAGCAACTGTTCCCTTGTTTGTTGAAAATAAAGCCATAGCATTTGCCCAGTTTTTTTTTTTTTTGGTCATTTCTTGGAGTGAGAAAAATATGACCATGTTTGTCTTTCTTATTCATATTTTGTAGATCAGACAGTCCAATTTAAATTGTTTGCTTAAATCAACTTTCAACCTAAATTCTTGCCAGTCTGTTCTTTTTGGCATTGAGGGTGCTGCTCATTTTTATTGAAGGCAAAAAAGAAAAATGCTCAATTTGGCATATTTTTCTCTTCATTTATCAGTGATCTGCAGGATATTTAGACTTGGTGACTAAATGGGTTTTATTCCTATTTTACAGAGAAAAACAAGCCTTAGGATGTTGAAAGTCCTGCCTAGTGCCTCCTGGTGACTAGCACTTGGGATGAATAAAAAGGAGAAGCATGAATATAAATGTGTTGATTATGACAGTGAAGGAATCAGGAGTTTTTATTTTATTGCATCAGATATTCCATTTGCACACACGTGTGGATAGAGTAGATGAGTATTATAGATTCATATCTTGCATTTGCAGCTGGGAGAATGCTGTATGTAAATAAGACCATGCATATGCAGTCCATTCCCAATCATCTGGGAGCTGACTGACTGAATTTTCTGTGTTTATGCTTCTTCTCCAGTCATTTCATCAGATATAAGACTCCATCAGGCAACTGCTTCATTTGCAAATACCTCCTCATTTAAAATTCCCCGTTAATATTTGTTGGGCCTACATTGTGAAATAATGAGGTGTCAGTTGTCTGTTCCAAAATTACCCTGTGAATATTTTTGCCTCTGTTGGGCAGCAGTGTCAAATATGTTAGTGTGTCAAATGGTGTTTTAAGTGGGATTGCAAGGATACAATGACTAAAGAGAGATTTTTGTGCTAAGTCATTTTGTTCATACCAAAAGGCTTCTTAATGGTCAGTTTCTTACCTGATTCATTCCCAGCATGCTACAGCATCAAGGATTTTAAAGTCTGTTGTAAAGAGTATAGGAATGAGGCAGAAACAACCAAAAGGAAGCATTAGAAAACTTTGTGTGCAAGTGAGTGGATGAGCCAGAAGCTTGGAATAGGATAAGTGTCAGTTGAGTTAGCCTGGGTTACTCTCCAAAGTGAAAGTGCACTCAGATTGTTTCTTTCCACTGGAGATTTGCTGCTGACAGTGATGTCATAATCCTGGGTATTGCACAACCCCGCACTTTATAATCAAGTGGATCAAGCTGAATTGCTTAGTCCTTATTATATGTGTCCTGTGGGGTAAAAGCTGAATAACACACAATATTTGCCATTGTGAAGTTTATAGCCCGGTGGGGCTTACTGTCAAAGGAGTAAACCAATAAATATACAACCAAGAGAAAACTGTAAAAGGTGCTAATTGAGCACTAAGTGAGGTATTAGATAACAAAGACCTATTTTTTGGAAGTCAACTGAGCTGGGCTCTTAGTCTGGCAAAAAAAAAAAAAAAAAAAAAGGAATGTGACGTCTCAGAGAGTGAGTAGATCAACACAGTAATTATTAGAACCGTTTTGGGTTGAGTTCCCAAGAAGCAGAGCCTGAGAGGGTGATTTATTGAGAATGCTCTTGGAAGAAACCTGGAAGGTAGATGAAGGAAGCAGAAAGGGGTAGGGGAAGAAGCCAGGTATACATGTGGTCTCAGCCTGATCCTGCAGGGAGCTCTAGGGCATGACTGGCATCACTGAGTTGTCACACTTTGGGGGTGGGTCAGGCTGTGTATACTGTATCAGTCAAAATTGGCTGCAGGATGTAACATTTCTTGGTGAGTTGGCTCCTGTCCCCTGAAGGCAATTTTCTGGAGAGGCACAGCTGTGAGCTATTTGCAGCTCACTGTGACAGCAACTCAGGGATGGATGGGTGCGTGGGCCCGGTGCAACAATGACTAATTTTTATTGCATGCTTAATGTTTAAGGGTCTGGCACTCTTACAAGTGTTTTACATATAGAAAATGTATTAATTCTATGAGGTAGATAATAATATTTCTCCATTTGAAATTTAAGAAAACTGAAGCACAAATTAGGTGAACTAATCAAGGTTACACATCAGAGAAGTGGCAGAGCCATGATTTGGACACATTCAGTCTGATTTTGAAGTAAAGAGAAGCTATCCTGTCTCTCTACTGCATGGCTGTAGAGAGCAATGTTATTTCAAAAATAGGCTAGTAACAAAATTGGATCTGATTTGTTTCTCATTTCTTCATAGAAGTAATTGTCTAGGTTGTGATTAAATTGCCAGCTAGTCTACAGGAAATGAAATTTGTGCCTTCCAGGAAAACATCTTCTCATATCCCAACTGCTGTAGCAGCTCCTGGATGTCAACTCCTTTCCCATTTTGGGGAAGGGGCAAGACCACATTCTTCATATTTCCTAATGTCTGCTTCTCTCTTCAGGCTGGCCATGCTTCCCCTCACTTCCAGTATTCCCTGTTTGTTTTGTGAGTGCATCATGCTCCCTCCTGCCACAGGATCTTTGCACATGCTGTTCTCTCTAGCTGGAATGTGATTCATGCTAAATAATCCTCCTCACCCCCAACTATGTGCTTAGTTATCTCCTCATGATCCTCCTGATCTTCTTGATCAGGCTTCATTTACTCCATTTCCTACCCGGTTGTCTAGGCCAGGGATTTTTGTTATAGATTCTCATTTAATTATGTCCTTTTCCTTCAGAGCTCCTATCTCATTTCATGTTTATACATATATTGGTGGGATTGTTTAATTAATGCCTGTCCCCTCTTCTGGACTGTAAGTTCCATGAGGATAGGAATTGTCTTTGCTTCACTCACTATTATACCGACACAGTGCCTGAAATATTATGGATATTCAATAGATACTTGTTAATAAATGGATAAATAAGGGAAAGAATGTCTACTGTCTGCTCCTCGGTTTCTTCCTGAAGACCACTGACAGGCTTGCCTCTCTGGCCCAGCTGCTTCTTGTGCTCTGAATTTGGGTTTACCTCAAGGACCCATGTCTATCAAGCAGGCATGTCTTGCTCCAGGTCTGGAACCCCTTGATCTGATCCAGCTTGTGCCAACCAGGCTCTGAGCTGCTCTAGAGACACCTGCTCCCCACGCTTTATCAGTAACACCATTCAATTTTGAATTAGACACATTTGGGGAATAAGGACCCAATGCAGACTATCACCATATTCTGTTGCTGTAAGAGTCTTGTGTGCACACATTTAGAGTTTCACAAGCTCCTGTATGTTTCAAGGTCCCTCTTTGATGCTAGCCAGATCCATGCACTCATTTTAGGAGTATGAATATTTACACTGTTATTTTAGTAAATACCTTAAATTAAAAAAGACAGGTGTTTTAAGGCTTTTTAATAATGTATCCCAATTATCTATGAATAATTTGTTCTGTTGATATGTGTTTTGTTAGCAACAAGTTTAAGGGAAATCTAAAGACAGGATTCATAATGCGTGGCTTATATTAGAAGTTTCATTGACTTTCATTAGGAGTTGAAAAAGGCGACAAGAATATATCTTGCACCTGTGTTTTTCAATTATATTCTCAAATTGATTTTTCTGCTGTAGACCCAAGTTTCAAAGTAGAAAAGTTGAGGTGGATAATACTTCATTCTTCTACATTTCTGTTATTTTACTGACATAAAGAAGGTGTATCTTATTGATTTGAAATACTATTTGGAAGGGTTATTATAAAAAGGAGTTGACTCTGTACATGCATTAGTTTATTCATTCTTTTTTCAAGAAATATTTACTATACATCAAATAAAATTTGTTATTATCTTATTATCTGTTACTTAAACAATTGAAAACTCTGTTGGAATTGCATCCAGATTTTGCTGAAGAAAGCACGTTATTAAAGTCCTTAGCAAAGTGTTCATTACTCTTTGGACTTAACGGCCCAGTAGGTCATTTCCATCTCTGCCCTGAGCAACTTAACATTGAATAGGGCCAGCTCTGGTAGGGAACACTGCAGCTGCTAAAGTGCAGAGAAAAACTGAATATAACAGTGGGATAAAAAGATAAAGCATGTCAAATTGCAGTTGAGAAGCTACACATAATGAAATGGCTTGTGTAGGAATTTAAATATTTAAGACAGAATGCACCACATTTGATATTTATCCTACTTGATAATTCTTCTCTAAGGTCAACAAGATGCTCCAAAATTCTTGTATTTTTATATTTTAAGAGATTGTCATTATACCTTCAGTTTCCATATAGATCTAGAGAGAAAACAGATGTCTAAAATTGGAACCCTGAAATAGCTCTGTCTCATGGTGCAGCATGCATTTCACAGTGACCCACAGTTAGAACCCAAAAATTCTCTGTATGCCAAGTAAGGTAACCATACAATTTGTTGGTCAAATTGGAATAATTTTGAGAAAGATGGTGTTCTGAAAAATTATGCCAGGACAAAAACCTGGGACCATTTCAAGTAAATTTGGATGTAAAATCAACCTAGGAATGAATAAATTCGGATCTTTAGTCACTTGTGATTTCATGGCTGCTGGAGACTATTACTTTATATTTTAGTTTGCATTCAGGTAATATTTTTAAAGAATTTTCTTCATGCTAAGTCTTCGGAAATATTATTTATAGATACAGACTGCATTAACCCATACACAGAGACATACTCATTTATTCACTCATTCATTCACCTAAGTAATATTAATTGAGCACTTTTCTATGTTTCAGGAAGTGTGCTGGATTTTGGGGACAATGTGGTGAGAAATCATGAGCCAGTGTACTTACCTTTTTTTTTTTTTTCTGAGTAAAGTCTGCTGTTTATTAAATAGCTGTGTACCAATGGTTTTTAAAAAATTTTTAATTTAATTTAATAAATTTTTTATACAGTAGGTTCTTATTAGTTATCCATTTAATACATATTAGTGTATGTATGTCAATCCCAATCTTCCAGTTCATCCCACCACCACCACCCCACCTTTGTGTCCATACGTTTGTTCTCTACAACCTGTCTCTATTTCTGCCCTGCAAACCAGTTCATGCATATCATTTTTCTAGGTTCCACATATATGCATTAATATACGATATTTGTTTTTCTCTTTCTGACTTACTTCACTCTGTATGACAGTCTCTAGATCCATCCACGTCTCTACAAATGACTCAATTTCATTCCTTTTTATGGCTGGGTAATATTCCATTGTATACATGTACCATATCTTCTTTATCCATTTGTCTGTTGATGGGCATTTAGGTTGCTTCCATGTCCTGGCTGTTGTAAATAGTGCTGCAATGAATATTGGGGTGCATGTGTCTTTTTGAATTATGGTTTTCTCTGGGTATATGCCCAGTAGTGGGATTGCTGGGTCATATGATAATTCTATTTTTAATTTTTTAAGGAATCTCCATACTGTTCTCTGTAGTGGCTGTAACAATTTATATTCCCACCAACAGTGCAAGAGGGTTCCCTTTTCTCCACAACCTCTCCAGCATTTGTTGTTTGTAGATTTTCTGATGATGCCCATTCTAACTGGTGTGAGGTGATACCTCATTGTAATTTTGATTTGCATTTCTCTAATAATTAGTGATGTTGAGCAGCTTTTCATCTGCTTCTTGGCCGTCTGTATGTCTTCTTTGGAGAAATGTCTATTTAGGTCTTCTGCCCAGTTTTGGATTCAGTTGTTTGTTTGTTTTTTAATATTGAGGTGCATGAGCTGTTTATATATTTTGGAGATTAATCCTTTGTCAGTTGATTCGTTTGCAAATATTTTCTCCCATTCTGAGGGTTGTCTTTTCGACTTTTTTGTAGTTTTCTCTGCTTTGCAAAAGCTTTTAAGTTTCATTAGGTCCCCCTTTGTTTATTTTTGTTTTTATTTCCATTACTCTAGAGGTAGATCAAAAAAGATCTTGCTGTGATTTATATCAAAGAGTGTTCTTCCTATGTTTTCCTCTAAGAGTTTTATAGTGTCTGGTCTTACATTTAGGTCTCTAATCCATATTGAGTTTATTTTTGTGTATGGTGTTAGGGAGTGTTCTAATTTCATTCTTTTACATGTAGCTGTTCAGTTTTCCCAACACCACTTATTGAAGAGACTCTCTTTTCTTCACTGTGTATCCTTGCCTCCTTTGTCATAGATTAGTTGATCATAGGTGTGTGGGTTTATCTCTGGGCTTTCTACCCTGTTCCATTGATCTATATTTCTGTTTTTGTGCCAGTACCATATTGTCATGATTACTGTAGCTTTGTAGTATAGTCTGAAGTCAGGGAGTCTGATTCCTCCAGCTCCGTTTTTTTCCCTCAAGACCGCTTTGGCTATTCGGGGTCTTTTGTGTCTCCATACAAATTTTAAGATTTTTTTTGTTCAACTTATGTAAAAAATGCCATTGGTAATTTGATAGGGATTGCATTGAATCTGTAGATTGCTTTGGGTAGTATAGTCATTTTCACAATATTGATTCTTCCAATCCAAGAACATGGTATATCTCTCCATCTGTTTGTATCATCTTTAATTTCTTTCATCAGTGTCTTATATTTTTCTGCATACAGGTCTTTTGTCTCCCTAGGTAGGTTTATTCCTAGGTATTTTATTCTTTTTGTTGCAGTGGTAAGTGGGAGTGTTTCCTTAATTTCTCTTTCAGATTTTTCATCATTAGTGTATAGGAATGCAAGAGATTTCTGTGCATTAATTTTGTATCCTGCAACTTTACCAGATCCATTGACTAGCTCTAGTAGTTTTCTGGTGGCATCTTTAGGATTCTCTATGTATAGTATCATGTCATCTGCAAACAGTGACAGTTTTACTTCTTCTTTTCCAATTTGTATTCCTTTTATTTCTTTTTCTTCTCTGATTGCCATGGCTAGGACTTCCAAAACTATGTTGAATAATAGTGGTGAGAGTGGACATCCTTGTCTTGTTCCTGATCTTAGAGGAAATGCTTTCAGTTTTTCACCATTGAGAATGATGTTTGCTGTGGGTTTGTCGTATATGGCCTTTATTATGTTGAGGTAGGTTCCCTCTATGCCCACTTTCTGGAGAGTTTTTATCATAAATGGGTGTTGAATCCTGTCAAAAGCTTTTTCTGCATGGATTCTGAATGAGATCCTTGCTGGGTAGAGTAATCTTGGTTATACGTTCTTCCCTTTCATTACTTTAAGTATATCATGCCACTCCCTTCTGGCTTGTAGAGTTTCTGCTGAGAAATCGGCTCTTAATGTTATGGGTGTTCCCTTGTATGTTATTTGTCGTTTTTTCCTTGATGCTTTCAATAATTTTTCTTTGTGTTTAATTTTTGCCAATTTGATTACTAATTTTTGCCAGTTTTTGTCTCAGCGTGTTTCTCCTTGGGTTTATCCTGTATGGGAATCACTGTGCTTCTTAGACTTGGGTGGCTATTTCCTTTCCCACGTTAGGGAAGTTTTCAACTATAATCTCTTCAAATATTTTCTCGGGTCCTTTCTCTCTCTCTTCTCCTTCTGGGACCCCTATAATGCGAATGTTGTTGCATTTAATGTTGTCCCAGAGGTCTCTTAGGCTGTCTTCATTTCTTTTCATTCTTTTTTCTTTATTCTGTTCCACAGCAGTGAATTCCACCATTCTGTCTTCCAGGTCACTTATCTGTTCTTCTGCATCAGTTATTCTGCTATTGGTTCCTTCTAGTGTAGTTTTCATTTCAGTTATTGTATTGTTCATCTCTGTTTGTTTGTTCTTTAATTCTTCTAGGTCTTTGTTAAATATTTCTTGCATCTTCTCGATCTTTGCCTCCATTGTCTTTCTGAGGTCCTGGATCATCTTCACTATCATTATTCTGAATTCTTTATCTGGAAGGTTGCCTATCTCCACTTCATTTATTCATTTTTCTTGAGTTTCATCTTGTTCCTTCAACTGGTACATAGCCCTCTGCCTTTTCATCTTGTCTGTCTTTCTGTGAATGTGTTTTTTGTTCCACAGGCTGTAGGATTGTAGTTCTTCTTGCTTCTGCTGTCTGCCCTCTGGTGGATGAGACTATCTAAGAGGCTTGTGCAGGTTTCCTGATGGGAGGGACTGGTGGTGGGTAGAGCTGGCTGTTGCTGTGGTGGGCAGAGCTCCATAAAACCTTAATCTGCTTGACTGCTGATGGGTGGGGCTGGGTTCCCTCCCTGTTGGTTGTTTGGCCTGAGGGAACCCAACACTGGAGGCTACCTGGGCTCTTTGGTAGAGATAATGGCAGGCTCTGGGAGGGCTGACACCAAGGAGTACTTCCCAGAACTTCTGCTGCCAGAGTCCTTGTCCCCACGGTGAGCCACAGCCACCCCCTGCCTCTGCAGGAGACTGTCCAACACTAGCAGGTAGGTCTGGTTCAGTCTCCCCTGAGGTCACTGCTCCTTCCCCTGGGTCCCGATGCACAGACTACTTTGTGTGTGCCCTCCAAGAGTGGAGTCTCTGTTTCCCCCAGTCCTGTCGAAGTCCTGCAATGAAATCCCACTAGCCTTCAAAGTCTGATTCTCTAGGAATTCCTCCTCCCGTTGCCAGACCCCCAGGTTGGGAAGCCTGACGTGGGGCTCAGAACCTTCACTCCAGTGGGTGGAATTCTGTGGTATAAGTGTTCTCCAGTCTGTGAGTCACCCAGCCACCAGTGATGGGATTTGATTTTGCTGTGATTGCGCCCCTCCTACCATCTCATTGTGGCTTCTCCTTTGTCTTTGGATGTGGGGTATCTTTTTTGGTGAGTTCCAGTGTCTTCCTGTCGATGATTGTCCAGCAGCTAGTTGTGATTTTGGTGTTCTCACAAGAGGGAGTAAGAGCACGTCTTTCTACTCCACCAACTTGGTTCAGCTCCAACCCCATAGCTCTCACCATATGTGGTTTTAAAGTTTTATTTTCTCTGTCTCAATGGCTTCCCTAACTTCAAAATGCTCTATATAGAATTTAGCCCAATGCTGAATGATGCAACAGAAAAAAGCTTTAGTGACTTCTAACAGATTAAGACTTGGACAATAGGTCCTAAGCAGAAAGCATGACCCCATATCTGAAAGGGTAAAGCAAATGGCTGTGAATAATGTGGCTGAATGCAGGAGGAGAGCAGAGCAGCAAAAAAAAGTTTCCAGACATTTCTGGTTTAAATCCATGACTATCTTTTTATGTATGTGCAGTGAATACAAGATTTTCTCATTGGCTAACCTAAAATGCCACAAAGTTCTGACTTTCATGTTATTTCTTTCCATGGAGTATTTCACTGCATTCCTCTTTTCCCTGGGATAAAAAACTCTTTATTTCCTAATTGCTCAGTGGAGGATCCACATGGCTTGGATAATAATGAGCTGGCACAAAGCCTCGGTTTCTGGAAGGCTCTGTGGATTCGAAGAAGTCACAAGGTTTGCTAAAGTGAATTCCTTTTTGCTTGCAATTTGTCCCCCAGGTAATGTAGACCAAAGAAGAAAGATGCGACTTCAGGCATTAGTGGAAAGACCTCATGATCTGGAAAGGAACTTTGTTCAAGTGAGGGCATGTCAGTCACAGAGCTTTTAAAAAATGAGTCTCAAAGTTCATACGTTTTAGCGAAGTGCCACTGAAATGACTTGACACGAGCTGGTTGTATAACATAAAATCACCTTTCATTGACTCTAAGCCAAAGCATTCACATTAGAGATTCAGCTGGAAGCCTGCCTAATGTTTGAGCGATTATTTCTACAAATCCAAGATAGATGGTGTGAATACTAATTGTCTGACTAACGAGAGGAGAAGCTGAATAACAATGAAGGTCACTGTTGATATCCAAAGATGAGCACTGAACATGGTTTGGGGCTGGAGGCTCCAGTCCTCAGAGTGCAGGGTTGGCATTCTGAAGATCATTGTTCCCTGAGGTGTGGGTGATGGACTCCCTTCTCTTGATTCCTCCCCACAATGTGAACTGAGAAATACTTTCAAGGGCATAGTTGCAATGTTGTTCTCAATCATATTACTATTATTTTTAAAATTCAATGACCTATCAGTGGAAAAGTACTAGGCTCACTGAAGTCATTGTATGCAGAGGAGTTAAAAGATCAAGGCTGATTATCAAGTTAGTATTCTGTTGTGCATTTTAAGGATTATCATAATGTAATACTGAAATGCTAAGTAGGAGCTTAGGTGTACTGCCTTTGCTGGTATTATTTTCATCTCCAGAAAACAGTTAGTGGTCTTTGGAGTTTTAATGTTGATAAATTTTTAAAGGTTAGAAAAGTAGAACAGTACTTTAGGTAAAGGATTGTCTCACATGGCATTGTATATATACTTCCACTAACATATTTTATAGTAACATTGTGATTTTTTTACCATAATTTACCAGATTATTAGGTATATTTTTTATCTATGACTGTGTTCCCAGAATAGGCTCAATTATTTATCTACTTACTTTGAATGGCTATGTATATTGCAGTAATAGAAGCGAGGTCTTAGAACAAGAGAGGGAATAGTTCTTCCTACTCCCGTTCTCTGGTTTGTCCTCCCACTGTCCCTCTACTTTTTATTGGCTAGAACACATGTCACAAGAAGAATGATAAAAAAGATAATGAGAGTATTCAGCTGGGTGAAGAGAAGACTTAGAAGGAATGTGCAAACTGTCCTCAATATTTTCAGGCTTCATGGAATTATTGAATGGATGGATAAAGGGATAAATGAGTGGATGAATGAATGAAGCACTAAGTGGAATGCACAAGGAAGCACATACAGTGACTAGAATGACACACATGCTCTTCACCCTTAGGAAGCTCACCTTCTACTGTGGATGAACACAGATGAAAAGGAAATTACTCTGTGGAGTGGTAGGTAAAAGAGTGAAGAAACTTGTTCTGAGTATCTCCATAGGGCAGAACCAAAGCAAGTGTCAATGTTTATCAGAAGTTTTATTTATTTTTTAATGTACTGTATATCAAATGGTTTCCCAAATCTAATACTAAATTTAATTCAATTTAATACATGTTTATTGAAGACCTGCTATGTGCAGCCTCCCCAGAGCAACATGGAGTATGCATCCGGGTGATCATATTAGAAGAAACAGCATTAAGGGTGAGGAGAACACTATTAGGCACTTGTACTCCAGAAGGTAGTTAGCGTCCACATCTGCAGATGCACTTGGAAGTGTCTCAGTGTGGCATAGTCCACGTGTTCGGTGAGAATGTGCAATTCATTCAACTAGCATAGGTTAAATATTTTTTTCCTATCTAGTTTGTGACAACTGATTTATATGCATACTCTTCACTATATATTAACTTTTAGTGAGAGTAAATGGTTCTGTGAGATGTAAACTGCTGTTTATTTTTGACCAAAGAAAGAGGAAACGCATGCCATATATATATATGCCATTTATTTTATTACTTTATTTTATTCCTTTCTCTAAGAACTTGTAAAACAAGTCCTTTTCTTCTTCTTCAAAGGATCAAACATGTTATTAGATTTTTTTTTATTGAATGGAATCTTTTATTTTCTTTTTTTTTTTTAATAGAGAAATCTATAGTTCAGAAGTTAGGTATGAGACCAACATTTGTAATAATTTTTTAACTAGTCTATCAAACCAAAACTGTCTATATCCTGGTTTCCCAATTCCCCTCACATCCTTTATGTAGCTATTCTAGTATGAATTTGCTGTCCAACATTAATGAGAGCCATCCTTGAAGATGTTTTTTCATGGAGATTCTGGAAAAATACTGTAATGCAGTAATGAAAGTTAATGACCTGTGTTGTGAGCCTTGACCTTGATTCCTTTGAGAAGTTACAGATGAAGTAGATGTCCGAAGGAAAGCTCCAGAATTAGAATGGCTATTAAAATTACTGGCTAGAAGCCATCAGTAGTTAAGAGTGGATACTACTACCTTTGGCAGGGAAGCAAACTGTTCATCCTATGCACAAATAGAAACTCATTCTCTGACAATGTTGGTCTTTTAATGGAGGATATCTTCAAGGCAATGATGCTACTTTGTTGTTCTGGTTCCACATGCAGTTCGTTAGCACGTAAATGGTTCATTCATTGTTTGATTTGGAACTGAGTGGAGGTCAACACATACCAGAACTACCTTGCTTTTTACAATTACAATTTCTATTAAATACGAAAGGCTTAAGGAAATTTGTCTAATAGCAGAATAACACCTGGGGAAGGCAATTAGCTATTTTTAATATTCAGCATTTTTATTATAATGGAATGAATTTAAAATGCTGGTGGGTGAACATTCTATTTCAGTAGCACATGGATAATACCGAAATCCCTGGAAATCTGAAAACATTAAGTTGGACTTGACATAGACAAATAAGGTAACACAGAGAAGTGATTGAGTGCAGACTGTGAAATTAGGTAGCATCCATTTAGATCATGACTCTGTAGGCTGTTTGAAGTTGGGAAAAATCTCTTAATCTCTCTGTGTATTTTTTCCTCATTGTAAATTAGGGATAATTAATAAACCTGTCTCATCAGACTGTCTTGAGAGTTAAAGTGCTTAGAATAGCTCCTGGTATGTAGTAGGTAGGGGTGTGCTGGTAAATGGTTAACAACTGGCTTTCCAAAAAGAAGTTCTGATGTATAGTGCTTGCCAATTTCTATAATGTAAATATTTCCACTATGGAGTAAATACCCTCAAGATGACATCACTAGATGCTCAATTGGAAAAAGATATGCACAACTGGCTCTCACTAGCCTATGTGACCCAGCTCCAGCACACTATTGATAGTAAGCATTAAATAATCTTAATTGTTGTTGTTTACACAGTAAAATAATAAAAGACACTTAAGGACTTTTAACTCATTAATCAGATGTGCCATATATTATGATCATCTATTTTGATTGCATATTTAGCTTATGATTTACAACATAGAAGTCTAATATGCAATATACATTTGCTTTAGTTCGCTGGTGGGATTAAATTCTGCATTTTGTATTTATTAGCTTGCAAAAAACCCTTTAATTTACATTACTGTTTGTACCTAACATTTGCATTCTCAGGTTCAGTGTGTTTACATTTTTTATTGTGATGTCTCCCCACAGAGTTTTACTTTTTATTTATGTTCTTATTGTCAGGCATAATCAATTTTGAAAAAGAAAAAAAAAGAGAGGTAAATTAAAGGAGCAGCTTGTTAAGCTAATGCCTTCCAGATGAGGCAGCAACTGCTCACTTATTAGGTTGTGAGTTCTCAATAGGTTTCCCATGTTGACTCTCCTTGCAAGCGTCTCTCTACCGATCTCAGGCAATGTACAGTTCAGGCCTCCTTCCTTCTAGGATGGCCTTTTAAGAGTGAAATATCAGCATCTGTGACAAGTAATAGAGGAGGAGGCTGAAAGCCTTGTCTTGCAGAGTGGCGGTAATCGTTTTAAGTCTAAAATTGCAGCCCAATTAATGTATCTGGTAAGAACAGGTATTTACATAAAGAGGGTTCAAAATGTGCATAGAAAAATTTAACTTATGTGTTAACAAAAGAAATTACCTTTATGCTGAGATTTGACAGCTTATTATATTAATTAATAACAAAGCCCCTCGTGCTAGACCAGCACCAATTTTTCTTCAGAATAGTTAGAACAAATAATTTATCTCAACACTGAAATTGTAAATACAAAAGTATGTAACTAACACTTCTTTGGAATTTAGATATACACAGCTGGCTATGATGTTACTATCTTGGCTTGCCTCCTAGCTGGAACCAGGAGCTGTGTGTCATTCTGTTTGGACTTTCATGATTCTGAAAACAAATTTATAGTTCAATTAACTAAAAAGTTTCACTAGTAAATTTTGGAGGATGGTTTTGAGGAGTTTTGGAGAAGGAGGCCACTTTGCTTTCAAGAGTCACTTGCGATTTATCCTCAGAAACCTAGAGGGGGTTGCTCTGGAGATATCTTTACCCAGCTAAAGTGACAGGGGCCAGGGTACAACTAATACACTTTTTATTTTTCAGATGTTGCTAATAGTATTAGTAGCAATTATGGAGGCTCTATTATGTGCAAAGCACTAGCCAAAATTACTCATCTCTAAAACAACCCTGTCAGGTAGATTATTTTTATTCCAAATTTACAAGTGAGAAAATTGAGGTTAAAAATGTTTATTAACTTGCCAAAAGTTATGGTTACCAACGAAGAAACCTACTTTTCACGAATTCTACCTATGCTTCCACAGCCCCCTTCCTTTCTCTATATAACACTTCCTCTAATAAGACATTGAAAAACAAGACTTCTAGTAGAACTTGTTTTCAAATATTTTTAAGTTGTGAATTTTTGTTCTCAAAAAATCTTATTAACTTGTTCAAGAAGCAATGTCTATTCCTCAAATTTTGTCATCTCTCTCTATCACTGTACATAAAAAAATTCTTTTGAAGAGGGAAGATGGCATATTTGGAGTCATAAAGAGAGAAAAGATACAAATTTAGAAACATAAAATGTAGAACAATGCCTATATCATCACAGAAGCACTAAAAACCTAACTATTGCTACTGTGATACTCCATGACTAACTACTTTTCATGGACACTTGGGTTCCAAAAAACACAATTTATAAAGCCAAGATGTTTCATTTCCTTCAAATTAGTTATACTGATAACTTCAAGGGTATATAAAAAAAAAACCTACAGGCATACCTCATTTTGTTGCCCTTCACCTTATTGTGCTTCACAGACACTGCATTTTTTTTTACAAATTGAAGATTTCTGGCAACCTTGACTTGAGCAAGTCTATTGGTGCCATTTTTTTCCAACATTTGCTCACTTTGTGTCTCTGTGTCATATTTTCGTAGTTCTCACAATATTTCAAATTTTTTCATTATATTTGTTATGGTGATCTATGATCAGCAATCTTTGATGTTACCATTGCAAAAAGATTACGACTTGTTGAAGGCTCAGATGATGGTTAACAGTTTTTAGCAATAAAGTATTTTTTAATTAAAGTATGTGCATTGGATTTTTTAGACAATGTTATTGCACATTTAATAGACTATAGTAGAGTGTAAATATAACTTTTATATGCTCTGGGAAACCATACAATTCATGTGACTCCCTTTATTGTAATACTTGCTTTATTGCAGTGGTCTGGAACCTAACCTGCAACGTCTCTGAGGTATGCTTGTAGTTGGTAAGTATTGGGACTATTTTCAGGATTGTCTCGATATTATTTGGAAAAACAAAATATTTGGAAAAACAATCAGTCACCAGTGAGAATCAGCTCTTCTATTTTGGAAAAAGATAACTTTGAAAAGCTTGCATTGCTACAGCACACGGTGATTCCTATTGTGTACTTCTGGGTCAGGAGCTCAAACTTCAGACCCAAGGTAGCTACCATATTTCATAGAATCTGAGAAAGTAAAACAGCCATGGAATATTTGGCACACCTTGATGAGAAACTGATTAATTTAGCCCTCCTTTTTCAGTTGTTAAAAACTGATGGTTCATATCTTTTCCAGAATTGTTTAAGTGCAAACAGAAAAGCTAGTACAGTCTGAAGTCAGGGAGCCTGATTCCTCCAGCTCTGTTTTCCTTTCTCAAGATTGCGTTGGCTGTTGGGGTCTTTTGTGTTTCCATACAAATTGTGAAATTTTTTGTTGTAGTTCTGTGAAAAATGCCATTGGTAATTTGGTAGGGATTGCTTTGAATCTGTAGATTGCCTTGGGTATTAATTATTGATTCTTTCAATCCAAAAACATGGTATATCTTTCCATCTGTTTGTGTCATCTTCGATTTCTTTCATCAGTATCTTATAGTTTTCAGAGTGCAGGTCTTTTGCCTCCTTAGGTACTTTTATACCTAGGTATTTTATTCTTTTTGATACGATAGTAAATGGGATTGTTTCCTTAACTTCTCTTTCTGAGCTTTTGTTGTTAGTGTATACAAATGCAAGAGATTTCTGTGTATTAATTTTGTATCCTGCAAATTCATTGATGACCTCTACTAGTTTTCTGGTAGCATCTTTAGGATTTTCTATGTATAGTATCATGCCATCTGCAAATCTTCTGTGGCCTGTGTTGCATAATGGAACCACGGGCAGGTGAGTCTTCTCTCTGGGGGTCAACAAATTAGGAGGATGAACAGAAAATCCTGGGAAGGGCATCCAGAAGAAATAAGCAAAGAAGTATCTTGGCAAGACTGTTCAGAGCTGTTGTGAGACGCTAGGGAAATGAGTGGTGGCATAGGTGTTAGCACTGGGCAAACATCAAAAGGCCATTTGACATTGAGACCACTTTCATTGTTTATCCTCAGATGATTATTTAAACTAGTCAGTGCTCTTCTGCCTAGAAGTACCTTTTTAAAAGCTATGATATAGTTCTCTAACTCTGTAATTCTCTAAGTCTCTATAACTTACTTTAGGAAAGTAAATTCAAAAAACATTTTTGCAGGAGATAGGACAGGTTATGTATAGTAAGTACTTTGAAGATGAAAATGGAGAACAGACTACTAAGGATTTTTCCTGTTTTGATAAGCCATACCAACCTTATGCTTCAGAGAAAGAACTTGTCAGGTCCTGTTCAAAAGTCCCTGGCAGCAATACCTCTTGCCATACTTGCCAATACTTCTCCTGAGATGTAGCTTTAAATACTCTTCATAAACTCAGTGATTTTTATCAATGACGAGTAGTTAAAAAACCCATATGATTTTGGACACTTTTTTCAAAGAGGCTTAAAAACCCAAAAAATTTAACTAAAAATTTCCTTGCAAGTTAACAATAAATCTGATGGCAAGATGAATGAATACATCCTCAGATTTCTTTTTCTTGTTTTTTTAAAAAATTTTATTCTTCGTACTTACTAAAGGTTTTCTCTCATGTTTAGGCCTCTAGACTAACTAATTTGTAAGGATGAATTACAAATTTCTGAAAAGTTGACAGGAATTTCCTGAGTTTAAATGTTAAAATTTCCATCTCGGGACTTCCCTGGTGGTCCAGTGATTAAGATGCTGCACTCCCAATGCAGGGGGCCTGGGTTCGATCCCTGGTTGGGAAACTAGAACCCGCATGCATGCTGCAACTAAGACCCGGTACAGCCAAATAAATAAATTAATAAAATATTTAAAAAAAAATTTCCATCTTTTCCCAACAGTTTAAAATGCAATTTTAAACTCAATTTTGTATGGTTCTATGTTGGGTCCATAGAATAAATACAGATTTTAAAAAATTTCTGTTATTGTAAAATATCAAGAAAGTAGATATATAGAATAAAAGGTAATTCTGCATATCAAGTTAACTAATAAAGTACCAACTTTTCTTTTCCAAGGATAATAGTGTTATTCACTCTTTATTTAGATGAAATTTATTAAATAAATGTGTATCCCCAGTGGAGTCTGAAAGACCTGAGCTTAATTTAAGCCTATCCATATAGCACTTCATTACATAATGTCTCATATTACTCTTAATTTATTCTGTTCAAGTCTTGGCTTCCCAGGAAAATCACAGGCTTCCAGAGGTTAAGAGTTTGGTCTTACATTATTGTTGTACCTTCATAGCACCTAACACTGAATCTTGGGTATAGAATATGCTTAGTAGTTATTTGGGGCTGGGTAAATCTTGAATTCCACACTGTGTATTCTGTACAGTGAATTGCATTTTGTATATTTTGAATATGATACATCTTCTACATCCAGGGTCTGCAAGCTGCAGCCCAAATCCTGGTTACCCCCGTTTTTGTAAATAAAGTTTGATTGGAGCACAGGCATGCCCACTTAATTATGTATTGTCTGTGGCTGCTTTTTTTAAAAAAATAATTTATTATTTATTTTTGGCTGCATTGGATCTTTGTTTCTTTGCCCCTTGGAGGGAGCGGGGGCTGGGGGTACTACTTTACATTGCGGTTGTGCAGGCTTTTCATTGTGGTGGCTTCTCTTGTGGCGGAGCACAGGCTCTAGGCGCGCGAGCTTCAGTAGTTGTGGCTCCCAGGCTCTAGAGCTCAGGCTCAGTAGTTGTGGCGCACAGGCTTAGCTGCTCTGCCACAGGTGGGATCTTCCCGGACCAGAGCTTGAACCCGTGTCCCCTGCACTGGCAGGAGGATTCTTAACCACTGAGCCACCTGGGAAGCCCCTCTGTGGCTGCTTTTATATTCCTATGGCAGAGCTGAGTAGTTGGGACTGAAACCCTACAGCCCACCAAGCCAAAGTATCTGGCACTTATTGGATTATAGAATTGCAACCCCTTTTTTAGATAGTACTTATCTTTGATAGGAAATGTAAGTACTTAGGGTCTGAATTATTTAATTTTTTACCTTCCTTGGAAGTAAATTAGATGATAATACTTCCTGATGCTGAATATTTTAACTAAGATTTTCCAGTAAGAACAAGTATCAAAAAGAGAGAGAAAAAAATAATAATGGAGCTTGTACCATTTTTCTTGCCACAGCTACTATATTTCAGATTGAAGATAGAGAATAGATACATTAAAACACACCTTAAAAATGCAGTTTGGTTTCCTTCCAGGATAAACTTTCATTAAAACCAAGATTCAGTATAAATTAAAAGGTTGAAACAGCCACTTTGTATTAGAGAAAATATACAGCTGCCTTAAAAAAGGATTGAATTGACTGGTTGTCATAAGCTGCTCTTTGAGGCTGCCAGTCTACCTAAAGTGTATTCATAAAATACACTTAGCATTGGTTAAAATAATGGTTTACTTAGTGATCTTAAAAACAATTATTTCATTGTTACGTTGATTTTACAAGACAATGTTCATGTTGAAAAGGTGAAGAGCAGCCCTTTACAGTCGTTGCTACTTTAAGATAATGTTATCATGCTGTAGAAAGTTAACAAGCTTCTTCTTTATTTATTATTGTTTCAGATGGAAATAATGAACAGCTTTTATTTAATGCTGTCTTAAAAGCCAAGGAAAATACTATTAAAAGCACTTCATATAAGAACTTATTTTATGAATATTTTAAAAGCAATCAATGAGTTTTGACCTACCAATTGTGTCTCATATTTCCTTGACTTTTAGACTTTTTTTTGTTGTTGTTGTTCTATTCCATACTACTTGTTGGTAGATGTTTAGATGGGGGAATGTATTTCCCCTGTATGATTGAGAAGACACAAAATTATTTTTCTTAATCATAATAGCTAGAAAATTTATAAAGAATAACACTAAGATCAGAGAATTAAAAGAGATCAACATTTCATATTGATCACTAAGAAATAACTGTCACATATGGTACATTTTCTATATGTTAGTATTGTACTATTTATAGATTATTTCTGGTATAGCTACTCTTGAATGTAGGTAATAGTATTCCTATTTTGTAGATAAGTTCAAAAATGCTAAGTAATTTGCTTATATTCAGGGCTGGACCAAGTCTGTCTGACCAGGTAGTGTTAGGGACTTATTTCAGGGGTTTCCTGCAAGGATATAGTACAAAATGGCCATTTGCAATTGTTAGGAAACATCACATTCTGGTAGAAGGTAGCAGCATAATGATACTCAGAGGAGAGTTGGTGGGAGCAAGTAGTTGTTGGTCTTTGAGTTCTCAGCCTAGTGACTAATTTTTATTGAGAATCTTCTATTTTCTGCATATTTCGTGTTTTACATTTATTTTATTATGGAATTTTATAATGATTTGGTGAATGTTTTCCAGGGTCAAACTGCATTATATTTGGTACAATGTTAACACCTACATCTTTCTGTTGCCATTTTTTGACCTATAACCACAAGGTTCTGTGACTTCCTGGACTTCAATAATATGAATTGGAAAACCATAAAATCCTTGTAGATAAGGTTTAAGTTGAGTGAGATTTCAAATCATCTCAGCAGCATACAGAATCTGAATATTCATTCTTGGATGGACATAGGAGAAGAGTAAGCTAAATGCTCCTTTTCTCCTTTTGTGTATATGGCAGTAGATAGATAAAGATCATGATTTTTTTTGAAAAATATTTACATTAAAACTCCAATTGGTGGTATCTCCCATCTTCAGATGCTGGCTTCCTAGAAGAGTTCTGAATATCACTCAAAAGCCAGCTTCTCAGCCTTAACACCCAGCTCTCTGCTTAATTGAAAGAGAAATTTTTATCTTATGAAAGATAAATCCATAAAAAATTATAATAATATTTTCACACTATAAAAATTTGAATTGTAGTAGAAACATAAGGTAAGAAAAAAATCACCTAAATTTTCAACCATCCAGTGACACCCCAAATAGCATTTTGTATTCTTTATGGGCATTTTCCTATGCATATATACCAAGGTATGCGTGTGTGTGTGTGTATGCTTGTGTGTGTGTGTATGCTTGTGTATGTGTATGCTTGTGTGTGTGTGTGTGTGTGTGTGTGTATGTGTGTATTGAGACAAAATCTGAAAATATTAATAGAGATTTCCTAGTGTTGTCTGGAGTCTTCCTCCTTCCAGCTTCTCCATCAGGAATAGCCTTTATTACCTCAGGGGAGATAATTTGCCCCAGGGAAGGCATCACCCAAAAGAATATAAAGAGAACATAGAAACTGATTGACTTTTGTAAGACAAAATGCTTTTTTATTTACAAAATATGGAATTTTTGAGAGGAAAAGATTTTTTAGTGAAGAAGTTGGGTGTTGAATGTCAAAGAATAAACCCACCATTTCTTTGTATAGTTCATATATAACAAAATTTAGAAAAAAGCCTTATAATCTAAAAACTATATCCTGTCCTATAGGAGATGAAGGCATCAGCTGTAGGAAAAAGCAGAGAATTAAGATGATGTTAGTTTCCTGAGCAGAGACCCAGCAACCTACCCACTCACAACTGAGTATTGTGGGGAAGGTGCTCCAGGTGACAAGAGTGAGAGGAGATCCCATAGCAGAGAAACAATTATCTAGCTTCTTTTATGAAACTAGTGGAACCTGCAAGTCTATGCAGCATCTTTGCATCCAGCATGGTAACTGGTAAATGACTGAATGAGGTGTCTTCTCAGTGGCTTGAAAGCTACTTCAAGAGCCCTCTACTCTTCCCCCTTGATATGGGAGGGAAATCCAAGTGTATCATGTGTCCTCAAGAGGGATGTGGAAGTGGCTAGGATCCCACAGTCCTGGAGAGATCTCATGGTAAGAAGGAGGAGGGGGCAAAGTGACCTGTATGGACCTGGTGACTGGAAGGCAGAGGGTGATGAGGCAGGAGAATGTGTGGGATAGTTAAGACTGGTATGTGCTGTACACATCAGGAGAAGCCAGCATGGACAGATGCCCATCCTTATGGCACAGACACCTCTCTCTAGTGTCAGGATGACAAAGAAACTCTCCAAGAGCTTAGATCACCCATGGCAGAAGGGAAAGTAAAGATGGAGTGGTGGGTGGGAGAGGGGAAGCGGGATGTTTGAATTTTAGAATGCTGAACTTATTGAATATGTATCCCCCCCCAAATAAATTTTAAATTGGAAATAACTGAGTTTAACATGAATTGGCAAATTTAAACTTTCTGCTACTGAGAGGAAATGGGACTTTGAAAACTCAGAAATAAAAAAATGTTATATGCTTGTATAATCTGTGTTTTTGACTAAGAAGTTTGTACCAACTATATAATCTACTTTACACACATGGAATCATGTTAAATATGTTGTGTTCTAACTTTTTTTTCCACTCAACAATATGTAGTAGCTATTTCTTCATGTCAGGACACAAAGATATTCAACATTCTTTTTTTTTTTTTTTTTTTGCGGTACGCGGGCCTCTCACTGTTGTGGCCTCTCCCGTTGCGGAGCACAGGCTCCGGACGCGCAGGCTCAGTGGCCGTGGCTCACGGGCCCAGCCGCTCCGCGGCATGTGAGATCTTCCCGGACGGGGGCACGAACCCGTGTCCCCCGCATCAGCAGGTGGACTCTCAACCACTGCGCCACCAGGGAAGCCCTCAACATTCTTTTTAATGAGTGTGTAGTGTCCACTGTATATTTGTCTAGCCATTCTCCAATATTGGACATTTAATCTGTTTCCATGTATTATTTTCTTTTATACAATTCTGTGTCATTGCAAAGAGAGTCAGTTTTTATAATCATCTATTTTGTTTGACTTTAAATAAGGTATGTTTCTATATTTTGAGAAGTTTTTCACAGATTGGAAATTGTGACAAGAACTTTCCTTATTGTGTAGTCATAATATCTCAAGCTTTGGATATATTTCATCGTAGTGATTTTTTTTTTTTTTTTGGTATGTGATCATCTTTGTTATTTGCCCCATAGTTCCGTTTTTCCTAAGGCAAAAACATAATGAGACGTGGAATTCTGCCATATAACTCTGTTATAAACTCTCTAAGAAAATATTGTCCATATAATTTATATTGTTTTATTTTTGTATTGCATTCTACTAATGTACACAGATAAAATGACTAGAATTTAAACATAAGGAAAATGAACAATGTTTTATACTGTGGCATGGACAGAGTATGTTTGTGCTACTTTAGGGGAAAAAAAGGCTTCAGTGTTTATATCAACAAGTTACATACCTATGTTTGGCTAAATTCATAAAAGAGGATATGATTATTTAATATGAAATTCATTTATTTTAAAATAGCTATTTTCTGTCTTTTTTCTTCAAGCAAAGAGTTATGATTCATTTGGTTAAGAAATAATCAGGCATGCTCTTTTAATCTTTGGAAACAAATTGCTTTTAAAATAAAAAAAAATTTTTTTCTTGGATAGAGACATTTTAAAGAATCTTTTAAGAAGTTTGGTATGGGGGATATTGGGGGGGAACCAAGAGAGAAAACAATTAAATATTCATAGCAAATGTGAATGTTTACTCAGCACCCAGCATGATGAAGCTCTCAGTAACATCAAAGAGAAGAAGAGCTCAATAATTAATTGCTGATGGAATAAGCGATTGAATTAATGATTGAATGGCTCAGTGACCAACAAATCTTCTGTCAAGGAGTCAGCAGGCGCTATAGATGGCTGCTCTCTAACGGGAATAGGGCGTCTGATCCCTGAATTACTGTGTTGCAGCAGCCACTGAGTTTACTTCTATGTTTCAGCCACTAAAATATAAACAAGGCCCAGATTGACCTCCTACTTGTGCAGACCTGCCTGTCATGCTATGGAAACATCTAGTTACCAAGATATAAGGATAAGGAAAAATGACAGCATGAGGGAAACAGAGGAAAATAGAAACTTAAAGGGATATTTATAAGAATATGAATCATTCATGGTTACTTAACAGAAATACATTTTCTGCAAGTGCTGTGAGAGCAGAGAAGCCATGAAATGTGGGTTAATACTTTGAAAGGCAGAAAAGAGGAATTCTGTGCAGAGAGAATGGCACCAACAAAGATAAAAAGTGGGAAAGAGCAGGAAGTGTTTAGGGAAGAGTACTCTGAGTGCTGAACACTTGAGAAGTAGTAGGTGCTAAGACTAGAAAAAGAGGCTGCTTTGAATGAGCCTTGAGGGGAGAATAACCTTTCATTACAGTTTAATGAGTCTACAACTGTGCTGTCTAATATGGTAGCCACTAGTCACAATAAGATATGCCATAAGCATAAAATACACACCAGATTTTGAAGACTTAGTATGAACAAAACAATGTAAAATATCTCATTAATAATTTTATACTGATGGCATGTTAAAATGATAATGTTTTGGATGCAGTTAAAGAAAATGTATTATTAACTGTATATTATTACATATATATTATGAAAATTAATTTCACTTGTTTCTCTTTACTTTCTTCATTGTGGCTACTATAATGTTTAAAATTACATACTTGGCTCACATTTGTGGCTTGTATTCATGACTCTCATATTTCTATTGAATGGTGAAGTCCAGACTTTTACATGGAAGCAATGACTACTTGGGGTATTGAGGGGTTAGTGGTGATGGCTTGGATTTGTTAGGTTTGGGGTGACATTGGCTTAGCTACTCGATACAAGAAAGTAGAAAATATAGGATTGGAGCTTGTAGAATGGAAACTAGAGACATCTCACACATCAGTGTTTGTGAGGCTACATTGTGAAGATATGCATATGAATAACATCTAGGGAGGAAATGTCTTTGGAGGACAGCTAGGAGCAGAGGACCAATCTGAGCTATGTCAGGTTGAGCATGACTTTTGCCTTTGAATTTTAAAGGCTTTGAGATATAATTTCTAGAAAAGGTATTGACAGAAACAACAAAATCAAACCACCACCACAACAGCTCTTTGCCTTATTTAATGAATGCTGCATTGTTAAGGAGCAATTTCAAAAGAATTCAGAAGGATGAGTGATTTTCTTCCCTCATCTGTATACAAGGTAAAGAAATTAATCTATAATCAATGAAAGGTATCATGAGAGATGGAAGAGTAGAGAAAAGAAATGTAAAATAAATCAATTAGAAAGTCCAAATCTGAAAGGATTCTCTGTGGCCTGCTATGCCTAAATGTACTTATGGTTGTAGAAGGAGGTTTGTTTTTTTTTTTTTTGCGGTACACGGGCCTCTCACTGTGTGGCCTCTCCCGTTGCGGAGCACAGGCTCCGGACATGCAGGCTCAGCGGCCATGGCTCACGGGCCCAGCCGCTCCATGGCATGTGGGATCTTCCCGGACCGGGGCACGAACCTGTATCCCCTGCATCGGCAGGCGGACTCTCAACCGCTGCGCCACCAGGGAAGCCCAGAAGGAGGTATTTTTAAAAAATGAATTAATTGCAATCATTAATTGTTCCTCTCCCCAGAAAGAAGGCAGAGGAAATACTGGCAAGCTGGGAAATCTCCACCTCAAGGGATAATTTGCTAGGCCTGGCATTTTTAAGCATTTACGAGTTCTACACACTGCTAGTGATGATGGAAGAATGAACAGTTTAGCCTCCTGTCCTATGAGTGACTGAGATCTTGAAACTTTTCATGATTTCACTGGTGACTATACTGATGGAAGGGCTTGCATCAGAAGCAGGCTGTGCCCAAGCTGACTCCAGGCAAAGCCAGAACTCTCCCCAGAGCCGGAGAACACCATTCACTGAAAAGGAAGGGCCACACAGTGGTAGTGCTAGGAATCCCACTGCTAAGGCTGGCTGCATAATGGGGACAGACTGAGAGAAGTGTGGACATTTTATATTTGAAAATCCAAAAGAATAAAAAGCAAACCATGAAATCCTAGCTTAGCTTTATCCTTTTTATAAACTCTGGAAGAGAAAAAGCATTTTGTAGTTTAATCAAGTGAGGAATGCAGTGCACACATTTTTTAGACATTAATCTAGATGTTAAACAGTTAAACCTACTATAAAAGTAATAGCGCTTTAGGATTCATAAATTTCCATCAGATTAAGACAGTCATTCAAGTTTATCTTCTTTCCAGTGTCTGAGGAAAACACTGTCTCATCCTTTGAACCAGGGACAAAAACCTCTGTGTGATTTTGGCCATGGGCTTTCAAACTTTAGGATGTATTTAAGAATCACTTCGAGAACTTACTAAAATGCAGGTTCCTGGGTCTCTGGATAGTCAATAGATCTTTAATAGCAACCATAAACATGCTTTTTAAACAATCACCTTGACACTTTGATGCAGAAGGTCTTGAACTACAGCTTTAAGCAACAATTTTCTAGGAGAATACATCTACTTGACACCTTAAAATAGAATGTTAATTTGGATGAGGCACTAACTTTTTAGGATCAATGCTGATTAGGAATACAGAGACTCAGTATCTCTTGTTGTTTTTGGAAACCAATATTCCATATTAAACCAACCAGTAGTTAAATATATGTTTGAAGTCAAAAATACTGTTATCCATAGACGTCAAAGTATAAACACATGAAATATCTACATGAAAATTTTAATCTTGTTTCCTTGGTTGTTAATTAGACCGTATAACTCTCTATGGTTTTACTAGTTCTCAAGCACCTCAATATCTTGAAATACCTAGCATCCCAGTTCCTGTCTTTCCAGGAAGTGAGAAGGCATGGATTTGCAATAAATAAATAGTAAATGATACGGCATACAGCTGTGGGTTATAACAAACATTATACAATCTCTATCACTGATACCTCTCATGTGTGATTTTATTCACTAAGTTACCCGGTGTGAAGGGATGCTGTTGTGAGATATTAACCAATTTGCACTCTCCTTTTCTCCACTGCTGCCACATCACAGTAGTCACTGGGATCTATCCTCATTTGGCTACCAGATACATAGCCTCATTACTGCAAGGAACTGCTGTCACAACACAACCAGAAGGCATAAACCTTGGACATAAGTCAGAAAGGTCTGGAAGAATTTTTGAGGACTCATTGCCCTACTATTGTTGCTGTAACAAATTACCACAAACTTGTTGGCTTAGAACAAAACAAATTTACTATCTTACAATCCTGGGGGTGAGCGTTCAAAATGGGTTGGCAGGGCTGCATTTTATTTGGAGTCTCTAGGGGAGGATCTTTCCTTGCCATTTCAAGTGTCTAGAGGCTGCCTTATCCCTTGGCTTATGGTGTCTTCTTCTATCTTCAAAACCAGCAGCAGAATAGCATCTTTAAATCTCTCTCTGACCCTGTCTTCCTCTCATAAGGACCCTTGTGATGAGACTGGCCCACCCCAGAATCCTGGATAATCTCCTTAGCTCAAGGTCCTTAACTTAATCACATTTGTAAAATCCCTTTTTCCCTGTAAGGTAACATATCCACAGGTCCCAGGGACTAGGACATGGACATCTTTGGGGAGCCATTATTTTGTCTACTTCATCTACCATAGATAAAACCTTTGGACTGGTAAACAAAAGAGAGTTTATGGGACTTCAAGAGAGTTTGGAGTTGGGGTAAGTCTCAAAAAAACCTCTGTACTCCCTGCCCATTTCAAGTTAATTATGAGAATATCCTAGGCAACCTTGGCCATGTGAGAATAGAGGAGATTTTTTTCTTATTTTTAGAGAAGAGTCCACGAAAGATTTCCTGCCCTGGCTTGGTGCAACACTAGAGGGATTTATAGGGGAGAATTTGTATTTTAGATGTAGCTGTATAGCAGCACTACCACCCTTGATTCTCCAGTATCCTTAGGGTGGAAGAGGAAAGCATCTTTGAATTCTCTGTGACACAGAAGTGGTTAGAGATGGCTGAGAAAGGATGAACTAATTCAGATGGATCTCAGGAGTATAACATATAGAACAGAGTACTGTGACCAATGATCTGAGACCTGTATGCCAACTGGGAGGTATGACCATTGTGAAGACAGATTGGATGGTTGTTGTTTGTTAAGTAGCTGTCAGCATGGACAAATGATGATGATCAGGAACCATATGCCTTCTATCAATGCTGTGATGCTGTGTAAACTCTCCAGGATCTTAATGCCCCTCTGGAGGGAATGGGAAGGAAAACCTTGAATTGACTCAGTACTTGCTTGCAATGACTAAGTTTGTTTGGAATTAAGTTTTCTGCCATTAGGCAGAACAGAGGCTCGGAATAGAGATTAAACTGAATTACTTTATAAAGTTAATTTTTGTTCACACAATTGAGTATTATGACTTAACCATTTTATACCTCTACATTTTTAAAAAACTTCAAAGTTTTAGGGATAACCTCATAGAGGTACTAGGTAAAATTAGGACATCAGTAAAGCTTCTATGGCTCTCATTCATTCTTCCCATATCTTGTTTACTTTTGGTTCCTTTTTTAAGCCTCTGTCTAGATATCCCAATGACTTGTGTTTATTAAAAATTTAGTGCTCTAAAGCTTGTCTCAATCAATAAGGGATTTATTCACTTATATAACTAGAAAATTCTGTGGAAAATGTGAGCTTTAGGATTAGTTTGACCCAAATATTAATAACTTAAATCACATCATTGAGGTGGCAGTCCTATGTCTCTGTGGTCTTTCATTGCATTCCTCTGCATATTCAAATTGTCCTTAGGCTGGCTTATCTCAAGGCTGCTGGGTGTAGTATCCATGCCTACCAGGTTTTGCATAGATCTAGGGGAAGACAGGAATTTTCTTCTTCTAGCCATGAAATAAATATCCTGAGCCTTACTTTTGCGAGGGTAATAATTTGGTTAAACCATTAACTATATCAGTGGAATCCCATGTTCTGATTAGCTTAAGCTTTAGTTATATTATCATACTTGAATCCAAAAATGACCCAAATGGCTTAGATCCATCAGAGTTCACCTTTGGAGTTGGAGTGGGGTCAGTCTTTCTCATATAATCTAGCTTCTATATAAAGGGGGAGGGATGAGAGAGATGATTTCCCTACAGTTGCCCTTAGTGAGAACCTTCTGCGTTTCCTTCATTATCATATTAATGGTTTTCTATAACCTCCTCAAGATTTTTAAAGCATCAATTTTGTTAATTTGTTAAGCTAAGGTGTTTCATTGAGGGTATTCACAAGAAAATACATGGCTCTTTAGGGTCAATAGGCTGCTTTTATTGTACTAGAAAATTAGAGTAATTCAGGCATAGTAAATAAGACCAACTCCGTGGAAGATTATCAGGGAGCACCTTTGGGGTACCACAAATTAAATAATTCTTGACAAATGACTGAACATTAAAAAAAAGTTTTGCATTTTTAAAGGCTGGAGGGACAGTGGCTGTATCAGTCAATGAGGGACGTTCCTGGCTCTGACTGAGGCACTTTTGGATGAGTCATTGACAAACTAGAATAAAATGACACATATCTTATGATATGACTCATATCCAATACTCATGTATTGGAAGACTCTTAACATGCACACTATCAATCCTGGGGAAGTGATTTCATTCTATATTTGAAAGTTAAATTGGGGGCCTCTTATTTTGCAAGTCTATTTGACACAATAGCCCATAATGGGTCTTTTAGCTTCTTTGGGTCCAACCTACTCATAAAATTATTAACTGTAATGGCTTCTTTGGAGCAGTGACAGGACTTGATATAAATGTTTGTTAGGAACAGCCAGCTTTACTGATTACATCTCCAATGATGGAAATAGAAACTTTAGGGATGGCAAGGATTTTGGAGACAAGGCACTGCTTTATCAGATGATAAGACTACAAGTCAGAAAAGAACCAATGAGAGTTATTGATTCAGAGTTCATGCTATTCTTAGAGCCTGAAGGATTTTTTGCATATGGATTTTTTTTTTTTGGCACAAGGTGTTTTACGTAGATTGGAATGTACCTTTAAAAGTATATTCAAAATATGGTGCACAAAGTTATATGAATATTTTTGTTTTATGTACAAGGTGTACAAACACCAAATACATATTTGTTGGATGGATAAAGTAGGTACATTATTTTACTTGCTAATTTTTCATGATTTTTTAAAGTTAATTAGTGATTCTGAAATATGTCCTAATTTCTTCATAGAAGACATGGAGGAGCAGTTTACCAACTTCTATTCCTGTGATAATTTAGCCAATTTGTATTTTACTTATTTTCTGATAAACTTTCTCCAGAAGATTCAGTTTGCATTTCAGAACATAATAAAACTTACTAATTTGTTTGGCACCTCATATGCTTAGAATGGGCATAATTAAGAGTTATCTAAACACAAGATCCAGTATCACACTTAGGACTGAGCTATACTAACAATACTACAGTATGTTTCCAGAGCTAACCTACCATCTGCTTACCCTGATGAAAAGCTGTATGGCAAAAAATCCTACAAATGGAACTCTGAAAAAATAAATATCCTTTTGTTATTAATTTGTACTTTGTGAAGGAATAGATAGGTGCAGAACTAAAAGTACTAAAAACCAAGTAATAGCAGACTCAGAGTGCTTTTATACTCTTCATAGGATGTTAGAACTGTTAGTGTTAATCAAAGTAGTTTTCTTATCATACATAAGAAAGCTCAAGCAGGATAGAGAATTCATTCTTGGGCTCACAGTTGCTAAATATTAAAACTGATCTTTTTGGCAGCTGGAACCATTTTGACATTTTCTCTGCAGTTTTGAAGGTAGAAGTAGGATCAGGATTTGGTATTTGTAGTCCTCTAGCCCAGCCCTGCTGCATTTGGATGAATATGCATTTTATTCTATGTGCAATGGGAAGCCTTTGGAGGATTTTAATATAATAGAGTGATGTGGTTTAATTTACATTTTAAGAAGAGACTCTTATTGCTACTGTGTGAGCAGAGGATAGGCTGGACAGGAGCAAGAGGAGAAGTAGGGAGACAAATTAGGATGCTCCTATAATAGGCAAATGAGAGATGTAGACTTTTAGGATGGAAATGATGGCTATGGAATAGAAAAACTGACACATCGATAATATTTAAAAATAGAATAATAAAATGGCGGTTATGGACAATAATTCCTAGATTTCTGACTTTGAGAATGGAATGGATGTTGGGATGGTGGTGCTATTTACAGGTGTGAGGAAGTCTAGGTCAGGTAGTAAGTTTTAAGGGTATTTTTGGTGAGGAATTAATATCCACATCTACACCATACAACCAGGTTTGATTTAAATGCCCTTCCTTTATGCTCTGATGGTAAGCATAGTTTTTTTTTTGTATTGTGAAATAAATTTCTAATTGCCCACCCAGTGTTAATTATCTTTTTTCTGCCCTTTACAACAGAATTTTAGTTTTGTTGGTTGCCACAACATGTTCTGATAAAATTTCATTTCCCTGCCTTCCATGAAGTAGAGGTGACCATGATAGAGGTGACAAATCTCATCAATGAGATAAGAATACTGTTGGGTAGGGTTTCTAAGGAAGCTTAAAAGGGACACAGATTCAGATGGCACATGCTCTATTTTCCTTTTGCATTTCTCCCTACTTTCTGCCTGAAATGTGGTTGCAATCACTAGAGCTGTGACCATAAAAGAACAACCATGATAGACCGAAAACAATACCATAGACCTCTATCTTGACATTGTTGAGTTACTCCAGTAACCCTGGGTTGATTTCATCTATATTTCTTGTTATGTGAGAGGAAAATGAAGCTTATTTTGTTAAGCCACTGTTATCTCTGTTTTCTGTTGCACACAGTTAGATCCAGACTCTAACTGATAGCATTCATCACACTGTGTTGTAAATTGTGGTGGTTTCCTGTCTACCTCACTAGACAAGTTCCTTGAGTTCAGAGTCTAGCTTTATCTATCTTTGTATTCATGGCACTCAGCACAGGATTAACACATGATAGTCACCATAAAAGTTAGTCAAAGTAGCTTGATAGATAAGTACATCAATAACATAGGTAAGACAAATAAGAGGTGGAATAGAGATAAGCCTAGAATGCTTGGATTTACTTACCTCCTGTATCCCAGTCTTATGATGAGAAACTTCTTAACATAATGTTCTTCCTTTACCCCCAGTTAATATCAAAAGAAATTTCAGTGTTCCAGAGCATTTTTCCCACATAAACATGATTCCATAAGATATCTGTAGTCATTCCAAAATTCTGAACCTTATATGCATATATAATATGCAAAGAAGTTTCATGTTGGGTATCACATTTAACCCTGATTGTAAAATTTTCATTTTACTCATAAGGAAAATAAGATCTAAAACACCTAAGTGATACAATAAAAATAACAATAAATGTTGGTGGCAGAGTTGCAACAAAAAATTGAAAAGCTCTTGAAAACTGTACCAGTGTCACTTTCAACACATTTCACCAAGGACTTTTTAAATAATTAAAGAAATATTAAATTTAGATTAAATATCATGTAATATGTAACTGTAGAAATTATGTATAATGCAATTAATATGGTATAACAATGCAAATGTGTAAAATATTGATGTATACAAATTAGATATATTTAATTTTGTTATAATTATTTGATATCAAAACTGAGTGATGCTCAGTTGAGCAGAGTTTTGAATTATAGTCATACACTGACAAATGGGATGCTTAAGTGTAATTTTATGGGTTCCTTCCTTCTATGTCTTGTCTAGTTTAGATTCTTGTAAAATTAGCATGTGTCATCTCCTGGGAATACTGAGGTGAAAGTAATTTATTTGCAGTAGAAGTTATGTAAAGCTTCTCTAAAAGCAGTTCAGTATTGCACCTGAGCACAAAGCTGAACACAATTGGACACAAAGTCAGACTGATAAAGATCCCATCAAATTTAAGCATCAAAATAAATAATGATATTAATGGATTATATATATTATATAAAAAATAAAATTGATGAGTTTATACTACTAATAAATGAATTAATGAAATAACAGGAAAAGGAATAATCTTTACAGTAGAATGCCAATTAATAAATATGAAAAGAATCATCAAATAAAAAATCACATTTTTATAGTTGATCAAGGCAGAAATCCTTGATAGATACTAAAATCATCTGGTGAAAGTTTGTGGGGGGGAACAGGAAATTTATATAATGTCAAAGTTTTCCTCAATATTATTACTTACTAATTACAAAGGGGAATAAGGTACTTTTACGGTAGAGAAAAATGACATACGATAAGTGATCAAAGTTAACATTACCACTAACGGAATGCAGTGGGCACTGATGTGCCACCCATTTGGGGCTGAAAGATGCATTCCCATAGCTAGAGTATTTAGTCAGACAGCTCCCAACTGTCAGTTCTCTTTGGAATTGGCTTGGCTGAAGAGATCACTTCACCCACGGGCACACCCTCTTCCCAGTGTGGCCCTCATCTAATGACTGGTCAAGTCAGGCGCCTAGTTCCCTTGTCTAATGCTGGACAATTCTGAAGGGCTACCGCAGTTTCACACCTCTCTCAGGATCGGCTGAGCCTTTTGTTGAGACTGTATCACAGCCCAAATTCTCTCTGTGCTAAAACCCATCTTTATTTCCTTTCTTTCCCTACTGATGATCCCAAGAGCAATTCTCTCTCTCTTTTTTTTAAATATTTATTTATTTATTTTGGCTCCACCAGATCTTAGTTGTGGCACCTGGGATCTTCGTTGAGGCATGTGGAATCTTTTTTTTAGTTGTGGCGTGCAGACTTCTTAGTTGCAGCATGCATGCAGGTTCTAGTTTCCCGACCAGGGATGGAACCTGGGCCCTCTGCATTGGGAGTGCAGAGTTTTACCCACTGGACCACCAGGGAAGTCCCCCAAGAGCGATTCTTAATAAAATTCCTTCAAATTAGCTTCCCTATCAGAGCCTGCCTCTTGGGGAATCAAATATATCACATCAAACAAACTGACCTCAAGTGCCTCTGGATATGCTTCACTCAGAAGAGTATACATCAATTATGTAGTATTCCCGGCAAAAATGCAAAAACTGGATCTATTTATGAGGAAGTATTCAACAATTCTAAAGTGAAGTATTCTACAAAACTGGTCTGTACTCTTCAAAAGTGTTTATTTCATTTATATTCTCTACTTTTCCTATACTGATCATTAAATTACTAGACTAAAAAAAAAATTGAGGAAAATGCCATTCCCATTACTTGCATAAATAGTGGGTGAAGTTAAGATAGGTAAATTATATGTTGATGGCAAATCACATATGTATCTTGCATACTGCAAGATTCTCTCTTCTAAGAGGTTATTTAGAAATAATTGTACAGTTAGTCTGCATAAATGGCAAATTTTATAGAATTGCTGGAGCAACTGAATAAGTAACCTGAAATTCTCTCTGCCAGAAACTTCAGATTTGAAAGAAAGAAAAGTGACAGATTTTCCCTACTTTAAGAATAAAGGGGGAAATGACATTTTTTTTCCTGAATGGTGAGAAATGGCAGGGATGTAATGAATGATGGAATGGAAGAGTAAGCTAATGAAATGGAAAGACATATGGTAATAAGGACCTGAAAAAAGGAAGAATAAATGGGGAAATGAGAAACTAGGAGTATTCCTCTTTCTGTAATAATGTTATAGCCCAAGTATAGTGAATTTGAACCTATTATCGAGAAACAGCCGTGATTATGGATCAAGGGCAATGCTTGATGTTGGCCTGCAGGAGGTATAATTTTATGTTCATGTTTCTGTTGGTTGAGGGGAAAAATCTCTATGAACTCAGATCCTATTCAAGATATGAAAACATACCCTTCTCTTTGTTGTAACCAGAAAAGAATATATGTACTGCATGGAAAGAGACCAGAGACCAGATGTTCAAATTAGAGATGTGTGTGTGTGTGTGTGTGTGGGTGTGTGTGTGTGAGTGTGTGTGTGAGAGAGAGAGACAGAGACAGAGAGAGAAACAGAGAGAGAGATGGTAATTTTGTTAATAAGTGGAATAGTCAGCTGACCGACACTCCAGAATTGCTGGAAAAACAAACCTCCTTAACAATTTTTCAACACAGAGATATTTCTAAAGCATAATTTGACCAAACAAATAAGTAGCAGGTTGAGACTAAGGGCACTTAAACAAGAAATTGACATAGCAACAGAGCTTCATATAGGATAAGAACAATGTAAAGCAATAGCGAGTCAGCAGTTTGGTGACAATGGAGAAGAATTATAATAAAAAATAGAAAATAAGAAATTTCTCATAGCTCCTCAGGTCCCTGCCTTCACCATGATGTTGTCTGCTGCTTGGTGGCCCCACGTAGACCACAAAATGTAATGTAGGTATTTCTTATAATTTTCCCTTTCCAAAATTACAAATGAATAGTACTATTTGAACCAATTAGAACTTTTAAAAAATGATTTTTGAGAATGTGAATCCCATAGAAAGATACACGTAGACAAGTAAGAGTCAGAAGCCAAGACACTAAGCAGAAGCCATGAGGCACTAAAAACAGACCTGCGAGGAAGCTGGACCATGAAGACAGATACATCAGTGTTTTCACTGGCTCTTTAGAGTTTCTATAGCATTCACAGTGCTGCTCCATGAGAGGTGATAATACCACTGTTGAGGCTATTCGTTAAGACCTGTTACCTCCTCCATTGCGCTTAATAATTAAACCCCATCACTTGAGGAAAGCAAGCATGATTTTGTACAGGCAACTAAAAAGAACCTAACTAACCTATAGATTTCACTCACATTTGATATTCCCTCAGTATTTGGCAGAAAGCTTGAAAATGATGTGGGCTATTAATCATTACTCCCTTACAAAAGTATAACTAAGCATTTTGACTCTTCACCAAACCCCATTCTGTCCTCCCAGAGCAAATGCACGTACAAACCAGATCCTCTGTGTAGAAAGGGAAGATGATTGTGGTGCTGGATTTACTTTTCTGTTGCAATATGGTGACAGGGCAACTCCTTATTAACTTCTAAGAGCAACTTCCTGGAAGTAGGCTGTAGCTTAATGATGTATAAAATGCCTAGCAATACCCCAGTGTGCCCTTTTCAGATTGCGACAACTTCAAGACCCCTCTTTCAATTTTTTGTCAACCAACCTACAAATTTAACAGGATAATTGACTCTACTGAGGGCCCAAATTGATGCAGGACAAATGTATGTGATGAAATGATTCGTTACTCTTAACAAGAGCTTTCTGGAAACTAATTGTTTATTTTCTAATCTAGAAAACAAAAGTGATTAAAAAAACCCACAGTACCATTCCAAACAAAATGTAACCCCAAAACAAAAACCTGTAAAAATTAAGACTCCACAAATTTATTGATCTTGGAAACACTTTTGCTCTGTGGGTGTGTCTTACGGAGATGCTTCTCTTGATTTTTAACAGCCTTTACACTGTTCCTACTGGTATTTATTTATTTGAGATTGGCTCATTATAGCTCTTCTGAGGTTATGCTACGACGGAACTATCTCAGTGTGAGTAGTGGAGCATTTATGGGGGCAATTGGGGCCATTTTCAACCATAGTGTGGGATTTTGAAAAGACTTTCAATTTTCTGATGTAAAAATAAAGAAGATAAAGCTAGGTAGAACAGCAAGGGTTTCTTTTGTTGTTGTTGTCGTTTGTTTGTTTTTATTTAATAGTTTTAAAGAAGGAGAAGCAATGCTTAGAATCATGGGGTAATGGTCCATTTAATCCTTATGCTTGCTTAAGCTGAGAAATTCTTTATGTCTAATATTGCCAGTAAATCTTATTGTATTGCTTTTATATAAAGCTGACCACCACAGGTAGATTTTCTTAGCCAAGAATTAGTCTATTATTGTGTACTGAAGCATTTTGGAACACCTAAGATCTTATAGGCTTAAAACAAAGTGAAGTCATTTAGGTACAGGCGGTAAAGGTAAATAAATCTTCATTTAGTTGACAGACTTGTTTCAAGTTAGTTATGGGGAAATGGTTGTTGGGCATTTGGGGGAATTCATTGATATTGTTTAGTATTTTCTATACTTGCTGTACAACCCCATTTCTCCACACTGGCAATGTTTTATTTTGTAGTTTATTTCTGAATCAGAAAATATATGTATTTTTAATTTTATCTTATATTGGAGCATAGTTGATTAACGATGTTGTGTTAGTTTCAGGTGTATAGCAAGTGATTCAGTTATACATATACATTGGAGAATTGGAGAACACGGAACGGAACTAAGACTCTTTAGAAATTTATTTTATACTGTTAAAAAGAGTGTCTTTAGAATACTCATGAGTTTTCCTCCAGATGGGAAGATGTTACCTTCTTACAGTCCTATGAATAATGTCCACATAGGCAAAACTAATAGGAAAGGAACAAACAACAGCAAACTTTATGGCACGCTTTTTCTTTAAAACAAAAGACTATAACTAGTACCAAACAGGCCTTTTTCTCTGTGCCAATAAGAACAAAATTCACAGAACTAATAGAACAATCCTAAGAACAGCAAAATAAAGACCTTAGGACCTCTACACTGAAGACGAAATATTGCATAAATCTTCTAAAAGCAACTCAATCTTTCCGAAGGCAAATAAATTGATTAGGGCATGACCTTTATTTCTATCTGGAACCCCTAAAGGATATCAAGACCCTGATGCCATGTTTGGGACCAACATCCAGAGTTAAATGTATCCTTCCATAACCCGTAGGCATTCTGCTCCTTGACAAATGACCTGTTGACATGAGTGAATTTGTGGTGCTTGCCTGGTGGCTGTGTAAGATGCAAGAAAGGAGAAATGTACTTTTAGAGGCTGTTCTGAGCTGTCTAAGGCTTATTTTTTCTGCACCACTCTCTTTTCCGCAATGAAGATCCTCAATGCCTTCAAAAGTCCTCATCTACTGTCCTGCCATGATCTCAAATACAGTGTATTTAAACGTAAACTCATCTTCTTCATGTAAACACACACACACACACATACACACACACACACACAAAGTGCTCATGAATTAAGGGCGAAGAGGCCGGCATTGGAAGACAGGGAAGACTTAAAATCTTTGGGTTGTATGCTGTTCATTCTTTTGAGACTCTGAGAGATTGTTACAAATGTCAAAAAGCTTCTAAAATAAGGGTGGCTAATATTTTGGAAATATCAGGAGGAAATAGAAATATTTATAAGTGCCATTTATAAATGTCAAAATGGAAATAGCCTTATGAATCTCAAGAAGGAGGAGGGGAGTGCTGAGGAGAGGAGAGCTTTTTAAACTTAGATTCCCTACTTTATTGAACAGGAGAATGCCAATGAGAAAACAAGCATGCTTTTCAAACAACTAAAGTGTTAGTGTCCGGAACATAGTTGAGGAGTAGCAACATGAAAACAGTTTTCTAGTCTTCCATTTCTCATATTCACCTGACACTTTTGAGTAAATGAAGTGCATTTATACATATTATTTTATTCTTGAAACAACCTCACAGTTTAGCGATTTTTATTGTGTTGAATTTACAATTGGGAAAATTGAGGCTCAGAGAGCTAAAGTGACTTGCCCAGTACCATACAACAGTTGAGACATTGCTGGGGAGTTTCTTATGTAATAGTCTCTATGCAATGGAGATACAGACATGACTGAGATGCAGGACTTTCTCCATGTGAACCTTCTTTCCAACCTGGGGCTCTCTTGTGATATAATAGCTGGGATACAAATGCATATGTATGCATAGTCTGAGATAAGAACAAAATTTTGTTAATGCAAGAAGGAAAGAGGCACTAACTGCCTGAGGCAAATAGGGAAGGCTGTAGGAGAAGTGGGAATTTCCCAGTGGAGCAGAGGATAGCTGCAATTCAAAGCAGAGGAATTCACATATGCAAAAGACACTGATCAATGAGACAGGACCGAGAGTTTGCCAGACTGGAACAAATGATCCAAGGAGATGAGGAAGGAGGTTGGGAGGACCGGAGGTTACCAAGGGCTGAATCTGGAAAGGAAGGTGGGGACTAGATACTGAGGGTTCTTACATGCCAAGCTCTTTTTATAACCTGAATCACAAGGGCTTTGGGAGGACAAGTAAAGATAAATACAAACTTAGTTCTTGGAGAGTCAGGCCTTAGAATCCACACTTTAATTTGACTCATGGGCTCTGTAAAAACTAGTCATATGGAATAGAAACCCCTTCACTTTTGATGTTGCCTTTGGCTTCCAGCATCAGAGAGAAATCATTACATTCAATCTAAGTGTTTGAACTAAAAGATGAGTTTGTTGGTCTCAAAGAGTCATACACTTCTTTGACTGGAAGATTTTTACACTTTATTTTACTCAACATCAGGAATTCTCTATGGAAATATTCACTTCCAGTTGATCAAAAATCAGAGAAACAACATAAAGCAAATTCAGTTGAAAGAACTAATTACAGAAATGTGCCTTTTGGAGTACCCTTTATAATCCTGTTAAGTCAATCTCCTAACATCCTGTCAGGCAAGAGTCTGCAATGTTCATTCATCTGGCGGATATCTGAACAGCAGCCAGTAGGCTGCTGCCACATTACCCATGTTCCAACTATCTTTCTTTCCAGAAGTTGTCTCTTATCCCTTGTTTTATAGGAAAAAGGAATGTCAGAGAGAAAAGAAAAAGAGAAAAATGCAAGCAGTTGCTTTTGCTCAGTAAATTAATTCCACCACCCTGTTGCTATAGTTATATCTTCTCTTGATCCTCTTTCTACTTCCACATCCCTTGTAGCACTGCTTTTCTTCCCTTCCTATTACACCAAGTTATCATGTTGCCTGGATCCCATTCACACCGTGATTAAACCTTTATTTTGGGGGAACTCAGAGTTCTCAGTGTTATAGAAACAATAAAATACTACATGCTTTTCTCTTCTATAAACATCTGATTGGTTAAGATGAGAAAAGTTTTGTTATAAGTGAAATTGAGACTGGCCACTCATGAATACAGCATAAAAGGGATTAATAAATCCCAAAATCACAATGAGAAAGCACAGACTTCATTTTACTTAAGTTGAGACATCGCAAATCCCACACTGGAGGTGTGTATAATAATAGGTTACTAAATCTCCAAGCTAGCTCTGTCCTTGGTTTCTCTGGAGACTGAGACCAACAATCACTATACAGAAAATATGCATCTAATGCGACGTGAGATGTTCAGCAGGGAGGTTACACAGTAGCCACTTCTCTCTACTGAAATACATTCAAGAAAACATAGTCCTGGGGCTTTGTTCCAGAAGTAGATTAAGAATTTAATGCAATTTCCTAAGTGAGAAGTCCTCAGATGCCATCTCAATGCCCTTTTGTCTTTCAGGTTTAAATTGAACAGAATATGTATTTATAAGTGAAGGAAAACTGAAAATGGCCTGCAAAATGAATTGGGGGAATACAAAAATCAAACAAAAACAATAGCAATGCAACTGTTCAAGCACATGCCTAGGGAAAGTCTGCTGCTTAACTGCTACTCGGTTTGCCTTTTGAAAATTGGTAGATATCAGATCACATGTCAAGAAGGTAATTTATTTGCAGTATTGAAAAATAGCCCTTCCTTATGATTAGAAATACGGAGAATATTATGTATCACTTTTGTCGATATAAAATGTGCCCTGTGCTTAGATATTACAAATATTCCAACATGATAGTTAAAATGTTTATTATAACTTAAAAAAAAAAAAGAAACGAAAGTTGCCCTTCCTTTCTCTTTAAAGTGTGGTTTACTGCATTCCAAATTTTTCCCTTCATGAGTTGTACCTATTTTCTTGCCGCCTCCACTTTCTGGTGTGGCAGACGCATTTCAGCTTTGTCCTCACTAGAAATTCCAGATCATAGTGCTGTGGCAACCGGTGCTGTCGTCGGTTCCTTCCACGGACGCCACCCCACACATTCTTCTAACCCGTGACTATTTCTCATAATTTCCTGATTCTCTAAAGGGCAGGGCAGAGGGCCCTTGTAAGGCTGACAGTTGTTCCAGAACTGATGCTGTCACAAGAACCCACTCTAGAGGCCTACAGGCATTTTGGGTTTAGGTGCTAATATTCATTCTGTACTGAAGATTGGAAGTTTGTAAACTTGTACTTTTTTTTTCAGTCAGTCATTCCTATACTTACAAGTGATATTTATGAAAAACACCTCCAAAGTGATGTGTTACTAGCATTGCCACTTAAATATAAGCTCTGCTTTTTCTAATTCCTTGAGGTACAAATTTCTTAGGGTTAATTGATCTCAAGTTCTTTGTTCTTTGACAGCAAAATTAAACACACACACACACAAACATACACGACACACACACCCCCCAAAAATAAGAAAAAAAACACTCTCTGAAAAGAAAAGGAAGAGGTTCATTTTAAATTACACTTGAGGCTTTCTAACACTTTGCAGTTGGAATTCCAGGTTACCTCTGCTTTATTCCCATTTAGAAACTCCAGTGACTGTTTTTATGGATGAAAAGGTGATTCAGTTTTCGGCTTGTTTAAACTTGGATTCTTAGCTTGGAGGTCTGCTAGATACAACTTTTGCATTCATTTGTTTATGTATGAGATAAATATTCACTAAATGCCTATATGTCAGATACCGTTGAGATACTGAGGGTACATCCATAAACAATATCAACAAAAATTTCTTTTCTCATATACTTACATTCCAGAGAGAAGCTGTAGAGAAGTCTAAAATCTTGTTTACAGTTAGTGATCAGGAAAACTGGGTTTCAGTACTGAGTTATTGAGTGGCTTTGGCCTAATCCCAGGCTTCTATGGACCTCATTTTTCTTGTTTGTAATATGAAAGAGTCAGACAGGATGATGTTGTTCTGTAGGCTGGTTGCAAGTATGTTTTGTTTTGTTTTTTTACACTGGTGTCCTGATAATGTGTCTGGTAGCACTAGGCATCTTTAGCTTATAGAAATACATGGGATTTGTGAATCTAGTAATTTTTTGTCTTTGGCCATTTATTCATTCCTGCATTTAATAAGTGTGTAATGTGTATCTTCTGTGTGTGCAGAAATTGTGCTTAGTAAGTCAGGGATAAACAGCTTAATGAGACAAGTCTCTCTCTTCACGGTCTGGCTGAGGAGACATTCGTTAAAGTAACTAGCAGAATTCCAGTGGGATAACTGCTATACTTACTAGCAGTCTGAAGAAGGTGCAGTGGGAGAAAGGCTAGAGTACAATTGATTCTGCTCAGGAGATTTAGTTAAGACTTGCAATGGAGGGGACATTTGTCCTGGGTCACCAGGGATTGGATAGGTAGAACAGAGAGGGACTTTGAAGCAGAGAGAACAGTGATCACAATGATATGGAGATGAGAAAGAGCACTGTGTTGTGAAGGGCAAAGGAAATAAAGAGTTCTTTTAACATCAGACTTAAAGGGTCAGCGTCCAAGGTGAGTGAGGGGAGATCAGAAAGCAGAGCAAATTGAGATTAGTTAGTGAAGATCCTTATATGATTCATTAGTAAATTTTAACTTTTATCATTAAGACAAGGAGCTTGAATTGAAGGTTTTTCTGGGTCTAGGTCAATGGTATTAATTTGTCTGATGAGTTTGTTTTCAAAGCTAGCTATACTGTAGGATACTTAAGAGTATTCTAAATAGGCTGTATTTTTTGTTCATACAAAATGTCAAGAAAGACCAGAGGGACAGACAAGTTTGCCTATTTATATGCATAATCGGTTAACTAATAAAGATGAATTCTATGGGATATAAGCAGTGAGTGAATTTATTTTTCTTTAGTATCTCGACTTTAAAATTCTGTTTTTTAAATTTCCCATCCCCTTCCCTTGGAAACTTGGGATTCAAGCAGATGTCAAAGCTTTCAGCCACATTCAGCTCTAAGGACAGTCTCATTTTGATCATTATGGACACTTTCAAAGTAATAAAAGTCCATTACAATCTTAATTAAAGCTTCAATTCCAATTCCAACTTAAAAACATCTTCCCTTACCCCCATTAAGCCTGACCCATGAATTGGGAAACTTCTATGGGGAAGGGGGTGTGGTCGGTTCTTTTACTCTTTGTTTTTATGTGTTCTGGATTCTTCAGGGTTTTAGCACTGGGAGGAGGAATTAGTGGAAAAGCACAGCAGTCATTCCCTAAGCTGCTCTGAGAGTTTTCTCTTCACACCATGTCCTCTATGAGGCTGATGTTAAATCTCTGGGTCTCCTGTGGACCCAGATGTGCATTCTTCAGAGCCCCTGCACAGACCACCCCTCTGCAGTCGTCCAACATGGGTGACGTGCTCTTTTTTTTCTGTTTGTTTTTGTTTTTTGTTCTGTTTTCTTTTCTTTAATTGAAGTATAGTTGATTAACAATGTTGTGATAGTTTCAGGTGTACAGCAAAGTGATTCAGTGATACATACACATATATCTATTCTTTTGTCCCCACCCAGTCTCCCACTCCTGGCTACCTTGACTTAGCAGATTTCCTTCTTGGGTGGGATACCTTCAAAATGTCTCAAATTTGTTATTTTTTGTGGCCTCCACTTCGTCATCAGGACACTTGTGCATCTTTACCATACAAGGAGACTTGTCCTACTGCTCCCCTTTCTCCCTGCTCTGGATCATGGGGTGACCCAGGTATTCTCCAGCATTCAGAATTACTCATGCAAGAAATGTAATCTGGTCCCTCACTTCAAATACAACCCCAGACCCTGGAGGAAACATGAAAATTTCTCTTACCCTGCTCTGGAGAAGGCAGTTGAGCAAATGTCCACCAGGGGGATTGAATCACCAGTCTGTTCTTATTGGCAAGTCCAAAATCTGTAGTGTTTTTTTTTCTTAGAGGCTCTCCTTTTACCTGGTGTGTGTATGGGTGTGAGAAGCAACAAGTCCATAGCACGCTGAGGGAGAAAGGCATAGCACTTCTTTTAAAAGAATCCCCTGGATGGAAGTGAGGGTGGAAGGACTAGTTCTGCTGCCTCATAGCAATTGAAGAGATGGGGAGTGAGTATCTGGCAGCTTTCTAGAGTCTTCTCTCAGAAAATGGAAGCATCTTTTATTGCCTTCAATTTTGAAGCTTTGGTTAAATTTGTGAGAAACAAGGAAAAAGTCCCATTTCATATTCTCTTACAAATGCTTTTTGTACTTTTCCAGTGTATTTTTTGTCTTAATGTTACATAATATTCACCTTGACAATTCAAGCCTGTCTTCCTGGGATTATGGGAGCTAATGAAAGGCTAGATTTTTTTTAAAGTGGAGCATCATCTTGCTGGGAGCCAGCAGTGATAAAGGCAATATTAATCAAAGTGAAACCTCAGAAGGAATGGGCCACTCCAGGGTGTTGGATTGGGCAACATTTGCAACCACCTTTCCCCATTTAGAGAGTTGGGCCCAGAGCTTTTCTACTGAAGGACTGGACACTATTTTATCAAAAGAGATCCTCACCTGGAAAACACTCCCTTGTAACGCCAGTCAAGTGATTTCCATACTATATACCCTAAAACCATTTTTTCTATAATAAAAGCCAGACCCATCAACTGGAATCCTAGGATTCATATAGAATCCAGATACTGAAAACCATCTTTATTATACTATTTCATAAATTAATAACTTCTAATAATGACTTTTCACATTCTGGTATCGATTAAGGCACATGGTGGCAGTTTGACCACTTAGTAATCTGTAAATTTGTGGTTAAGGCATGATTAACAGCTATGTTTGGTTTATCAGCTGACAATTCTGATTCAGATAGTTCTGTTTCATTGTCTTCCTGATGCATTTATTGAGCCACTGATGAGACTGTCTCTTCAGCTAGTTTCTGAGTTCTATGAAATAGAGCAACATCTACAGGCTTGTGATAAGGAGAGCAGAAGGCAATGAAAAAGACAAGGAGAGGGCTAAGAGAGTAAGTGTAGTTCAGTATAACAATTCAAATAGACTTTTAATTTTATAAGTGAATTTTGGAAACTATTTGACATCTTGTGTGTGAAATTCACACACAAAAAGATACAGGATGAGGGGATGAGATTGGGGTTGAGCTCCTGCTGCAGCCACACTTCTGCATTCAGAGTCATGCTGGGGATTCTTCTCTTGAAGGCTTCAATGCAATAATGTGTAAGTTATCACATCTATATGGGAAAGTAGAGAAGAGGCATAGTGCACATTTCAGTGCCAGATGTGCAAAGAATCAGTTTGTTTATACCAATAGTTACGCATGGAGACACCAGGATAGTTGTACGTATTTGTTTGTCCTTGACTTTATTAAGGTTCTGGTTCAAACTTTATTTGTTATGGATAATACTCATCTTACTTATAGCATTTACCCAAATGGAAGGTTCTTTTCAGTACAAGTTCCTTAATTCATAAGCAATGTGTACCAGATGTGGCTTAATTCCAAAGGAGTGAATTAAGCATGTTATCTTGGTTAGAAATCCGCTTATCTTCTCTCTTCCTTAGTTGCTATGGCAGCCTAGTGTACTTGAAAGAATAGGAATTTGGAAGACAAATAGGGCTGGCTCATAATTCTGACCCTGGCATTTAATTTTTTGTCATATTAAGTAAGTTACTGAACCTCTCTGAGTCCCAGGATCCTCATCTATAGAATAGGAAACATTAATTTAGCTTTTGTGGACTATAAGCACATGTATCATTTAAATCTCACAGAAATGTTGAGGTCAGTGTTATTATTATCTTCGTTTTATGGAGGAGAAAGCGGGGGCAAATGGGACTTAAGTAACTTGTCACACAGCTTGTAAATAGAAGAACTGTAGTTTGAATTCATGTCTGTCTCTCTCCAAAGTCCTTGTCTCAACTATGTTTTACAGCCTGAATACCTCTTTTTAAGAAGAAAAATAACTTTGATGTAATGCATCCTTGACGATATTATTTAAGAGAAGATATTTTAGAACTTCTTTTATGGAAAGTGATTGAAGCCCAATTCAAACCATCTAAAACAAATAGGAGGAATTATCAGATGGCAAATGGGGTAGCTACATGGCCATATACCTGCTTGGTCAAGGGTGAGAAACAAAGACCTTGATGACATTAGCACTTAACTGTCAGTCCCTTATCTTTGCTGGTCTCTAAGCTAAGGCTTTTTTAGGATTCTCCATGTGGTGAGGAAAAAGATTGCCTAGTATCTCTGGGGATATGTCTTTACTACCTCTGACAAAGAAGAATGTTTTCCATGAAAGTTTCAGCCAGATAAACCCTAAGGAAAACTCTAAGTGGCCTGCCTTAGATCACATGACAGTTCTTATCCAATCATTAGGGCCAAGGCACTCAGTTTACCAAGGTTTTACCAAGGGTGAGCCATTTGCTTACTGTGACCAGGAATATGGATTCTACTTTCAGAAGGAGGAAGGAGAAGCAGCACTGAATAACCGGTAGTGACAACCACAGAATACTTAAATTATAGTGATATGGTGTACAGTTACAGATGATTTAGCTAAACTTTTAAATTTTTTTCTAAAATTTAACGAATTTTCCAGATTTTTCTTTTTATTCTTAAGTGTGTTTTTAATATCAGTAAATTACAGAGGAAAATAATTATTTTATTTTGTAACTAATAATCTTAAAGCATTTTATTCATCTTATGTTAAACAATGCATCTGTTAATTTGCGTAACTGGAAATGTCCCTGAGAAATGTCTTTTCTGATTAGGCCAGGGTGGAAAGAGAACTTACACACATGGTACAGTCATTCTGAATGTCCAGAACAGAAGGACATTACGGGGGCTGGTGCTGTTTGCTTCCTGTTGTAACGTCATATATTTAATGGGCAAAAAGTGGGAGAAGCTGGCAAGCCACTCAAATGGTCTCATTGTGTGGTACCTGGGAGAGTTAATGAAAAGTCATATAATTTATTGAAGTAGATATATTTACAAGAGTGCAAAGTACATCTAACAGCAAATGACTCTGGTATGCCTGACTAATAAGCAAACAATCAATATTTAAAATGAGAAAGTGCAAACATTCTATCTTCATATTAAGAGTCGTGAAGAGGAAACAGCTGTTACATTAGTTATCACTTTCTGGATCCAACACAGTATTGTCATTTAATTTCTTGGACCCATATTTGCTTGGCTACAGCATCACCACATGATTTAAACCCTGCAAAGTTTGGCTTTACCACTAACTCCAGGTGCAAAATTTTACACTAAGCCTCTATTCCCTTTTGAATTGAGATTCTTCCCAAATAAAGGTTATTTTCAGGCAATTTAAAACTTTCAGACCCAGACCTTCTTAGTGAATTCCACTTGTTGTTTCTTGGACTTCCAAGTGCAGGGGCTGATAATGTACTGAGTTTCCTGGACCAAGATGTGAGCACAGTTCCAGAGTTTTCACTTTCATTATCATTTTATGTTATTTTTAAATATGTTTGTTTGCTCTTTAAACTACTAACAGTCTAGTACGATAGAACCAAGATGTTTTCAGTTGCACATTCACCAATAAGATATTAGGAAATATTTCAAAGTAGACAAAGTATGTGGCACACACGTGTGCACACACACTTGTGCACACACATGCATGCATGCACACACCAATAACTTTGTCAGTAAAAAGCTGTTTGAAAAGCTTTCCACTTTATTCATGCCATACACCTTTATTTTAGCTCAAGTTCTTAGATGACTAACTGCACGCTAGATTCATAGAGTCTAGTGGAGAACCCACCAGCATCCCTACCTACTATGATCACCACCACTATGAACAATGTTAGCAACTGCATAATCCAAAGGTCTTCCTTCTTTCCATGCTCTATTTTTTAAAATCAACTCTTACCGTCCATCCCTTTTTATTAATACCAAGGCTTTTATACAAGAGGGTAAGAGTCATTCCTTAAAATACTCTACAAAGGTTAAGAATTCATTCAGTAATTCAAAAGTATCTATTGAATATTTGTATTGTGGGTCCAGCTGTGAAAAAGACAAATGAAGTTTCTGAACTCCTGAAACCTGAGTTTTAGTGAGGAGAGGCAGGAACAAGTTAATAAAAAATAAATAAGTAAATAAGTAAGTGACTAAATAAATAAATATTTCCAACTTGTAAGTGCTATGAAAAATAACCAGTCTATTTTACAACTCTGGAGAGTGTTTGCATATTAAAAGTCACTTGTTAAATTAATTGATTCTGGAGTACTGGGAATTTGTGTGGGAATAGATGTGCCTGACACCAGCTTCCATCAATTCCTCTGCTTGCCATTACATTTTGTTTTCAGCATTCAGAATTTTCTTTTTAGACTAGCTTATAAAAGGAAGGGTGTGGGTCGGCTATTTGACTAAAGGGCCAGATAGAAACAGAACCATGCAGTAAAAACAGAGCCAACAACTTGTGGGTGTCTAGTGTGTTTTATAGCAACTTTTTATCCCATGTACTCCTTAAACACACAACAGCAGAAACAGAAGGGAGAGGAGAGGAGCAGGGAATCACTCTGAGGGGTGCTGCACTGTGTGGGCACATGTCCCATGTGGGAGTTAAAATATATCCAGCAGTTGAGGCCTCCTTGGATAGTGGGGTAACAGGTTCAGACTTTACAAAACTTGACGTTGATGTCATTTGTGCAGATACCTATCCTGGCAGCTTGTTCTAAGCTTCATCCATGAAACTAGCTAGGGCTAAGATGAAAGAATATATTTGTTAGAAATCTAGGCTATTAGTTTCAAACCAGGCAGCTGCCGTATCCCACAAGGATTGCCTATGTTTTCCTATATTCTAAGCCCCGATATTGAAAGATGAATTTTATTTAATGATACACAAAGTTTTATTCTGTGTACAATCTGATTTCGTAACAAATGTTTTAGCCTCACAGAGAGAGAGAGAAACAGAACCATAGGTAAGAAGGGAGCCAGCAACTTGTGGGTGTCTAATGTTTTTATAGCACACATGTGTTTTATAGAAAAGACGTGGGCGGGGGGGAGAGGGAGAAGGAGAGGGAGAGGGAGAGGGAGAGGGAAACACCAGAGAACAGTATCAAAGAAAACACTGAAGAGAGTTTCAAGAAAGAAGATGTGATTGATCAACAGTGTTAAATGCATCTGCAAGACCCAAAAAGAAAGTGTTTATTTGGTAATGTGAAGTCACTAGTGACTTTGGAAGAGAAATTTCAGTAGAATAATGGTGGCAGAATCTGGATTCCTTTGTTGAGTGGTCTCTGAGAAAGTAGAGTCAGAACACAGAGTCTACCCCTCTGTGAAGTCTGAGTCCTTAGGAAGGAGAGAGGTAGACAGTATCAAGAGAAACTCCTTGTAGATTGGGGGAGGCTTTGGCATGTTTTTAGGCTGAAGGGAAAAAGCCAATGAGGAGAAAAATTCAGAGATAAAGGATCATTTGGCAAAAATCAAAGAAAAAGCAAGAGGTATGTAATTCAAGGTATAGATAGAACGTTGACCTTAAACAGGAGGAGGAATATCTTTTTGTGGCTAGAGGAAAGCTGACAAGATGGCTGTGACTATGGACATAATAGGTAGTAGTAACAAGAACTTAACAGAGATCTTACCAGATGGCATTAATAGGACACAAGATCATCTTTAGACAGTGTGTGGAGCAAGGATTCCCTATGGGGCTTAATGAGAATGGAAGTAGTGTGGGATAATGACTGAAGATATTAGAGGAGGGAAACATATTACTGAGGTTGGAGACTATGAATTTGTAGTGGCACAAATCTGCACTCTTGGATAATTTTCTCCTTAAGTGTTCAGCCTCTTGATTATGAGAGCAGAGAGGGCTATTTATAGCATTGATCCAGAGGCAGGGTTTTACAAGGTAGGAAAATGGAAGAAAAAGGGGGATTATGGATTTAATGAGACTATAAACAGTGTGGTATGGCTCAGATGATTTACCTTAGTGTAGTGTCCATGCTGGATGAGGAAGGATAGGAAAACTAGTGGTCTAGAGTTTGAAGTTTTCGAGAAAATGTTGAGTAGAAATCTATTATGACATAATCCTTGGTGCAATCCTGGGAGTAGGTAGCTGAAGTGAATTTTACGAGGTCAAGAATTTGTGAGGAGGAATGCATATAGGAGAGAGTTTCAGATAAATGTAGAAGGTAGAAAAAGCATTCAGAAGATACGACTGTAACAATAGAAAGAAATTCCACAGATATGGTGAAAAGAGTTGAAAGTAGGATCAATAGTTCTAAAAGAAGCAAGGGACATTGGGGTGGACTTACGCTAAAAACTAGTTGTAGGAATGAAAGTGCTGCTTGTTTACTACTAACCTTGAATATTGTAATTCTGGCACAGAATAATTCTGAGACTTGAATTATCCAAGGTCCAAGGAAATATACTGTTCTCCAAAGTTAGTTAGGGCTCTGTTCTTGGTAGCAGGTAATGGTTGTTTATTCCTATATGGCATTTCTGCATTACACAGGTTGGCTCTTTATATCCTGATCCAGGATTATCCAGGATTCCCGACTCTCAGGATTTAAAACAAGCTATACTTGAGTCCTGGACTTAAAATTTTTAAAACTGATGTCAACCTATTGGTTTATACTGAGTATAATTTTGGGAGGAAGGAAACATCTATCTTCCATTTCCTGTTGTTTCTTGATTCTGTTTATCCTTGTGTAGAGACTGTTGGCTATGTGAATTAGTTTTTTGTTTTTTTTTATTTTTTTTAACATCTTTATTGGAGTATAATTGCTTTACAATGGTGTATTAGTTTCTGCTTTATAACAAAGTGAATCAGCTATACATATACATATACCCCCATATCTCTTCCCTCTTGCGTCTCCCTCCCTCCCACCCTATCCCACCACTACAGGTGGGCAAAAGCACCAAGCTGATCTCCCTGTGCCATGTGGCTGCTTCCCACTAGCTATCTATTATATACTTGGTGGTGTATATATGTCCATGCCACTGTCTCACTTTGGCCCAGCTTACCTTCCCCCTCCCCATTTCCTCAGGTCCATTCTCTAGTAGGTCTGTGTCTTTATTCCCGTCCTGCCCCTAGGGTCTTCATGACTATTTTTTTTTTTTTAGATTCCATATATATGTGTTAACATACAGGATTTGTTTTTCTCTTTCTGATTTACTTCACTCTGTATGATAGACTCTAGGTCCATCCACCTCACTACAAATAACTCAATTTCGTTTCTTTTTATGGCTGAGTAATATTCCAATGTATATACGTGCCACGTCTTCTTTATCCATTCATCTGTTGATGGACACTTAGATTGCTTCCATGTCCTGGCTATTGTAAATAGAGCTGCAATGAACATTGTGGTACATGACTCTTTTTTTTTTTTTTTTTAACATAACTCTTTTTGAATTACGGTTTTCTCTGGGTGTATGCGCAGTAGTGGGATTGCTGGGTCTTATGGTAGTTCTATTTTTAGTATTTTAAGGAACCTCCATACTGTTTTCCATAGTGGCTGTATCAATTTACATTCCCACCAACAGTGCAAGAGGGTTCCCTTTTCTCCATACTGTCTCCAGCATTTATTGTTTGTAGATTTTTTGATGATGGCCATTCTGACTGGTATAAGGTGTTATCTTATTGTACTTTTGATTTTCATTTCTCTAATGATTAATGATGTTGAGCATTCTTTCATGTGTTTGTTGGCAGTCTGTATATCTCCTTTGGAGAAATGTCTATTTAGGTCTTCTGCCCATTTTTGGATTGGGTTGTTTGTTTTTTTGATATTGAACGTAATGAGCTGCTTATATATTTTGGAGATTAATCCTTTGTCAGTTGCTTCATTTGCAAATATTTTCTCCCATTCTAAGGGTTGTCTTTTAGTCTTGTTTATGGTTTCCTTTGCTGTGCAGAAGTTTTGAAGTTTCGTTAGGTCCCGTTTGTTTATTTTTGTTTTTATTTCCATTTCTTTAGGAGGTGGGTCCAAAAGGATCTTGCTGTGATGTATGTCATAGAGTGTTCTGCCTATGATTTCCTCTAAGAGTTTGATAGTGGCTGTCCTTACATTTAGGTCTTTAATCCATTTGGAGTTTATTTTTGTGTATGATGTTAAGGAATGTTCTAATTTCATTCTGTTACATGTAGCTGTCCACTTTTCCTAGCACCACTTATTGAAGAGGCTGTCTTTTCTCCATCGTATATTCTTGCCTCCTGTATCAAAAATAAGGTGACCATACGCGCGTGCATTTATCTCTGGGCTTCCTATCCTGTTCCATTGATCTATATTTCTGTTTCTGTGCCAATACCATAATGTCTTGATTACTGTAGCTTTGTAGTATAGTCTGAAGTCTGGGAGCCTGATTCCTCCAGCTCTGTTTTTCTTTCTCAAGATTGCTTTGGCTATTTGGGGTCTTTTGTATTTCCATACAAATTGTGAATTTTTTTTTTTTCTAGTTGTGTGACAGATGCCAGTGGTAGTTTGGTAGGGATTACATTGAATCTGTAGATTGCTTTGGGTAGTATAGTCATTTTCACAATGTTGATTCTTCCAATCCAAGAACATGGTATATCTCTCCATCTGTTTGTATCATCTTTAATTTCTTTCATCATTGTCTTATAGTTTTCTTCATACAGGTCTTTTGTCTCCTTAGGTAGATTTATTCCTAGGTTGTTTTTTTTTTGCGGTATGCAGGCCTCTCACTTTTGTGGCCTCTCCCGTTGTGGAGCACAGGCTCCGGATGTGCAGGCTCAGTGGCCATGGCTCACAGGCCTAGCCACTCCGCAGCATGTGGGATCTTCCCGGACCGGGGCATGAACCCGTGTCCCCTGCATCAGCAGGCGGACTCTCAACCACTGCACCACCAGGGAAACCCTATTCCTAGTTATTTAATTCTTTTTGTTGCAGTGGTAAATGGGAGTGTTTTCTTGATTTTGCTTTCAGATTTTTCATCATTAGTGTATAGGAATGCCAGAGATTTCTGTGCATTAATTTTGTATCCTGCTACTTTACCAAATTCATTGATTAGCTCTAGTAGTTTTCTGGTAGCATCTTTAGGTTTTTCTATGTATAGTATCATGTCATCTGCAAACAGTGACAGCTTTACTTCTTCTTTTCCGATTTGGATTCCTTTTATTTCTTTTTCTTCTCTGATTGCTGTGGCTAAAACTTCCAAAATTATGTTGAATAATAGTGGTGAGAAGGGGCAACCTTGTGTTTTTCCTGATCTTAGTGGAAATGGTTTCAGTTTTTTACCATTGAGGATGATGTTGGCTGTGGGTTTGTCATATATGGCCTTATTATGTTGAGGTAAGCTCCCTGTATGCCTACTTTCTGTAAATTATCATAAATGGGTGTTGAAATTTGTTGAAAGCTTTTTCTGCATCTATTTAGATAATCATATGGTTTTTATTCTTCAATTTGTTAATATGATGTATCACATTGATTGATTTGCATATCATGAAGAATTCTTGCATTCCTGGGGTAAACCCCACTTGATCATGGTGTATGATTCTTATAATGTGCTGTTGGATTCTGTGTGCTAGTAATTTGTTGAGGATTTTTGCATCTATGTTCATCAGTGATATTGGCCTATAGTTTTCTTTCTTTGTGACACCTTTGTCTGGTTTTGGTACCTGGGTGATGGTGGCCTCGTAGAATAAGTTTGGGAGTGTTCCACCCTCTGCTATATTTTGGAAGAGTTTGAGAAGGATAGGTGTTATCTCTTCTCTAAATGTTTGATAGAATTCGCCTGTGAAGCCATCTGGTCCTGGGCTTTTGTTTGTTGGAAGATTTTTAATCAGTTTCAATTTCAGTGCTTGTGATTGGTCTGTTTATATTTTCTATTTCTTCCTGGCTTAGCCTCAGAAGGTTGTGCTTTCCTAGAATTTCTCCATTTTTCGAGGTTGTCCATTTTACTGGCATATAGTTGCTTGTAGTAATCTCTCACGATCCTTTTTCTTTCTGTAGTGTCAGTTGTTACTTTTCCTTTTTCATTTCTAATTCTATTGATTTGAGGCTTCTCCCTTTTTTTCTTGATGAGTCTGGCTAATGGTTTATCAATTTTATCTTCTCAATGAACCAGCTGTTAGTTTTATTGATCTTTGCTATTGTTTCCTTCATTTCTTTTTCATTTATTTCTTATCTGATCTTTATGATTTCTTTCCTTCTGTTAACTGTGGGGATTTTTGTTCTTCATTCTCTAATTGCTTTAGGTGTGAGGTTAGTTGATTATTTGAGATGTTTCTTGTTTCTTAAGGTAGGATTGTATTGCTATAAACTTCCCTCTTAGAACTGCTTTTGCTTCATCTCATAGGTTTTGGGTCATCGTGTTTTCATTGTCATTTGTCTCTAGGTATTTTTTGATTTCTTCTTTGATTTCTTCAGTGATCTCTTGGTTATTAAGTAGTGTATTGTTTACCCTCCATGTGTTTGTATTTTTTCCAGATTTTTTCCTGTAATCGATATCTAGTCTTATAGTGTTGTGGTCTAGAAAAGATACTTGATATGATTTCAGTTTTCTTAAACTTACTGAGGCTTGATTTGTGACCCAGGATATGATCTATCCTGGAGAATGTTCCATGAGTACTTGAGAAGAAAGTGTATTCTCTTGTTTTTGGATGGAATGTCCTATAAATAACAATTAAGTCCATCTTGTTTAATGTATCACTTAAAGCTTGTGTTTCCTTATTTATTTTCATTTTGGATGGTCTGTCCATCGGTGAAAGTGGGGTGTTAAAGTCCCCTACTATGATTGTGTTACTGTCAATTTCCCTTTTTATGGCTGTTAGCATTTGTGTTATCTATTGAGGTGTCCTATGTTGGATGCATAAATATTTACAATCGGTATATTTTCTTCTTGGATTGATCCCTTGATCATTATATAGTGTCCTTCTTTGTCTCTTGTAATAGTCTTTATTTTAAAGTCTATTTTGTCTGCTATGAGAATTGCTACTCCAGCTTTCTTTTGATTTCCATTTGCATGGAATATCTTTTTCCATTCCCTCACTTTCAGTTTGTATGTTTCCCCAGGTCTGAAGTGCATCTCTTGTAGACAGCCTATATACGGGTCTTGCTTTTGTGTCCCTTCAGCCAGAATATGTCTTTTGGTTGGAGCATTTAATCCATTTACATTTAAGGTAATTATCGATATGTATGTTCCTATGACCATTTTCTTGTTTTGAGTTTGTTATTGTAGGTCTTTTCCTTCTCTTGTGTGTCCTGCTTAGAGAAGTTCCTTTAGCATGTGTTGTAAAGCTGGTTTGGTGGTGCTGAATTCTCTTAGCTTTTGCTTGTCTGTAAAGGTATTAGTTTCTCCATCGAATCTGAATGAGATCCTTGCTGGGTAGAGTAATCTTGGTTGTAGGTTTTTCCCTTTCATCACATTAAATATGTCCTGCCACTCCCTTCTGGCTTGCAGAGTTTCTGCTGAAATATCAGCTGTTAACCTTCTGGGGATTCCCTTGTATATTATTTGTTGTTTTTCCCTTGCTGCTTTTAATATTTTTTCTTTGTATTTAATTTTATTTAATTTTTGATAGTTTGATTAATATGTGTCTTGGCATGTTTCTCCTTGGATTTATCCTATATGGGACTCTCTGCACTTCCTGGACTTGATTAACTATTTTCTTTCCCATATTAGGGAAGTTTTCAACTCTAATCTCTTCAAATATTTTCTCAGTCCCTTTCCTTCTCTCTTCTTCTTCTGGGACCCCTATGATTCGAATGTTGGTGCATTTAATGTTATCGCAGAGGTCTCTGAGACTGTTCTCAATTCTTTTCATTATTTTTTCTTTATTCTGCTTTGTGGTAGTTATTTCCACTATTTTATCTTCCAGTTCACTTATCCATTCTTTTGCCTCAGTTATTCTGCTATTGATTCCTTCTAGAGAATTTTAAATTTCATTTATTGTTTTGTTCATCATTGTTTGTTTGCTCTTTAGTTCTTCTAGGTCCTTGTTAAACGTTTCTTGTGTTTTCTCCATTCTATTTCCAAGAGTTTGAATCATCTTTACTGTCATTATTCTGAATTCTTTTTCAAGTAGACTGCCTATTTCCTCTTCATTTGTTTGGTGTGTTGGTTTTTTACCTTGCTCCTTCGTCTGCTGTGTGTTTCTCTGTCTTCTCAGTTTGTTTAACTTACTGTGTTTGGGGTCTCCTTTTTGCAGGCTGCAGGTTCATAGTTCCCTTTGTTTTTGGTGTCTGCCCCCAGTGGCTAAGGTTGGTTCAGTTGGTCGTGTAGGCTTCCTGGTGGAGGGGACTAGTGCCTGTGTTCTGGTGGATGAGGCTGGATCTTGTCTCTCTGGTGGGCAGGTCCGCATGCGGTGGTGTATTTTGGGGTGTCTGTGACCTTATTATGTTTTTAGGCAGCCTCTCTGCTAATGGGTGGGGCTGTGTTCCTGTCTTGCTTGTTGTTTGGCCTAGGGTGTCCAGCACTGTAGCCTGCTGGTCGTTGAGTGGAGCTGGGTCTTTGCATTGAGATGGAGATCTTTGTGGGATTTTCGCTGTTTGTTATTACATGGAGCTGGGAGGTGTCTTGTGGACCAGTGTCCTGAACTCGTCTCTCCCACCTCAGAGGCACAGGCCTGATGCCCAGCTGGAGCACCAAGACCCTGTCATCCACATGGCTCAGAATAAAAGGGAGAAAAAAAGAAAGAAAGAAAGAAAAAATAAAATAAAATAAGAAAGTTATTAAAATAAACAATAATTTTTAAAAATAAAAAAAATTAAATAGTAAAAAAAAGAAATAAAGAAGAGAGCAACCAAACCAAAAAACAAATCCACCAATGATAAAAAGCACTAAAATCTATACTTAAAATAAAAATAATAAAAGGGCAGGCAGATCCCTAGGACAAATGGTAAAAGCAAAGGTATACACACATAATAACACACAGAATAACACACAGAAGCATACACATACACACTCACAAAAAGAGAAAAAGGGAAAATATATATATATCGTTGCTCCCAAAGCCTACCTCCTCAATTTGGGATGATTCATTGTCTATTCAGGTAATTCCAGCTTTGATTTGGACCCGCCTCTGCGTGTAGGTCTCCTGAGGGCGTCTGTTCCCACCCAGACAGGACGGGGTTAAAGGGGCAGCTGATTCCGGGGCTCTGGCTCACTCAGCCCGGGGGGAGGGAGGGGTACGGATGCGGGGCTAGCCTGCAGCGGCAGAGGCCGGAGTAAGGTTGCACCAGCCTGAGGCATGCTGTGCGTTCTCCCGGGGAAGTTGTCCTTGGATCCCGGGACCCTGGCAGTGGCGGGCTGCACAGGCTCCTGGGTGGGGAGTTGTGGATAGTGACCTGTGCTTGCACACAGGCTTCTTGGTGGCGGCAGCAGCAGCCTTAGCGTCTCATGCCGGTGTCTGGTATCCGCACTGATAGCCATGGCTCACGCCTGTCTCTGGAGCTCATTTAGGAGGTGCTCTGAATCTCCTCTCCTTGCACACCTCGAAACAATGGTCTGTTGCCTCTTCGGCAGTTCCAGACCTTTTCCCGGACTCCCTGCTGGCTAGCTGTGGCGCACGAGCCCCCTTCAGGCTGTGTTCACGCAGCCAACCCCAGTCCTCTCCCTGGGATCCGACCGAAGCCTGAGCCTCAGCTCCCAGCCCCCGCCCGCCCCGGCGGGTGAGCAGACAAGCGTCCCGGGCTGGCGAGTGCTGGTCGGCACTGATCATCTGTGCGGGAATCTCTCTGCTTTGCCCTCCGCACCCCTGTTGCTGTGCTCTCCTCCGTGGCTTCGAAGCTCCCCCTCTCCGTCACCCGCAGTCTCCGCCCGCGAAGGGGCTTCCTAGTGTGTGGAAACCTTTCCTCCTTCACAGCTCCCTCCCACTGGTGCAGGTCCCGCCCCTTTCCTTGTGTCTCTGTTTATTCTTTTTTCTTTTGCCCTACCCAGGTACGTGGGGGAGTTTCTTGCCTTTTGGGAGGTCAGAGGTCTTCTGCCAGCGTTCGGTAGGTGTTCTGTAGGAGTTGTTCCACATGTAGATGTATTTCTGATGTATTTGTGGGGAGGAAGGTGATCTCTACTTCTTACTCTTCTGCCGTCTTGAAGCTCCTCTGTGAATTAGTTTTGGAATTTTTCTTCCTATTGGTGTTCATTTACATGGGAAAAGATGAATCAAAGTGGAAAAATATAACTTTTAAAAGATTTTGACAGAGGTTGCTAATTGGTATTAGATATGCCTCTTATGAAGAAATTGCTTGCTGCTGTTCCATTTGGAAACCATGCTGTGGTTAATATGGAAGTGATTTTGTGTCTGATTATTGACTTACACAATGGTTGATGCTTATAGGGAAGAACTCATGTCAGTCCCCTGAAGTTTACATGCCTCTCATGTTGTTCTGCTCTGACCTGGAGTAAATTACTTAATTACTGTGCGTTTCAGTTTTGCCAGCTGTAAATGTGAGGATGCTTCGCTTAGCAAATAGAAGACCAAAGGAGAATGAAGAGAACTGTTTTAATGTTAGCCTACCATTGACAGTAATGACTTTGGACAAGTCAATTACATTCACAAAGAGCCAATTTCTTCTCAAAAACAGCATCCATTCTCACTTCTATTAGAAAATGGTAAAGTTTTAGGTACATAACAATATCTGTAAGGCATTTGAACTGTGTCTACATGGTGGCCGACATATTTCCAAGGGTAAGTTGATGAATAAAGTAATAAACGAGAAGTGTCAATGTGGAAATTAAATCCATCAGTCTCCCTTCTTGCAATTTTACTATCCTATTGTACCCTTGTTTCATGTATTTGATTATGTAAGCATAACAGAATTAAAATCTAGAAGCAGGGTAAATCAATTGTAAACAAATAGTGTTTGTTTCTGTTTACGTATCTATTTTCACAGGAATTTGCTTGTGTTAAAGAGTTTGTCTCATCAAGGGTTATATATTTGCCTAATATCTACTGAGTATTAACCATGCACCAGGGAATGTGGTAGGCCCTGAAGAATCAAAGACAGTAGAATGATATGGTTTCTGATCTCTGTAAGTTCATTGTCTAGTGATATCCATTAATGAGTCCATGTATTTTGATGTGAATATTATAAAATATTCATGAAATATTATGAAATATATCTTATGTGTTGTTACAAGTTATGGACTTTTTTGGACTTCTCAAAAAAATAGATAGACTTTATTTTTTAGAGTGGTTTTAGGTTCACAGTAAAATTGAGTGGAAAGTATAGAGTTCTCGTACACTCTGCATGCACACATACATAGCCTCCTTCACCATCAACATCCTGTACAAGAATGGTACCTTTGTTACAATCCATGAACCAACAATGACACATCACTATCATCAAAGTCCATAGTTTACATGAGAATTCATTCTTGGTGTTGTACATTCTGTGGGTTTTCATAGATGAATAATGACTTGTATCCACCATTGTATCAATAGTATCAAACAGAATAGTTTTACTGCCGTAAAAATCCCCTGTGCTCTACCTGTTTATTCCTCTCTCCCTCCAAACTCTGGGCAACCATTGATCTTTTTACTCTCTTCATAGTTTTGCCTTTTCTAGAATGTCATATAGTTAGAGTCGTACAGTATGTAGACTTTTCAGATTGGCTTCTTTCTCTTAGTAATATGCATTTAAGGTTCCTCTGTGTCTTTTCAAGACTTGATAACTCATTTATTTTTATTGCTAAATAATGTTTCCTTACCTGGATGTACCACAGTTTATCCATTCACCTACTAAAGGATGTCTTGGTTGCTTCCAAGTTTTGGGAATTATGCATAAATAAATATCCATGAACAGGTTTTTATGTGGATGTAAGTTTTCAACTCCTTTGGGTAAATAACAAGGAGCATGATTGCTCAATTATATGGTGAAAGAATGTTTAGTTTTGTAAGAAACAGATGAACTGTCTTCCAGTGACTGCAACATTTTACAACATTTCACTGCTGGTGGCATTTTACATTGCCACCAGCAGTGAATGCTCTTCATCCTGTTTCTCCACATCCTTGCCAACATTTGGTGTTTTGGAGTTTAGCCATTCAAATAGGTGTCTAGTAGTATCTCACATTTGTTTTAATTCTTATGGACTTTTGACTGATATCATCTCACTAAATATTATGGTGTGATATGTTATAATAAAGGTGTACTTTGAAGAGTTAGTAGGAATTTGTCAGATGATGGTGGAGAATGCAGTAGGGAAGAAGGAAAGGCCAGGGACATTCTAGGCAAAGAAAGCTTTTGTGAAAATGTGCACAGGTGAAAGAGAATATGGTATATAGTAAGTAGTTGGGGATAAATAGAATAAATAAGGAGGTATAATAGGCAGTCAGGACATACATTTAGATACAGGCCAGATTTTGAGAACATTTATGATTTATGTTGGATTTTATTTTTATAAAAGATGGGAGAACTTAAATAATTTTAAGAGTTATCAGATAGTTTCAACTAGAGAAACTTTATTAACCACATGTATGTACATTTTGCAAAATCACATTTAAAAAAACAAACATATGAGGAAATGTTATTTTCTTTTTAAAAAGTGCATATTGGAGTACTTGGGCATTCGTTTATTTCAGCAATAAGAACTTTCTAAAACTGAATAAAGGGTATATAAAGTAAGAGTGACAAAATGTTGATAATTGTAGTGTTGTAACGGGCACATGAGGGTTTGTCACATTTGTTTCTCTACTTTTGTGTATGTTTGAGAATTCTTAAACAAGTTTTTAAAAAAGTCACAAACAGTTTCTAGCAGTGACAGCATTATAAGCAATGAAGTAACATAATTAGATTTATATATGAGTAAGGCCATTCTTGAGGCACTGTTGGCAGTGAGTAGGATGCTAGCCATGACTAGTTAGAAGCATGTTGCAATATTACAGGTAAGAAATGATGTGGGCCTTAATCAATGAATCACATATATGAGGATGGTATTGATATTGAAAACTATTATATTTATGGCATCTCCCAGGGTGACTGGGTAGAACAAAATAAAAGACAATCAAGGACCAAACTCTAGAAAACAACAATATTTGAGTATAGAAGAGCACAGAGAAGCCATTAAAGAACTTGAGGTGGAATGGCTAAAGAGGTTGGAGGTGAATCAGGAAGCACCGAGACTGTTAATGGAAGAAAATACATATTGCATTTGTATGATTGAATTTCACAGATTAATTACCACCTGGCTCTAGGCTGTAGGTGTTTGCTACAGGTTGTCAACAAAGTTCTCTATTTAAATAGTTTTCTTCAGGGTTAATAGTTCTTTCCTGTTCAGGATTATTTTCTGGCTGTGATAGCCATATTCTTTTTCCAAATAAAAGTTCCTAATTTATTTATTTGTAGGGTAAGAATGAGTTTTTGGAGGCCAAGACTTAATAAAAAAAATAAACCTCAGATCAAAATGCAGAGCTCTAGCTTTCATGTCACATTCAAAAAAAACCCTTATTATTTAGTTATAAATAACTCATAGTTGAAACATGTTTTTGAATCACAGCTAATTAAATCAGATCAATATGATTATTTATTTAGTACCTTATCAGATCAATCAAGTTTGTTTTCCCACTGTTGATAACACAGTGTAGTTTGGTTGAAAACTAGAAAACTAATAACCAGACATGCTACAGTTATCTCAGGTTGAAGTACCTTTTAATAATAATAGCAACAGTTAATGTTTATAAATGCATGGTGGGTATTTGTCCCCAGGCCAAGTACCATTCATCATTCACCTCTTCAGTCCCTCTAACTCTTCTATGACGTTTGTAATATTTACACAAAACTTTTTTGATAGGTGATGAATTAATAGGTGAAGATGTTGATTGAAACTCAGCAAGATTCAATAATTTGCCCAGTTACACAGAAAATGGCTGAGCAGGAATTTGTTCCCATGAGGAATGACTGTGGAGCTTGGATGCACTACATTAAAGGTGGTACATTTGTACTACACTGTATTACTTTGTCTCCTTGGGCCAGGCATTCATAACATCCCATCACAAGGACCTACATCTGATCTTAAGATACTCAATCACGCAGCATATAACAAGAGAGCATGAGAACAGATAGACTTACCAGGTGCTATAAAGATCATGCTTCTTCTCAGAGCCTCTGGATTGATACTATAGCTAGGTTTTCAGCTAATCTTTACTAACTTAAAATAAATTTTCCACAGATACTTTTGGGTTTCAGTGCAAATTTCATAACTTATGGAAAAGCAAGGATAATAATGGGCATATTATAAAATGAATTATTTGAAGATAGAAATTAAAATAACTGGTATTAGAGGCTCTACCTTTTCAATAGCATAGAAAAAATTAATGAGTTGGATGTTCCTAAATGTTTTTGACAGGCTGGCATTCTCCCAAGAGTTTTAAAGGAATCCAAGGATGAAATTATGGAAATAATAGTGAAAATGTATAACAACAGTTCACTCTACCTGAATGTTGGCAAGCTGTTAACATAGTTTTTTTCTATAGCAACAACTAGAGAAGTGACCCTGGAAACCTGGACACACAATGTCAAATCTCATTTCTGTGATGATGAGGATTTAGGTAAGTATGTGGTGCTTCAGGTCGAGTGCTTGTCAGGTTCATTGCTCCCTTCTGGGAAGTTTCGGAATGCCTGCCAAGTTCATACCCATCTCAGAGAGGCTCCTAAGGCATAGGTCATTGTACTCTGTGCCACGTGACCCTGCTAGGTTAATAATGGCTGACTGGTTCATGTACAGGTCTTGAGGTAACACACCAGGAGCAAGCTAGATCTGCAGGGAACAGAAAAAGGAAGATCAATGAGCAGTAGCAGGAGAACTACTGTAGAATCAAACCTATTCCCAATTTCTTCATCCCAAAGTATCTGGACTCATACTTTTTCTACACAGGTTACACATATTCATCTATATTTCTTTACTTCCATAAGAAAGAGAAAGAGAGTAAGCTTTGTCTTACTTATGTCCCTTCTAAATGAAAGGTTGTCTTTCATTTTGTTTTTTTTTTTCCAAGTGCTCCTTATTCTTTAGAACCAGCTCAATTCCATTTATCAATGAAGTTTGCAACAATGATGGATTTTTATTTTTATTTTTTTAACATCTTTATTGGAGTATAATTGCTTTATAATGGTGTGTTAGTTTCTGCTTTATAACAAAGTGAATCAGTTATACATATGTTCCCATATCTCTTCCCTCTTGCGTCTCCCTCCCTCCCACCCTCCCTATCCCACCCCTCCAGGTGGTCACAAAGCACCAAGCCGATAAATGACTGATTTTTAGATGTATAAAAGTCATCTGGGGTTTCCCTGGTGGCATGGTGGTTAAGAATCCACTTGCCAATACAGGGGATGTGGGTTTGAGCCCTGGTCTGGGAAGATCCCACATGCCGCGGAGCAACTAATCCCGTGCACCACGACTACAGAGCCTGAGCTCTAGAGCCTGTGAGCTACAACTACGGAGCCCACGCGCTAGAGCCCATGCTCCGCAACAAGAGAAGCCACTGCAATGAAAAGCCCAGTCGCCGCAACAAGAGAGGGCCCACTCGCAGCAACGAAGACCCAACATAGCCAAAAAAAAAAAAAAAAAGTCATGTGGAACTCATATGTCCCAAGCCATCTCCTAGTCTCCTCCCTGCCAATAAAGTATTCTTCCCATAGTCCACTTGTCTAGGTCAATGACAACTCCACTCTTCTATTTTCCTGGGTCCAAACCTTTTTTTTTTTTTAACATCAGCCTTGATGGCTCTTTTTCTCTTACATTCCATATTCAATCAACTAACAGCTCTTCAAAATATATCCAGGATACAGCTACTTCTCAGCACCTCCACTGCCACCACTCTGGTGAGAGCCTCCATCATCTCTCACTTGGATTACCGCAATAACTTCCTAAGTTGTACCCCTCCCTTTGTCTTTACCCATTTCAGCAGCCAGTTTGGTCCAGTTAAAATGTGAGTATGGGCATGTCAGGTTCTGTCACTCCTCTACTGGTTTCCTAATCAGAGTAAAAGTTGAAGTCCTTACAATGGCCTATAAGGCCCTACACAGTTTGTTCCCTGCCCACTTCTTAATCTCTATTAATACTCTATTAAACCAGTAACACTGGTTTCTTTGCCATTCTGTGAATGTGCCTGGCACGTTGTCTCTATCTGGATACTCTTCTTTGGGGAGAAGAGGAGTTTGGGTCATTCCCAAGCCCCTCCCTAGTGAGAAGTTTCCCACCTGAAAATGCAACCTACAGCCACGTCCATACCCTCACATTCACTCTCCTCCTTGCCTGCATTATTTTCCTCCTTAGCACTCTTACCATCTACTATATATCGTACTTCGTCTAAGTCGTGGGATTATGGGTAATGTAAAATTTTTATAACTTCTACATTTCTCAGTTTTAAACAGTAAGCATATCCAGAGGAAGGAGCAATCACTATGGGCTAAGAGATTCAGGAAAGTCCTTGTGGAGGAGGAAAGGCTGAAACTGCATCCTGTAAGCTTGGTAGACTGTGCTTGAAGACAAAGAGAGAGCATCCTAGGTCATAATAAAACATGCACAAAAGATGGAGGGTACTTCATGCATGATATATTTTAGAGTCAGTGAGGAGAGCAGCCAGGCTATTCTCCTCATTTATCACCAAAATGTTGAGTGTGCAGTTGGGAACAGATTGTACAGGACCCAAAAGAGTGATTTTAGTCATGTGTGTTTTTAAATAGAAGAATGCTATGAAGAAAGCAGCAGCAGAATTACTCTCCTAAATTCTTCTAGTCTTTTCCTTTCTTCCTGATATTCCCACGTAATCCTTAGTGATCTTAGAAACAATGTGTGTACATCTTCCAGTACTTTAATGCTCCTAAATAATTCATTTTATGCTTTAATAGAAAAAATTGTTTCTGTGAAGTAACATAATGATCTGTTTCTATCAAGATCTAATTTTCTAGCCATTTCCAGTGGAATTTTTTCTTTAAATATTTTAAATGGAAAGGGAGAAAATTAATTAAAAATGATCAATCTCGAAATAAAACTTTGCAGACTTAGAGATACAAAGAATATTAACGTTTTTGCTTTGTTTTGTTTGGCTGAAGAAATGTCAAAGGATTTCTATTATAAATGATTGTTTTATGTTGATTTTTCTGTCTCATTTATATCACTTGTGTAACCGTGAGTAGAAGATACCACCTTCAAAATATATTTCTCATGTTCCATAAATGTGTTTTTCCCGTTTGTGGAACATAGCTCTGATTTTAGCACTTGGCTGTGTCGGTTAAGGTCAGGTCAGTGCTTCATATTGAAATGAGGAAAGATGATACAGAGATACCTCCATGCTATTAAAATCTGCCCTGCCCACTTTGGACTGAGACCTTCCCAGGAGACGGGGACCAGGAGTGAAGCTTGTTTAACAGTGGATAATTTTTTATTAAGGGACAAACGATATAGTTGGGGAAAAGGCCATCTTAAACACTTTACATGATAGAACGTATAAAACATTTTCAAAGTCAGATTTGAAGATTTTTTTGGGGGGGTGCAGAGAGTCAGTGTTTGGGCTTAAGAAAATAGGATACTAGTACAAATCCCAATGATACAGAATATCACTGAGTGGGGTAGAATTGGGAGTCTTTTTTCTCTTATGGAAAGCTCATTCTATCTATAAAGCTTCAAATGATTTTCTGCCAGTGCCTTCATTCAGGGAGCTCAGTGATTTCTAATGTAAGATGTATACTTCTGCCCTTTGGATTTATGAAATGGAATAACAACTAAATGTGAATCTAATGGATTCATTTGCGTTTCTGGGAGATTCTTCCTTTTTAATACAACGGAGAACCCAAACATGGATATAATAAGCCAAGCACTTTAATGTGAGGTGATGGAGTCTCAAGTTAAAAGTAAAACACTCAGTGGGAACATAAGAAGGAAAAGAAAAAGAGCTGTACACCTGAAACTAACACAGCATTGCAAATCAACTATACTTCACAAATATATAAATAAACAACATTTTTAAAGAAAGAACAATATAATCTAACGCAAGTTACAGTGAGCTAATGATACTACTACCTAATGGGATTATTATAAATTAAATATAAGCTCATATAAAGTACTTATCACAAAAAATGAAAAGAAAAAGAAAGGCAACTTATAGGAATGATTATTTTATGACATTTATTTTTTAGTCATACGGAACTGTGACAGAACTGTGTGTGTGGGGAGTGTGTGGTAATGAAGAGTCAGGGTGAGCTTACGTTAGAGTCAAGGTCCAATAGATCAGATAATTGACCAGGTACAGTCAGATACTTAAAATTTTTCTAAATTATTCTACAATTACAGGAGAAACTGCCACTGAAAGTGGCAGAGGCATCAGTAAGGTCTATTTCTTTAGATTTACAATTTTCCACTTTAACAGTATAAATGCTAGAATTTTTGTCACCAGAATTCTGTCCTTTCCCCTTTTTTCTTTCCAGCTCCTCATTCTACACCCAACCCCCTCTTTGAATTTTCATTTCCATGCTTTCGAATTTGATCTTCTATCTCTCCCTATATTTTGTACTTCCTCAACACTCTTGACCCTAAGTTCTCACTTTAACTCAGCAACCTGAAACCTAGAAAAATGAAGATAGTTTAAGGGGCTTCTGGGACAACATCAAGTGTACTAATAGTTACATTATATGGGTCCCAGAAAGGGAAGTAAGAGAAAAATGGGCAGAAAGCTTATTTGAAGAAATAATAGTTGAAAACTTCCCTAACATGGGGAAGGAAACAGACATCCAGGTCCAGAAGTACAGAATCCCAAACAAGATGAACCCAAAGAGATCCACATTGAGACACCATAATTAAAATGGCAAAAGTTAAAGGTAAAAAGAGAACTTTAAGGGCAGCAAGAGAAGAACAGCTAGTAGCATACAAGAGAACTCTCATAAGACTATCAGCTTATATTTCAGTAGATACTTTGGGGAAAGAAGGAGTGGCATAATATACTTAAAGTGCTGTTTGCAAGCATTAGGCAAACTATGTAAATACAGTAAGGTAAACATTTCCTTTTCAGATATTCTTTCTTTCCTTTACAGAAATTAGTTTGCTTGTTTTTTTTCTTTTTTAATTTAGCGTAATAAAAGAGCGGTCACATGTCAGATTTAGAAAGAATCTTCAAAGTCACCCGGTTCTATTCACCTCATATGTGAATCCTCCTTAAATCAATCTCCAGGCCAGTGGAAAGGATTTGGAATTTTGACCCTACTATTTAGTGGCCATAGTCCTTGGCACATGTGGCTTATGGAAATGTGGCTTTTTCACCTGTGAAATATGGGTAGTAACAATAACCTCATATAGTTGATGCGATTGAGGTAATTACTTTGCAATCCCTTCTGTTTATGTATAATTAGCAATATTTTGGAGGGGTTAATGCTTGGAAATTCTATGTAGGTATGTATTTATCCCTCTATGTATTCATTTATTTAAAGGTAATTTCCCTCAGCTTTACTGAGGAATAATTGACAAATATAATTGTATGTATTTAGGGTGTACAATCTGATGATTACATATATATATGTGCTTTGTGGAATGACCACCAAGATACAAGATAAGATAACACATCCATCACCTTACATGGTTAACTTTTTTTTTTTTTTTTTTTTGGTGGTTAAAATGCTTACGATCTACTCTTAGCAACTGGGCTTGGGGAGGAAGAGAAGTGGAGATGTAGGTCAAAAGATACAAACTTTCTGGGAGTTCCCTAGTGGTTAGGGTTCCAGGCTTTTACCACTGTGGCCTGGGTTCAATCCCCTTTGTTGGGGAACTGAGATCCCGCAAGCTGTGTGGTGGCCCAAAAAATAAATAAATAAAAACAAAAACAGAATCCTCTTTTAAAGTAAAAAGTTAAAGAAAAAGGTACAGGCTTTTAGTTATAAGAATAAGTTCTGAGAATCTAATATACAGCATGGTGATTGTAGTGAATTATACATTATTATATAATTAGCAAATTTGATGAGGGTATTTTCTATGTATTTGTGTAAGCAATCCAACTATTAAAATTAATCTAGAAAAAAAGTATGTGGAACACACAACTAAAGTCTTTTCTCCAGTTTGATATTGACACACAGATCATTTTCTTAAATTTTTTTCTCTCTTCTATTTATAAAACAAATAAGCATTTAAGTGGAAAACGTAGAAAACGCAGGAGAGGATAATGAAGAAAATTTAAGTTACTATCTGTTGAAATCTAGGGCAATCCATATAGATAAATAATTCTCTTACTCTCACATAACAAAAAGCTCCCCAGTCATTTAAAATTACAAATAAGAGACTCCCCTTATTAATAAACGTGTCCAGTATAGGATAATAATCAGAAATTATACATTTGCTTGCAGTTTGCTCTAGGCTAAGAGCAAGAGAAAGGGGCTGGTTGGTTTCTACTGTGTCCCAACACACACTCCATCTGCCCTCTTCATCCCCATCCCCTGCCCTTAGAATAGGATTTCAGTCATAAGTTAGGTAACATTCTGCCCTGCCCTTGCCCCCTACCCAAGCTGTCTATATGGTTGCTTTGAGGCTCCTCCAGGTGACAGGTGGTGAAGGAAAGTGTCCCACCCCTCCCTGGCAGCATGGAGGAAAAAGGCCACAACCCAATGACAACTTGCTTCAGATAAATTCTTTTGCTAGTATCCCTTTCTGCTCTCAGCCTTTCTAACATATTTTGTACGTAAGGGTTACAAAATCAATTCTCTCACACCCCTTTTGCCAGACCTGCTCGAGTGGCCCAGCCCCCTCCTTTGTTAGGTAGTTGACACCTGCTGCTTTTGGGCTTCTTTGAAAATGGACACAGGAGTCCAATTTTTATATCCAGTTACAAACACTCCCTCAGGGTACATTATATGAATTGGATTTCTGCATCTAAGAACATGATCACTTTAAGACTCTAGACATATGCTAGTAAATTTCCACCTCCCCAGATAGAAATATAATATCAATTCATATTCTCATCCTCACCACTTAATATCAAGAAAAGAAAAGTGGGGCAAATGGGAAGAATGGGTAAAGGAAAACAGCAGGGGCCTAAGAAGAGAGGAATGATATAGGGAAATGGGAATAGACGAGGTTTGATAGGAGGTGGGGTAGAAGCTCCTATGTCAGGTAAATCCATGTCGAGCCAAGCTCCAGCATAAATAAATATAATTCTTTCCTGCCCATTTCTTTAAATGAGCAATATGTTTGATCGCTATTTCCTCTCTGATTCCAGTCCCCAAAGGGTTATTGCGAGCTAGATGTTTATAATCACTTTAGAACTCTTTCCACATAGCATAATATAGCAATCTTATTTCAGGCCAGAGCAGTGTTTGCCAAGTGGTAGAAGGAAGATATTTTCTGTCTCCAGGTTCTGCCACTTATTAGCTGGTTGATCCTGAGACTGTTGCTTAATACCAGTGGGTTTCAGCCTTCTCATCCCTATAATTGTAATAATAATGTCTTTCTTGCTTAGCTCATGTGGTAATTATGAGATAAGATGGGATGGAATTTGGAATTTGTAAACTGTAATGATCTTAGAAAGATCAGATATATTGCCCTATCAATCACCTGTCAGCACTGAGGGAGAGTTGGAAGTTTCTAACTGATCTCCCTTTACCTATTTGTGACTTGTTGACAGTGTTCATATTATTTTTTTCTCAAATGAGATTTCATATGTCAAAATATTTCATTTTTCTGGGTGCATAATAGCTACTAAGCAAGTACTCGTTCTTGTTTTCATCTCTCCTCTCAGTTCCCCAAATGTGTACTATTTGGAGATATCTGTTTATGCAATACATCAGGACTCTTTCTTTCCAAGTAAGCAGCAGAGGGCACATGTATTCAGGATATGTGCTGATTGGCATTCTCATATTTGTTGCATTCTGTTTTGTTTGCACAGAAAGCATTTTCTTTATAGCGTAATTTATTGAAAATGATGTGAATTGTTTGCCCGTTGTCTGAAATCAGCCCTTAGATTAAATAAATTTATATCTTGACTTTATTTCCACGTTTAATTTAATTTTATTGATGTAAAAACAATAGGAATAACAAAATACTTCCAGTGTCAATGGTAATTAAAAAACAAGCAGAAAATTAATAAAATGTATTATTAGATTGGATATACCCTTCCCTCTTCATTCACCTGGGGAAAAAAATCCAATCTTCAGAGAAAATGAACCATGTGATTTTGTGCCAGCAGTAATTAGCAGGAACAGCTTGATGAGAAACAGTGATGGAAGAATCAATAAAGTATCAATAAAGTAAAGCCCAGATGAGGCTTCTGTTTTTTTATATTAGGTCTTTACACATCAACTTAACCAAATGATTAAATGATATTCTTAATCCCAAAAAGTGTGCCACAAACAGATTGTAAACTATTTTGACCTTTTACAACTATGTCAAGCTTTTCCAATTTCCCTAGAGAAAGTTTTATTACCAATAATGCCTTCCCATTAAACACTATAGTTGTTTCAACAAATAGAATTCAAAATGAAGTCTAAAAATTGCAGCAAACCTGGAAACAAGTGAAATATTAAAAAATTATATGCATATTTCATGCTCAGGCCTTGGCTTTAGGGAGAATCATGACAAAGGTGATATATTTTCATTGTTTATTTGTTTGCTTTAAGTTATCAAACTTTCACTTCGCTTAATCCAAGTTCTCTTCCCTCTTTCACCACCATAAATCAAAAGTTTGATAGTGTTTTACATATTGTTAAAAACAGAACCTTCCAGGTGAAACGTGGTGACCTCACACCCCATGCTTCGACCATGGTTCCTCAACTTTGGCACATGTGATATTTTGTACTGGGTAATACTTTGTTGTGGCGAAATCTCTTATGCACTGTAGAGTGTTTAGAAGCACCCTTGGCCTGCAACTGCTAGATGCCAGTAGCACTTGCAAGTAGTGATTATCAAAAATATCTCAAGACATTATTGCCAGGTGTCCTTGGAGGGGAGGGTTGGCAGGCAAAAAATCACCCCTGTTTGAGAACCACTGCCTTAGATTGAGATTTACTGTGCAGTTTAGGTGATATGAATAGAACTAATTTGATACACTAATAACCAAAAAGGAAGAAACCTAGAAGAGACAGGAAATCAGATCATACCAGACTATAGTGGTTCTCAACCATGAGTATGCATTCAACACATCGGGGATATTTACTAACTACTGATAACCCAGGCCCACCCCAGATCAGTTGAATAAAGATCCATGGGTGAGCCACTGCTAAAACTGACAAAGTAGGTTGCCCTGTAAATTTGACATGTTGCCTCTGGGGACAAGGATACACGGTGCCCTTTTTATAGGGTTATTCCTCTTTTAATTTCTCTATTTTCATAGTTCAGCGTTGCTTATATTAGTCGTGAGTTTCCTCTGGTGCAAAGGGGCTACAAGTATGACAAAGATTAAACTCTCTGTAGGAAGTCTCTGATGGGCAAGAATAAGTTCAGGTGAAGTCAAAATAATTCATTTCACTTGAAGCCACTTTCTGGCATTTAGACTAGATCAGGAATTCTTAAAGTGAGATTTCTGACAATCACAGCAGCAGTAGCATCACCTGGGAACTTAGAAATGCAAAACTTTGGATAACCCCATACCTATTGAATTAAAAACTCTGGGGGTGGGGTCCAGTAATTTTTGTCTTAATGAGGCTTCCAGGTGATTCTGAAGTCTAATAAAATTTGAGAACCATGGATTAGAAACACTCTCCATATTCACTCAGTGTTCTTCAAACTGACCCTGACAGACCCATGCTTCAGAAGACTTAGATAACTGATAAGCGCTTTTATTGAATCTTTTGAAAACTTTCACTTAGGATTCCATTTTATCAGAGATAGTTATTATTGAACTATGCCTTATTTACACAGTTTAATCTGCAGTAGAGCAGTCACAGAGGAAGAGGAGAGTTCAGGGGAAAGCAGAGGGCACCAGTCCTAGATCTGGTCCAAGTTAGTGAGCACAGATACTCTTCCAGACCTATTGGCTGCACTGTGGGCACATTCAGATCCCCACAAAGAGCTTAGTGTGACTTCCACAGGTAAAATTTGCAGCTAGTGGGCCAGGGAAAAATGACATGCGAGAGCCATGCAGAAGACTAGGCCACATGCTGAAAAGGAAAATATGATACTAGACGGAGCCACTGATGACTGGTGGAGAAGGGAAACAAGGGTGCTTTGTGGTTTTCCACATTACATTAATTTTCAATGGACTAAACTCTTGTGTTCTACATCATTAAGCTCAGAATCTTGACTATTTTTTATAGGTCAATAATGGAGGCGGGTTCCTAAGCAAGTGTTCCCTGCTAGTTGTATAATTATCTCCTAGTGAACAAGTTCGTGTTCCACTAGAACTTACTTTCTAGTGGAAAATAGTGCTAGGATTTTTATGTGAATACTGAATCATAGAGAGGTAGGCTGGAAAAGTGGCTTCTAATTAAAAGGATATTGAAGGAGTCTAGGAGAAAAATGCTGTTGCAGCAGCCTAGGATGGTAGTTGTAGATATGGTGCCATGCTAGCTAGCTTTGAGGTCTAGTTTGAAGGTAGAGTTCTTAGGGTTTCCTGTTGTATTTCATGTAAAATAGGGGAATCAAAGATGACTTTTGGGATTTTGCCTAATCATCCTGGTGGATGTGACATAACTGAAATGGGAAAATCTAGGGAGAAGCAGTATTGGAAAGGTCGAAGAATCAAGCTGCTATTTTGACCATATTAGCTCTAAGATTCCTCTTACATATAAAAGTGGAGATGCTGGGAAAGCAGAATGATAAGTCTAGAGCTCACGGAAGGGGATTAGGCTTGAGATTTAAATTTGGGGATCATCTGTATATAGATGCATAAAATCTTGGGAATGGATTTTTAAAAATCACCTAAATTAGAAAACAGGAGAAAAGACAAAAGAAAAAGAAACACCTGTAGTCTGAGGTTTCTCAACTTGGTATTCCTTTAGGCTCAGTAGTCTATGTTTTTTTTATCAAGTTGAATTCCATTTTTTCTTTAGGTTCATTTTACTCTTCATGACGGTCATATACAAGACTTTTGTTTTCTTCATAATTTTTAACTGAACTATTAAATGACACAACACTCTAGCCCACTGATAATAGCCTCTCCATTACTATTATAGTATTACAGTTTCCCATTGGGACTGACAGAGGCTGGTGATCAACACTTTACTGACTCTACGAAAAAGTGTTTGGGGCAGGTTAGTAATGTTGAGCCAGAATAGTTGCTTTTTTTTTAAAAGTCTTTAAGATTCCCTATTATTTTCTTTGTTTTGGACTGCCTTTTTTTTTTTTTTTTTTTTTTTTGTGGTACGCGGGCCTCTCGCTGTTGTGGCCTCTCCCGTTGCGGAGCACAGGCTCCGGCCGCGCAGGCTCAGCGGCCATGGCTCACGGGCCCAGCCGCTCCGCGGCATGTGGGATCTTCCCAGACTGGGGCACGAACCCGCGTACCCTGCATCGGCAGGCGGACTCTCAACCACTGCACCACCAGCGAAGCCCTGGACTGCCTTTTGTTTAATTGTCAGATATTTTAAGACTGACAGCCATGTGACTTCAACCAGAAGAACTAAACTGGGAAAGTAATCACATTTCTTTAATAGACTATTTTTGAAAACTGGAGATGAAGAATTAACATGCATTGGTATAGGATCACTTCCATTTTGTGGTTAAAAGAAATCTTACCCCACAAATGATGATAATTTTTAGAATTATGAGTTGAATGTTTGTGAGTATGCATGTTACCTGTACATATGTAAACATGTAGGGGGTGCATTATTTTCTGCCAATAAGTTTTATGGTTTTTATATCAAGTAAATATATTTTGCTAATATGATCCCTGCATTTGATAGTACAACCCTTTATGGGCTACACTAACCACATGGCTTCCCAGCTGGGCTGTAAAAGAATCAACAGCTGGTTTAGAGTTCCTGGGGGCTGCATTTGGAAGATTTAAGTTTTCCAGTTTGGGCCACTTACATTGCTTCTATCTTTTTCAGTTCCTTGGGGTCTCTTCCTTAGCCTTGGTGCTTGAGAAAGCTTTGGTGGAAGGCTTTGAGCAGATAACTCACTTGGCTCTGACAGGCCAAGAAATTCAGTTGTCTGGAGCCAAGATAAACCCAGGGCTCAATTTTGCATTCATTTTTTAACTCAGTGAATATGGTTATTCTTTAAAGATGATCGGAAAACAGTTTCAGATAATAGATGTGGACTTGTACCCTGATGCAATTCTGCATACATTTGTATTTTCTTTAATTTCTTTGTAAGAACTCAGAAAACAACTGGGTAGAAATGTTGTCTTTTTTCATCTCTGAATTTACCTTTAATGAGAGAGCAGTTTTCCTGCCAAGGGAGAAGAGTAAGGAAACAGAATCACATGATTCTATAATATTGACTTTCTATTTAACTAACAAACAAATTGGCAAGCAGGAAATGCAGGAGGTCCTGTGTAGCTTAGGGAGACATCTGTTGCACGCTCAATGTGAAACTTATTTTGCCCTGAACATATCTATAGGTGCTACAAGGAAAATAAATATTGGAAAGATTCCTGGTATCTTGGGTTCCTTCTGTATAGAATTTCATATAGAAATTCATCCATTTGCTATAGACACTGGTTTTTGGAGAGCTACAGAGGCAAGAAAAGGTAATACAGATAATCTTACCTTGTTAACACAAAATAATAAAAACAAATCTTCTCTTGAACTTTACATAGCACAGAGACATTAATTCAATATTTACTAGGTGCCTACATGTGCCAGGAACTGTACTCTGTGCTGGGGATATGAAGATTAGAGAGATATGGGCAACTTTCTCCAGGAAGGCACAATCTCTTGTTTTTGCTCTGAGACTAAATTATGACTAGATCAATGATCTTTAGCTTATATTTTCTTGAGTTTCAGAGATGGGAACTATAAAATTTTGAGGGTTACTTTTTTTTAACTTTTTATTTTATATTGGAGTATAGTTGATTAACAATGTTGTGATAGTTTCAGGTGTACAGCAAAGTGATTCAGTTAGACATATACATGTATCTATTCTTTTTCAAATTCTTTTCCCATTTAGGTTGTTACATAATATTGAGCAGAGTTCCCTGTGCTATACAGTAGGTCCTTGTTTATCCATTTTAAATATAATAGGTCAATCCCAAACTCCTAATCCAAAAATGGGCAGAAGACCTAAATAGACATTTCTCCAAAGAAGACATACAGATGGCCAAGAGGCACATGAAAAGAAGTTCAACATCACTAATTATTAGAGAAATGCAAATCAAACCTACAATGAGATATCACCTCACACCATCAAAATAGCTGTCATCAAAAAATCCATAAACGAGACTTCCCTGATGGTGCAGTGGTTAAGAATCCACCTGCCAATTCAGGGGACATGGGTTCGGTCCCTGGTCGGGGAAGATCCCACATGCTGGGGAGCAACTGACCCTGTGTGCCACAACTACTGCACCTGCTCTCTAGAGCCTGCGAGCCACAACTACTGAGCCCACGCCACAGCTACTGAAGCCCATGTGCCCTAGAGCCCACGCACTGCAACTACTGAAGCCCGCGTGTTCTAGGGCCCGTATGCTGCAACCATTGAGCATGCGTGCTGCAACTACTGAAGCCCGCGTGCCTAGAGCTCATGCTCTGCAACAAGAGAAGCCACTGCAATGAGAAGCCTGCACACTGCAACGAAGAGTAGCCCCCGCTCACTGCAGCCAGAGAAAGCCCACATGCAGTGACGAAGACCCAATGAAGACCAAAAAATATATATATATATCCATAAACAATAAATGCTGGAGAGGTTGTGGAGAGAAGGGAACTCTCCCACACTGTTGGTGGGAATGTAAATTAGTGGAGCTACTATGGAGAACAGTATGGAGATTCCTTAAAAAACTAAAAATAGAGCTACCATATGATCCTGCAATATATCTCGAGAATATATACCAACTCCTGGTCATATATCTGGAGAAAACCATAATTCGAAAAGATACATGCACCACAACGTTCATTGCAACACTGTTTACAATAGCCAAGATGTGGCAGCAACCTAAATATCCACTGACAGATGAATGGATAAAGAAGATGTGGTACATATATACAATGGAATATTACTCAGCCATTAAAAAGAATGAAATAATGCCATTTGCAGCAACATGGATGGACCTAGATATTGTCATATTGAGTTAAGTAAGTCAGACAGGGAAAGAGAAATATCATATGATATCACTTATATGTGGAATCTAAAAAGAAATGATATAAATGAACTTATTTATAAAACAGAAAGAGACTCACAGACTTAGAGAACAAACTTATCGTTACCAGGGGGGAGGGTGGGGGAAGGGATAGTTAGGGAGTTCGAGATTGATGGTTACTTTTATGTGTCAATTTGATTCTGACATGGGGTGCCCAAAATTTGGTTCAAGATTATTCTGGGTGTGTCTGTGAGGGTGTTTCTGGATGAAATTAACGTTTGAATCAGTAGACAGAATGAAACAGATTGCCCTCCCCAATGTGAGTGAGCCTCATCCAATCCACTGGAGGCCTGAATAGAACAAAAGCCAGGGTAAGGGGGAATTTGTTTTCCCTACTTAACTGTTTTCAAGCTGGGACATAGTTTTCTCCGACACTTGGACTGGAACTTACACCATCGTTCTCCACCATTGTTCTCCTGTTCTCAGGCTTTCAGACTCAAACTGGAGCTGCACCACTGGCTGTCCTAGATTTTTTTTTTTTTTTGCAGTACGCGGGCCTCTCACTGTTGTGGCCTCTCCTGTTGTGGAGCACAGGCTCCGGACACGCAGGCTCAGCGGCCATGGCTCACAGGCCCAGCTGCTCTGCAGCATGTGGGATCTTCCCGGACCGGGTCATGAACCTGTGTTCCCTGCATCGGCAGATGAACTCTCAACCGCTGCGCCGCCAGGAAAGCCCTGTCCTAGATTTTTGATTTATGGGAAAGAGACATTTAAAAAAATAATTTGGTAGGGGATTTGCCCAATTTGCAGTTGGAAAGGAACCAGGGTTTGATGTATAAGCAGCAAAGAATGTAACTGGAAAACCCATAACTTCCTCTCTTAGCTTCTGCGATACATTTTTTAACCTTTCTGTACAGCTGACTATAGTAAGCCGGGGTTGGTCAAAGGTCACTGACAAAGCAGATGCTTGAATTTTCATTTAATGACACAAAGGTAGCTGCTTGATTAAATTTCATGTAATATGCAGCCATTCTACAATACAAAACTCATAAAAAGATCAAGTGAAAAAAAAAAAAACACCAGAGGGTTATTTTGGTCTTAAACACAATAGTCAATGAGAATAACTAACGACAGGTGCACTCAATTGCTCTGCGCTTGTGAGAGCTCACTTTGTTTTGTAAAGTTTTATGTTCTTTCTGTTTTTTTTAAAAAATAAATTTATTTATTAATTTTGGCTGCATTGGGTCTTCGTTGCTGCGTGCAGGCTTTTCTCTAGTTGCGTCGAGAGGGGGCTACTTTTTGTTGCGGTGCGCGGGCTTCTCATTGTGTTGGCTTCTCTTGTTGTGGAGCACAGGTTGTAGGCACATGGTTTTCAGTAGTTGTGGCACGGGGCTCCCCCTCGTGGGCTCTAGAGCACAGGCTCAGTAGTTGTGGCACACAGGCTTAGTTGTTCTGCAGCCTGTAGAATCTTCCCGGACCAGGGCTCGAACCCATGTCCCCGGCATTGGCGGGCAGATTCTTAACCACTGCGCCACCAGGGAAGTCCAGGTTTTATGTTCTTAAATTCTCAAATAAGATATTGAAAGGAAATAATGTCGTGGAGGCATTTAAGCCCCTGGTCGCAGTGTGTACTTGTGGTGTGCTAGGGAATCACTGGCACTGGAAGCTGACCAGTGTTTGTCCACAGTGATTTTTAATCAGCACAAAAACACCACAGAAAGTTCTAGAAGATTTTGGGGTGGGACATTTTTATGGTCACATTATTTTTCACCCATTGGTTGAAAGTTGTGAGTTTTCTGTTCTATGTGTGGACTAAATCTCCCACTTTAAGTTCGTGTATGAATCTGCTTTTCTTACCACTAGAAATAGAGCATGGGACCACAACCACAATTACCTTTTACCCACAAGCTGTTTAGAAAAGAAAAAGACAAAAAGTCCAGTGTTAAAGAACTAGGATCACTTTCTTGTACTTTTTTTGAATAACTTTTTATGTGAATGCAACTGTCCCCACCCACTCCTCTGCTTTACTTGTGGATGAATGTTTACTATCACTGGCCACCTGGTGGAGTTTCTTATTAGCAACAGACATCTACATATCAATAGTTACACATAACTGGTCTGAATCTCTTTCCAGCAATATATTAACTCTGTGATGGTTTAACCTCTGTGTGCCTTAGTTTCCTCAACTCCAATGTGGTAACAATGCCTTCTTGGTGGCATTGGGCTGGATTGAAATAATACAATCAACATATCTAATATTGTGTCTGACATATAGGAAATGCCATGCCTAAAAGTATTTTTTAGTTTATTCTATAAATGTTTTCAAACACCTTCTGTATATTTGACACTAGTTTAATTGCAGGGAAAACAGAGGTGAAGAGGACAGGTGTGATTTTCTGCTAAGGTTAAATGATATCTGCAATAATTTATTAATTTATTCTACAAATTTTCATTGACTTCCAATTGCATGTGAGGTAATAGAGGAAAAATAAGGTGGTATATAAGCTGGGCTAATGTTCACCAGGACACCTCTGTTTCAAGGTACCGATTGTTTGTGGCTAGTATTTGTTCTAGTTGGTCAGTGCTATGCTTTAAAAGTTGTTAACTATTTGAACGTTAATCTTGGAGATAAATAAAATATTTAATATAATAATCCATGAAAAGTGCTTAGCATGATACTGACCCAGAATTAGTGTTCAATGAATATTAATTTTTTTATCATCACTACTATGTAAAAATGAATTGTATTCATAAAGAGGAACTTATACTCTTACAGTTTAGTTTTAGAGAAGAGGTATTTTCCAAATGGCCATAATATAAAACAAAAGATGGTAAATATCACAGAAAATTCTGGAAGATCTTGGGGAGGGAGATCTTGTTCCTATGAAAGAGATAGGAAAATGCAGAATAATAGGAAGCTTAGTGTAGGAAGAAGTTTTTGAAAGAGAGATAGAGAATTGACCTGGTTTAGACATCCGATGATGGGGACAAGAGGGTACTAGTCCACCAAACAAAAACAGAACAGTCTAAGGCAGGAGAATTAGGAAATAGATAGAACTATATGGGAGGATGGGTAGAGGAACCAAAAAGACAATTTTTCAGCTGCAGCACAGGTCGGACATATTCTGTCTGGCAAGGTGAATTAGAAGCATTCTTTAAAGGGTTCTTAATGGCAGCCTGGGATTTAGGTTTGATTCCACCAATAGGTAATGCATAGTAGTCAGCTGCAGCCTCATAGAACCACATAGGACAGCATAGGTCAGGGTTCTCAACCTCAGCACTATTAACATTTTGAGTTGTCTAATTCTTTGTTGAGAAGGGGCTGTCCTGTGCAATGGAAGATGTCTAGCAGCATCCTGGGCCTTTGTCCACTAGGAAACAGTAGTACCTTTCCTGTATAACAACCAAAATGTCTCTAGACATTGCCAGATGTTCCTTAGGAGACAAAATTGCACCTGATTGAGAAACATAGACATAGATGATAGTGTGGCAGGGCCAATTTTTAGCAATAATCGAAGTTATTTTTTTTCCCTACTCTTCACACATGGATCAATTTCTGGGCTTTGTTACCTCACAGGGAAGTTTTGATAATGCAGGAAACTACACAATTTTCCTTTCTCAATTGTTTTTCCAAAATCAAGTCAATGAGATTATGTGTGTGTTCTTGAGACAGAGAAGGGAAGAAGGGCTTTTGAGAAACCTTAACAAAGAGAGAATGATTTTTCCTAACTAAGACAATTTTTCTAAATACAAGAAGGACAGAAGTCCATGGGATTATAGAGCAGTGAGAACTTGTGTCTTGTTACTCAGCAAATACTTGGTGAGGTGGAGAACTTCCATGGGGAACTTCCATGGGGAATGGTTACATGAGTCCCAGCTTCTCCTAAACAAAAAGCCCACTCAACAGGGGTAATTTAAGAGAGGTTTATGAAGGGATCATTTTATACAGGTGTGAGCAAGGTTAAGAAAAATCGAGAAGGACTGTTGAAGTGCTCCTGAGTAAGGTAACTTGAAGCTGCAAGTCGAGGGAATGGTTACCAGGATCTATCACTGTAGCTGTAACCCTAGGAGAGGGTCACCCAGTAAGAGCTGTGCCATATAGAGGAATGCATTTTCTCTTAACACAAAGCACCACAGAAAGGTAGATAGGGGAATAAATATTCCAACTTCTATCTTTCCCCCATCCTTGATTCTTTTGTCTGTACCTCCATTTGGCTGAATCCAAGCAGAAACCAGGGGACAAGAGAGCTGGACTGATGCGCTAGGCAGAGTCTGATGCAATAGATGCAGAGTCTGATGCAATTGACAGTTCCCTAATAACTAATGTTGTTGAGCATCTTTTCTGTGCTTATTAGCCATATATTTGGATAACTGTCTATTCAAATACTTTGCCCAGTTTTAAATTGGGTTGTCTTTTATTATTAAGTTGTAAGAGTTTCATATATTCTGGAAAAGTATCTATCAGATAGATGATTTGAACATATTTTCTCCCATTTGTCTCTTCACTTTCTTGAAGATACCTTTGATGCATGTAAGTTTTAATTTTAATGAAATACAACTTTTCAACCTTCTCTTTTAGCACATGTCCTTTTCATGTCATATACATGTACTCTTTGACTAACCCAGTGATCTACTCCTGTGTTTTCTCTGAAAAGTTTTATAGTGTCAGCTCTTACATTTAAATCTATGTTATACTTTGAGTTAATTTTTTTGTATAAGGTGAATAGTGATCTAAATTCAGAGTTGTGCATGTGTATATCCAGTTATCTCAATACTAATTATTGAAAAGACTATTCTTTCCCCACTGGATTGCCTTGGCCTGTTTGTCAAAGATCAATTGACTATAGATGTTAGGATTTCATTCAGAACTCTCAACTCTATTCCATTGATCTATATGTCTGTCTTTATGCTAGTATCACAGTCTTGTTTACTGTGTCTTTGTAGAAAGTTTTGATATCAGAAAATATGTGTGCTCCAGGTTTGTTCATTTTAGTATTATTTTGGTTATTCTGGGTCTCTTACATTTCTATATGAATTTTAGTATCAGCTCGTCAGTTTCTGCATAAAAGCTAGCTTGGATTTTGATAGAGATTGTATTGAATCTGTAAATTAATTTGGGGAATATTGCCATTTTAACAACAGTAGTTCTTTCAATTCATGAACGTGAGCTGTCTTTCCAATTATTTAGATCTTTAATTTTCTGAACAATAGTTTGTAGTTTTCTGTGTAAACATCTTATACTTATTTTGTTAAATTTATCCTTAAGTTTTATTCTTTTTGGCACTATTGCAAATGGAATTACATTTTAGTTTTGGTTGTTTATACTAGTATATAGAAATACAAACTGATTTTCTGCATATTGATCTTGTATCCTGAAACCTTGCTTGAATTCATTTTTGAGTTCCAATAGTTTTTCTTTTTTGGTGCATTCTTTGGAATTTTTTTCATGCCAAATGATGTCATCTTCAAATAGAGATATTTTCACTTCTTTGTTTCTAATCCAGATGCTTTTTATTTTTCTTTATTGCCTACTTTTGCTGTATAGGTTCTCCAGTGCAATGTTGAATAGAAGTGTCAAGAGGAGATGTCTTTGTCATCCCTCCAAAAGCATGTAATGTTTCACCATTGATTATGATGTTAGCTGTAGACTTTTTTTGTGGATGCCTTTTATCGGCTTGAGGAAATTCCATTCTACTGTTAGTTTGTTGAGTGTTTTTTTCATAAAAGAATGCTGGATTTTGTGAAATGCTTTTTCTGCAGCTATTGAAATGACCATATGATTTGTGTCCTTTTCCCCATTAATACAATGTATTAAACAGTGTGATTTTTATATGGAAAACAACCTTGCATTTTGTGGATAAATCCTACTTGGTCATAACGTTTGATACTTTTTATATGTTGTTGGATTTGCTTTGCTAGTATTTTATTGAAGATTTTTGCATCTATGTTTGTTTATAAAGGATACTGGCCTTTAGTTTTCTTTTCATGTGTTATCTTTGTCTCATTTTTTGTATCAGGGTACTATTGGACTCATAGATTGAGTTAAGAAGTATTCCTCTTTCATCTTATGGAAGGGTTTGCCAAAAATTATGTTAATTTTTCCTTTAAATGTTTGGTGGAATTCGCCAATGAAGCCATCTTGGCCTGGACTTTTCTTTGTGAGAAGTTTTAAAATGACTAATTCAGTCTCTTTACTTATAGATCTATTCATATTTTTCTATTTCTTCTTGAGTCAGTTTCAATAATTATTGTCTTTCTAGGAATCTTTCCAGTTTACATGGTATTCTAATTTGCTCCTTCTTTAAAAGCATGATATATATCTGCTATGTATTTTGGAGGACCCTGAACTCAAGAACCTACAGTCTTGTAGGGAAGAAAGATATGAACACAAGTAATTATTGTACAGTAAAAGGGTTGTACTTAAAAAGAACAATGTATGGAAAATATCATAAACATTCAGATAAGAAAGATATTACTTGCAAGTATAACTGACTTATGTTTGGAAGATGGTGAGATCATATGAAGCTATGTGAAATATGTTATTTTTTTTCTGGGTCTGGAGGGATGTTCAGAACTAGCGCTGTTGGGAGACCATTTTCTATGTCTCTTGTGTTTCTGCACATATTGTCAGCAAAGGCACTGGTTACATTTTTCAAGACTATCTTTTCAAGGATATTTGTATAGTAAACAACTTTGGAAGATAGAAATACTGTCTCTCTCTGAAGCAAAAAGGCAACATACTGTTCAGTATAAAAGATTTTCCTAAACTCAGGGTTCTTTTCTGTAGTGCAACCTATTGTGTATGTAGGTATTACTGGGCCCTTTTCATGTTGGCCTGTAGGAAATTTTGCTTGGGGGAAGGTTCAATGGGTAGGGTAAAGGCAGTTATACCTGGAGAAAGAGTATTGGCAAAGACATGTGTGGGAAAAATGGTAGAATTGTACATAATGTTTTTGTGGCGTCGTGGTGTTCATGGACAGGAAAATATAAGCTTGGAAAAGGAACACAGGGTAGTAGTAGAGTTTGATGCCATGCTAATGTTATTTAAGCTTATTCTGTAGGAAAGAGGAATAGCCATTGGCCTTTGAATAGGTATATTTTATAATAGGTAAGAAATAATTATTTCCCAGAGTTAGCTTAGTGGCATTTGGAACTGAAAAAATAAGATAAATATGAAAGGCTTTATGTAAGGAGAGCAGCAATAAACCGGATGCTGTGTGTTGAGCAGATATCCTGTCTGTCGTGGGTCCCACTGTATTTGTAATGAATAGCATGGTGCACGCACATGATAGGTATACAACAAATATTAAAGAATGAGAAGTTGAATGAAAGAATCAGCAAGAATTCTAACAGAGCGGGAGAAGAGAGAAACTTTGCTTCTATTTGTTTTAAGTTGGAGTAACAGGGAGAACGATAGTATAATAAAGAGATATGGGAAATACTAGAGTGAGAACAGACTTAAAGAGCACAATAATGAGTTTATTCTTCAACACATTGAATATGATGCTTCCATGGAACAACTCAGATGGTTCTGAACAGCAGACAGTTAGGAATGGGAGTCACAAATCTGAGAAAATTCTTAAACTGATATCCACCAGCATAAAAGTGATCACTGAAGGAGAGACAAAGTGGAGTTAAAAAAAAAAAAAAAAAAAAGGAGAGAAGAGAAGAGAAAAAAGGGCCAGAGTTAAGAAAGGAACCTTGAACAATACCCAATGCAGGTCAAGAAGAGGAAGTTTGAGAAGATAAAAGAGTAGTCAGATAAAACAAAGCACACTTATTTCAGAGTTCAGAAGCTTAGAGGGTGGAGCGTTTCAAAAATAAAATAAAGGTTGCATTCACTGAGTTTCCAGCAAAGATTAGATGAAGAGGTCTAGAAAATGGTCATTCGGAAATTAGTGATATATTTTTGAGAGAATAAATCCTATAGATTGATGAAAGTAGAACATAGATTGTAGAGGGTGGGGAATGTGAAGGTTTTTCCAAAAGGTTCAATGGCAAATTAAACTTTGGTTGACTAAATACTTGATTTTGGACGGAACTGGAATGTGAGTGCATCTTGTAAGTAGTGAGGCTGCATATGCTTGCTGAGACCAAAATTCATGACATTGTTATCAATTTAATGTAAGTGATATTCTATGGACAGGGCTATCATTGTAAATGATGGATCTGAACAATACAAAGATGCCTGGAGAATGTGGTCATGTTATCCAAACACAAACTACAAAACTATTTAATCCTAAAACTACTGCTTGGATGGAAGATCTGAGAAAAGAAAACATACTTTTTTTTTTTTTAATTAAACATCTTTATTGGAGTATAATTGCTTTACAATGGTGTGTTAGTTTCTGCTGTATAACAAAGTGAATCAGCTATACATATACATATATCCCATATCTCCTGCCTCTTGCGTCTCCCTCCCACCCTCCCTATCCCACCCCTCTAAGTGGTCACAAAACACTGAGCTGTTCTCCCTGTGCTATGTGGCTGCTTCCCACTAGCTATCTATTTTACATTTGGTAGTGTATACGTGTCAATGCCACTCTCTCACTTCGTCCCAGCTTACCTTTCCCCCTCCCCGTGTCCTCAAGTCCATTCTCTACATCTGAGTCTTTATTCCTGTCCTGCCCCTAGGTTCTTCAGAACCACTTTTTTTTTTTTTTTTTTTTAGATTCCATATATTTGTGTTAGCATACGGTACTTGTTTTTCTCTTTCTGACTTACTTCACTCTGTGTGACAGACTCTAGGTCCATCCACCTGACTACAAATAGCTCAATTTCGTTTCTTCTTATGGCTGAGTAATATTCCATTGTATATATGTGCCACATCTTCTTTATCCATCCATCTGTCGATGGACACTTAGGTTGCTTCCGTGTCCTGGCTACTGTAAATCGTGCGGCAGTGAACATTGTGGTACATGACTCTTTATGAATTATGGAGAAAACATATGCTTCTGCACTGAAACAAAATGAATACATTTTCTTTTTTTGTAAGAAGCTTTCCACTTAGATTTGATATACGTTAACATTTTGCTCAATACTATGGCAGAAGTCTGGTGTTAGTTTAGGAATCTTGAAGCTAATAAATAGACAGGACTGGAATGTGATCACTCATCCAGGACAAAGCCCTCTTCTTAGAGAATATAACAACCCAGGGTTTGCTGTTTTTAAGAGCACTAGGTGCCATGAGCAAGCCAGTTTGTTGCCACATCATCATTTACAGAACATACTGTATACAAGTGAAAATTGATCCTGAAATGAAGAGGGAAACACTGAGGCAGAGAGATGCTCCTTTCAGGAAAAATTGTTCTTGTCAGGATTTAATAAAATGTCACCTGATGAAGACAGTGTAGTTTATTTTTAAGATATTTAATTAAAAAACTTTTTTAGAAAAGAAAATAGATAAATCCACTAGTTGGAAGCTTCAGTTTAAAAATCAGATAGAATCCTTAATTGGATTTTAGCATGGATAGCATTCAAATACTTAACTCAGACAAGCTGCTTCTGCTGGTGGGCTCTGTGACCACACATAAAAAACTAGCTGAGGGATTGAAATGAGGTGATGTGAGCCAAGAACTAAATGGTTGCTTTTCTGGGATCCCTGGGCACAACCAGGACAGAAGATTAATAGATTTAAAAGCTGGTTAGAACATTGTTTCATAAACTACTAAACCTCCTCTCACCTTAATCAGGTTGTGTTTCTGAGCAGCTAAAAAGTTAAACAGCTTTTTGTCTTCTTGCCAAGCTTTAATGAAACCCACCAATCCTGCAGATAGGTTTCAATATGTCAGCCATGTTTGGGGTGAGGGGTAACTTGTGGACCTGCAGACGATAAGAGGACACTAACCGTAGGCCTACATGGGGTCTACCAGATGGTCCCCAAATTATAAGTAGAAGCTAAACATAGTAAAAAGCTGTTAGCAGCTCCATTTAGCAGACATAAAGAAGAAAACCTGATTTTTTTTTTAATGCTGTGAGGTATCACGTTTCTTTCCTAACCTGAGCAAGGTCAGCTTTTTCAGCAAGTGACCTTGAAGGAGTTGTGTGGGCATGTATTGCTGGGCCATTTATTTAGAAAGCTAGGGTTACATTTTCAGTTGAGAACTTTAATTTTCTGGTTTTTGTTAGCAGGTTAGTGGGGACTTGAGGACTCAGAAGTGTATCTCTGACAATGTGTGTATATAAATACCTGTCAGCAGGCCAATTCCAAGCCCCTTTAATTACCGTGGTGGTTGGGAACAAGATTAAGAATTGATACCAGCAGAGGAGAGAAGTAATATATTTTGCAGTAACTTCAAGTATTTTTTTTGGGGGAAAACCTATGGGTTATGCTGTTGTACTTTCTGAAGATTTTAGATTTTAAAACTATGGAGACCATGCTTTGTGACCTCTTTGGATTGCTTTGTATTATCATCATGATGCAGAAAGAAGATAGGGGGTCACTTTCTCATTCATTCAGTCAAGAAGTATTTATTGAGGACCAACTATGTGTCAGGCTATGCAGTGGGATGAGGATATGATGCATTTCAAGTGGGGTCTGTCTTCTGGGTGCTGACAAGCTGGTGGAGGTGGCCAGAATGGGAGAGTAAACAGCCCATGACAATAGAGTGTAATGTGTGCTAGAATAGGAGTACACCCAGGGTGCCCATCCTAGGTGTAGGAGATTAAGGAAGGCATCTCTGAGAAGTTTGCATCTAAATTAAATTTTAAGGAACAAATATATCTAGGCAGGTATAAACAAGGGCTCGAGTATGCCAGGTAGAAGAACAGAATATGTGGTCTTGGAGGCAACAGAGAACCTGGTGTGCTTGTGGAACTGTAAGTGGTTAACCTGTACAAGCCATGGTGCTGTGGTTTGGAGGGAGCATAAGACTTCACAGCCATGAGGATTTAACAGTGAGTCAGATGAGGATTTATAAGCACATTAAAGAATTTGGATTTCGTCTTCCTCTGAAGACAAACAGGGAGCCATTTTAGAGTTTTGAGCAGAGGAATGACATAGTAAAATCAACCTGGTTGGAAAGTGTTCAGAAGAGGAGAATGTGGATATAGGGAGACCAGTTAATTCAGTGAGTGATAATTCAGAGGCAATTCAGTGAGTGATAACGGTGAGCAATGACAGTAGTTCCAGCTGAATTAAGATACAATAGTCCCTCCTTAGCTGTGGCAGATATATTCCAAGACCCCCAGTGGATGCCTGAAGCCATGAATAATACCCAACCCTATATATACACTATGTTTTTCCCATACATACATATTTATGATAAGGTTTAATTTAAAAATTAGATACAATAAGAGATTAAAACAATAACTAATAATAAGAGAAAAATTATAATGATACACTGTAATAAAAGTTAAGTGACTATGATCTCTCTCTCGAAATATCTTCGTGCTCTGTACTGACCCTTCTTCTTGTGAAGATGTGAGATGATAAAATGCCTATGTGACAAGATGAAGTGAGGTGAATGATGTAGGCATTGTGACTGAAGCATTAGGTTACTATTGACCCCCTGACAATAGTCAGAGGAGGATCATCTGCTTTAGGTGACCCTGGATCATTGAGCCATGACAATGTCAATGGTTGGATGTCAGGAGCTGACCATGTCACTGGCTGGGGATCCTGGTGGGGGTGAAGGGGACAGAGTGGGATGGCACAAGATTTCACCACCCAACTCAAAGCTGCAGATAATTTAAAATTTATGAATTGTCTTATAATAAATTGTTAATTCATTATAAAAATGAATTAATATTTTTGGACCACAGTTGACTTCAGGTAACTGAAATGGCAGGAAATGAAACCATGCATAAGGAGTGGTGACGGGGAGAGGTATATTAATTCCAGAATTAGCAAGTATTATTCTCATTGGTGAGGAGAATCTATCATTTTCAGTACCAGATTTCTGCAGAGCCTGCTTCCACTACAGGCTCTGCTGCTCATATAACTCTACCTCCCCCAGAGTTCCCATTCCTAGGTGGCTTAGTTGGAAAAGATTGGCAAGGTCAGTGAGAATCTTCTCTCATTTTTTAGGATTACGGGATCTGAGATACCAAAATATTGGGTCAGTGAACATTGGGAATTTGATCTTAAAAATCGTATAACTATCAATAAGTAAGAAGAAAGAACAAAATAAAACAAAACAAAAAAAGCCCTGTTTATCAGAGGGAGGAAAATGAAACAGATTTACAGATTATGGCAGAGATAAGAGTCAGTGTAGCATCTGAGAGACTTAATATGGCTTGATTCTATTTCATATCCTGCTCTTAAATTACCAAACACAGTAATATCTGCACAACAACCATACTTTTTTGTACTCGAGCAAGTTAGGGTGAGATTTTACCTTAGTTTTCTTAGTGCATCTCCTCCCCTGCCTCTCAAATGCATAATTTAAGATTCATGTGGTGCCAACAGGGCTACATGATGAATAGGTTTGAGGCCTCTGAGCCTTTAACTCTTTTATCCACTTGTTTACATCAGTCTCAGCTAATACATTTAAAAGTAAGGAAATAGCATGCCCTTTCCATGATTATAGATTCAAAACTTCAGGCTCCTAGGTTTGATGTAATCAGTTTCTTGGCTCCTTGGAAATCTTTATTTCCATTTACAAAAAGGTTATGAGGGCTTCCCTGGTGGCGCAGTGGTTGAGAGTCCGCCTGCCAATGCAGGGGACACGGGTTCGTGTCCCAGTCCAGGAAGATCCCACATGCCGCGGAGCGGCTGGGCCCGTGAGCCATGCTGCTGAGCCTGCGCGTCCGGAGCCTGTGCTCCGCAACGGGAGAGGCCACAATAGTGAGAGGCCCGAGTACCGAAAAAAAAAAAAAAGGTTATGAGGCTGACCCAGACAGGTTCACCCAGCCTTTTATTAGCCTTGTGAAAGGACAAGAGGATGTGTTGTTTTAAGTTGATGTGTTATTCAAAATACATCATAGTGGTACTGATCATATTTTCCTAGGGGATGCTGCTCTGGTTGTGGAATGGACCTTGAGAAGTGATTGTTCCATTCGACAGTAAGAGGAAGAAGCATGAGGGCTGATCAAATTTAATGTTCAACTCCAGTCTTTTCAGAACAAATAGGTTCCTACAATTTGAAGACCCTGAAGCTAGTAAATGGAACTGAAAGCATCTTAGAGCTCCTTGTTGACACCACATGGTCATAAACCCTTCAGACTCTGCAAAGAGGTTGTAAAGCAAATTGCTCCTTCACAAGTAAACTGATTAAAGAGAGACAGAGCTTAGACATCTTGGAGCCTAATGAGGGTGTTTCAGAGAAATGATGCTCCTTTTCTAGAACAAATGATAAATTTTTGTTACGTGTGAGAAACAGAATTGCTCATAGGAATAAAGTCAAAGGACAGGGATTTTTCAATAATACTGGCCTGGAAACCAAGAGACTTGGAATTCCTAATCTGACATTTAAACTGGATGACCTTAGGGAAGCAAACTAACCACTCTGCTTCTCTCATTTGTAAATGAGAATGTCCATTTATTCAGTAGACATGTATTGAGTAAATATTATTAGCCAGTTGTTTTCACAGTTGTAATCTCACTTCACACTCACAAGAATCCCATGAGGAAGCCATTATTATTCATTCATGTTAATAAAGAATCTGATGCTCAGAGGGTTTAAGTAACTTGTCTGAGTCATATTTAGTAAGTGTTAAAGTTATAGTTGGTGAGTGGTTGAGGCAGGATTCAACCCCAGCTTTCCAAGTCCAGCATTATTCCTACTACAGGAAGCTGCTCTCCTTATGGTTCAGTGACATTTATTAACATACGGTAATTATATTTATTAATGTTTGTTATATCATAGGAGTTATTGTCTAATTTCGTGTACATGATTATTTTCCCAACGAAAGACAAAAATCCAAATGTTTACATCTTTGTTACCTGCCTCCTCACTCACCACAGAACAGAATACTGATCTTCACTCATTTGTTCATTCATCGATTCATCATTTAACAAAATAATAATCAAGTGCCTATTATGTGGAAGGCACTGTTCTAGGTGCCGAGAATACATTAGTGCACAAAATAGATGATATCCCTGACCTCATTCATTTATGTTCTAGTGGAAGTAGAAGGAAATAAATAATAAATGGCATAAGTCATGAAATATGTTAGGGGGTGATAAGGACAATAATAAAAGTAGACCATGTTGAGGGGGATTGGGAATGTGGCAGAAAGGGTAAGTTTGCAATTTTAGATAAGGCTATTAGGGTAGGCTTCATTGATTGCTGCATAATTGTTACCTGAATTCACTTAGGAGTGTCCTCTGACAACTTCAAGTCTCGGCTTTACTTATGTATAAGGAAGAGATGGCACCAGGCTTTGGCCTTAACCCAAAATTCGCCAACACACATTCATTTCCCAGCAGAGAACTTTAGATCAGTATCTTCCATATTCACCTACAGGACCACCAGGGGTAAAAGGTGGAAGTGCCAAGGCACAGCTTGAATTTATGTCATGCCCTTTAAAACAGGCAGCTCAGTATCAGGGCATAGGGCTTAGAGTAATGCTGACCTTAGCTAGAAAAAATATTCATCTATGAGCCTCAAAGATGTGTAATCAATAGTAAGGTAACGACTACAAGGGATTTTACACATCTGTCAGCTAAATCAGAACCCTAAAGGGCAAATGCTGTTATAAAGAACATTAGCCAGATTTGTGGTGCTGACTCAAGGAGTTTGGGTCCATAAACCAATGCATGCATTACAAGGAGACATCAGTATGACAATTTTTCATTGGTGACAGTCATAATCTTGTTTCAGTCTGGTTTTCTAGTTGATATTCATGGAAAAATGTTGGATTGGCTGGACTGTCATCAGAGATCATTTTGTTTTTATTTTATGCTTTCTTTTTATTTTTTTTTCCTGTACAGCTTATAATACTTTGTTCTTTGTCCCTAGCTTTTCTCTGTTTTCTGCTTGTTCTTTTCTTATCTTTGCCTTCCCATCAAAAGTTATCTGCTTTCTTTCCAGCTTTCCTCTTCTTTAGTTTTCATCACTGTTCTTCCTTGCTTCCTTCTTCCTTCCTTAAATATTTATTATGCATCTGCCATGTACTGGGCCAGGCATTGTGCTGTGTGCTGTGTAACAGTGGTAAAAACACAGAGGATCCTCCCTTATAGACCATGCTGTCTATTGCACAAGATGACATTATACTTGTAAACCCAAAAATGAATCTATATTGAATAACTGGAAAATTTTATAATGAAAAAAGAGGATGCTATAAAGGAGAATAACAGGGGTCCTGTTTTACACCAGATGGTAGAAAAGTCCTCCCTGACAGAGATGTTACGCTGAGACTGGAAGGAAGGGAAGGATCTACCCAGGCAATGGAAGGCAGGAATCCTCCAGAGACAGAGAACAGTGGGAAGAAAAACCCCAGGGATGGCCAGAGCTCAGTGCATGAGAAACTGTCTAAAGGTCACTGTGGCTGGATCACAGTGTGGGAGCAGAGCATGGACTGGGGGATGGGGGATTCCAGAGACCTTTCTCCTTGTTCCTTCTCCATTCTTTATACCCATTTAGGTTGGACATGAATAAGGTATTTATCTCAACATATCCTTTGATTTTTTTTAGGTTATTCTCTGTGAAAAATGAGTACAAAACAGAACATGATGAAAATTTTTTTAAAAAGTAAAACAAGAAGCTTTTGATGAAGGAACTAAGTTCAAATGGACATTGAGCAGCCAAAAGTGGCTACCATGGTTTTCTGTGGTACATGAATTAGCCTGGTTGCTAAGGTACACAGCTAAGGTACACAATGTGCCCCTGATTATAAGGTACACAGTTACAAGGGTTAAAGGCCTGAACAGGATTTGCGTGTTTGTGTAGTGTGTGCTTATGTGCCCACCAGGGCACGTTTATGCTGCAAGGTAGTATTTATGCCTAATTCATAATCATATCTTTTCCCATGTATTAAAAAAATCTTATTTCAGTGCTCTAAGTTGTTTTGTGAAATAAATACCTTTGTCATGCTTTTTCTTTGAAAATGTTTTCATCTTTTCAAGAACTATGAGAAAATATAATACATATATACACACATATATGTTTATATATTTATTTATAGATGAAACTGGGTTATGTTTTAGTGGTTCCATTTTGACTGGCTCATTGTAGATGAATGACAGAGTGCAAAACACAATCAAGTAGTTCTGAGAAATAAGAATATCATATATCATGAGTCAGATTATGACAGAATTCTCTATGGGTACCAGCAACAAAACAGTATGCAACCTCAAAAATAAATATGCATTCTTTCTAGATATGACACTTTAGTTAAATGCTTTTACACAACCTGTGAAGACATTTTATCTAAAATATGTCTTGTGAACAGAATAATTTAGGAAATGACTTCACACTACACTCTTTCCTAGAGATTGAATTTAATTTACTAAAATTTAATAAGAAAAGAAATAATTTTCTATTCATTTTTTCACTTTCTTAAGAAAGTGTTAAAAAACAATATCAATAAAATATTTTGTAATGTGGCAAATGTGATGTAAAGCTATGGTGTAAAGTAGTTAGATTTGATATTTGGATACCAATTATATGCTACATTTGTGTTTTCTAACAAAGAAGGAGTTAAAAAAAGGCTTAGGTAGTCAAAGGACATAGTAAGGGTTTGAGGGTCACATGTGGTTATCATAATTGATTGTTACCTTTTAAGAGTAAGAGATAATGCAGATCAGAACCAACTTGTTGGCATTAGGAATGAGGAAAATATTAAGGAAGGAGGGCTCAGTGACTGATTAGATATGGCAGATTAAGGAGAGGGAAAAATTGAGAATAATATTTATGGTTCTGTTTTACATGATTCATTGTAAAACAGGCAAGAGAAGGTCACATTTATTGGGAAGGCAGTGACTTGTGTGGTGAACTTGGTGGGCTTGAGCTGTCTACTGGGTATCTACAGAGAGACCTTCAGCTGGGAGCTAAATTTATAGTCCTGGTGATTGAAGAAAATGTCCAGGCTTAAATAAGGGACGTGAAAATCACTGGTATATAAGTAGATGTATCACTACAGAATCACAGAGGTGCCGTTTGGTGTAATGGGCAAAAAATTATAGTGTAGACTTGATCACATCATTTGATAATTATGCCATTTAGACATGTCACCTAGCCCAGTTCCTTTTAAATGACTCTCAGTGTAACACTCTTATTTTCCTTAAAACGTTGTTGTAAGATTAAAATGTCAGTATAAGTGAAATGTCTTTGAAAGTCTTATGTGTAATGTAGGTTCTTCCCTCCCTCCCTCCCTCTCTTGTTCCCTTCCTTCCTTCCTTCCATCACTTATCTGTCTCCCCAGTATTCACAATGAAAAAGGGATCTTGAAGACTAAGAGTAGGGGATGGGATTTGCCTGAAGATGTCCTTGGAAATGTCCATGGGCTGGGTTCTTAGATTTATCTTGAGAGCCCAGGGTTTTCTCTTTCATATAACTTAGGGTCATTCGGAAAATGAGTTTTGGAGGTTTAGGGTACAGCTGAAGACCTTTAATAGTTTCTTAAAGATCTCCCATATACTGAGCCAATATAGAACTAATTATTTAACTCCCTTCCTGTGAACTTTTAGAGTCTTCCTTTCAACTTACTACAGCTTCTCCAACTGGTACTTGATGATCACTCCTTTCTGGTCTACTTTCCTATACCTATCCATACTTTTACTAAATAGAAATCATTACAATTAGGAAATCATGCCTTGTTTTTGATCTCCTTTTTCTCTTTCCCTGAAATGTCTTTCTCTCCAGCTTTGTCTGTTAAAATACTGCCTGGTTTTTAGAAACCATCTTAAATATTATCTTTCCATGATCTTTTAATTATCCACCCACCCACTCTATTCCTATCAGTATCATTTCATATCTATCTATGGCACATTATATTCTATCTTATTTGCATACTTATTCCCTCGCTAGCTTGTGAGTTCCTTGAAGGTGTGGACTCCATCCTCTAGCTGTTCCATAACTCCTAGCCTGGCAGCCTGTACATGATACATCAGGGAATATTTGCTCACTTGATTAGTCAAAACAAATGCCACAAAGGCAACAAATTATCACATCTAATCAAAAGAAGCATATCCTGCAATTGTGAGCTTATACTCTCTCTAATCAAGTTCATTTTACAAAAGGACTAAAATTTTTTAAAATTTAATTTTAACAAAAGAAAGAAAGAAAAACCTTCAAAATAATTTGAGGCATTGTGCAATGGAGCACCCTTGGCTATACAGAATACTAAAAAAGTGCAAGTAACCCTGTGAGAGTTACTAAAAATTCTATTTTCTTCTCAAAGCTCTCTGACAAGATTTGAAATGAAAAACACTAAGAATCTGGGTAGCCCAGGAGGATTTTACTTGTAACAGTTTCTTCTTTCCAGATTGGGTTCTAAGTCACTCCTGCCTACAGTCCTAGATATTTTGTTCTATGTACAGTGATGTGTTGAAGTGAGTTGAAGAACTCAAACTGTATTTGGGTTTAGGATATTTATTCTTCTTTAGTCTTTTTTTCTCTAGAGGATTTTCATTGTTTGCCCTTAGTACTTTATAAATACATGTACATGGTCTGGCAAGAGATTGGTTGCTGCTGACAAGTGTAGGATTTTCAATTTGGATTGATAATATTCTGTACTGGAATGGTTATGTAAACCAGCAGCACTAGTTTAGACTTGCTGAATCACTGGATTCACTTGGATAGGAACTTACAGCCAATATTTGCCTGCTGTGTACACTATCGTCTTTTTCTAGGAATTTCCAGAGTTCATGAGTCCACTCTGCAATATTTATTGAGTAGCTTCTGGGTACAGAATTTGAGGCACTGTAGCAGGAGCTATGAAAAATGTTCAGAGAATGAGGGACTGTGCATGCATCATGTATTATGGGTTATAAATGGAAGAAAAGTTATCAACCTCGATGGTCAGAATAGTCAAGCCAGGTGTTTGCCAATTCAAAAGCCCTCTCCTGGGAAGCCTCAAAATGCCTGTTTCATACCTAGGTGCTCTGTGATTCCTAATGAAAGGGTTGACATAATCTGTATCTCATATCTCCACCACCTTGGACCCAGGGTAGACCAGACCTAAATCCAATCTTCTGTTGACTGGTTAATGACCTATTGTTGCTCAGAATGACCTAAGGATGAATAGCAGTGTCCTTTACTATATGACAGCTAGTTGAATCGGACTCTCAGGGACTTTGAATAGGCAATGAGACAGGAAGAACAGGAGTAATAGATGGAAAAATGGGGACTAGCTAAGTCACCAAGGTAGGGCTTGAGTAGAGAGCAGTCAGTGTCTACTGTGAAAATGCAAGCAACTCTTTGAATTTCTATTTAGACATCATAACCTCTAATAGACTCCAGGAAATATTTCTTTATGCAGAATTCTAAGGCACAATTTCCTCAGTCTCTCAGAGGACCCTTGAGATGCAGCTAGAGCAGGATCAAACCCATTAAGGCACGTTTATTGTTTCCTCCTTCCTTGTGTACTTTCCCACTTCTTCATAGTGCTTGCTGAGATCACCCCCCAAATGTACTACACGCAAAATATACAAATAGGCACTATCTTAGTGCCTGTTTTGTGAGTTTAAACCAAAGTAAGGTTGACTGAAAAAAAAAAAAGAACAACCTACAAGTTGAGAATTATGTTTTATTTGGTGAACTTACTGAGGACTTAAGCCCAGGAGGCAACCTCTCGGATAGCTCTGAGGGACTTACTGAAGAGGTAAGGGAGGATCCAGGATATATAGGAGTTTTTGCAAAACAACAATAACAATACAACAACAGGTAGTCAGAGCATTGAAAGATTACTGTTGACTAAAGAAAAACCAGAGATCTCAAGCTAATGAATTTAGCGCTTTTCTACATATGGAAAGATGCAAGAGTCTGGGCTCATTGAACTCATTCCTTTGATAGGCACCTTAACTGTCTAGGACCAGTATCCTGCTTTTCTCCATCCTGAATCCCCTCAGGATATAGAGTCTGGGGTGGCTGTAGTGGCTGATGGCATGATGGCCACAACATCCTTTGTTTACTGATATGGCAAGTGACAGTCTTCGTTCACAGTACTCTTCTCTTGAAATTGTGCTATACCTCTTTGGGGAAGTAAGAATTCAGGGACTAGTATAGGACATGGTCATTCAAATGGATGTTAGTCCTTATAGCATTGCCATTTTTAACAGAAACTTCCTAGGCAGAAAACTGAAAGCTTGAAAACACTTCTAGAGGTGACTTTCTTGGCTAACACCCAGATCAGGCCTCTTGAATTAACCAAGATAATTATCATGTGTTAAAATATTATTCAGCTGCTTTAAATTAGTGATCTAACACTAAGATTAGTTAATAAAGTTGTAATTTTTATTAAAATGAGCAATGATTCAATGCATGAAATCTTATGAGGAATGTTTGGATATCTTTTCTGGATTTTACTGTTGACTAGCTGTTCAATTGCAATCTATTTTCTTTAGAAAAACCTTCAGTTCTAGAATTTAAGAAAACACTTCAAGTCAGTTATGTTAATTTTTTTCTCAAAGTAATAAAATCAATAAAATATGGAAGCTAATTAGCAAGCATTTTTTTTATTAATCACATAACCTGAAGGCAAAACAATGACAACTGAATTTACAAGTCTGCACATTTACATGAGGAGTAGTTCCTACAGCCTACACTAAAGAGGGGAACTCAGAATGCCTTGGTAAATAAATAGAGGACTCCAGGGAATGGACATTTATGGTAGGAGAAGTTCTGCAGAGAAAGTTAAGTGGAAAAGCCAAATCTGTTTTCTAAACGGTAAATTGTATAATACTTTGGACATTTTTTTTTCCATATAGTAAAGTTCTCTATGAGGTAGACCTGTCATTTAGAGCTATACACAATCATGTCTGAAGTTGCATAATATGAAAAAAACAGTATCAAATAAAAACATTCTCAATAACCAAGATGTAGATATAGTGACAGATCAAATCTCATTTGCAGGTTTCCAAATAAAAGTTGATTTCTCATTTTGCTTAATTATGGATAAAGGCTAGAATCTTACTTTCGCGTTTTCTCACCAATGGCTGCTAATGGATCTTTGATCAAGTTCAAGATTTTGTATTTCATAAATAGGTCCATTAGAAACTTTACACACTTTTTTTGTGAAATTAAAATCAGATTGGTATTTTCATTCAAGTTCCAGAGCTGCTTGTGTGCAGAAATTGTGTTCTGCCTATCTTTCTGAGTCTTTATTATTCTTTCATCTGTCCTTGCTCCTGTTGCTTTCATTGTGCTCAGCTCAGCGTGGGGTCAGCACTTGCACTTTCAAAGAGACTATATGGTGCATTCCCCAATCCCTTTCCCTAACATAGCCAACTACTAGCATCAAGTGACTTTAACAGGGGATATGTGTCTTTGTTCATTTGTGAAGTCACACGATCTGTATAATGAGAGCTCTGGCATTATGGCTGAGGTAGGTCTCATTGTTCTCACACAGTTTTACTTTTATCAGCCTAATTGATCCTGCTCTAGTCAGAAGGCAATTTGTGTCAGGCCAGCACAAAGGGAGACAACCAATAAAAGGCTATACTCTTCAGGGCCAAGTTATACACTTTTACAGAGCTGCTGTCACGTAGATTTTTGTCCTTTGGCATTATACAGGGAGTGGGAAAAAAGATAAGGGTTAGGAGAACTCTTTTCTCAGTGGACCAATTAGATGAGAGGGTTGGATGTGAAAAGTGAACAAGTTGAATCTCTCAGGTACAGACTACCTAACATTCAATTAACACCCATAGCACATAGTGTTATCATTAATTCATGAGTAATGATGAGGGGAAAATTCATTTCATGCTTAGAAGGGGTAATGTAGTGTCATAGAGTTTGAGTAAAAATGTTTCAAGTGTGCACAGTTAGCCTAATATGTCATCCTCTTTGATGGGGAGAGAAAAAAAGGTTGTGATTAATTTTTGCTTTATGTATAATATGAGGGCTGAATTTTTCTTAAAGAAAAATAAGACTCAGGATACTTAAACTTTTTTTCCCCTGTAATGTCTAAACTGATTTATATGAATCATAATGTTCCTTTACTTAGCTGCTTAACATTTTGGCACTGAATAAAAGCAAAAAATAAACAAGCGAATAAACAAACCACTGAATGACCAGGTGGGCCAGAGTTGAGTAGGAGAGAGGTTTGGAGAACTCCTGGAGCCATAGCAACTTGATATGTACTTGATACAAACACACACACAGAAGCACATACTCACGCCAGTGACAGTCACTTTGATATTATAAAACAATAGATTTCTGGCATGCAAAGCTCATGTGTAAGAAGGTAAACACTTCGATGGAAAAATCATTGCCTTGTATTTTTTTTTATTTTTATTTTTTAAATAGATCTTTATTGGAGCATAATTGCTTCACAATACTGTGTTAGTTTCCGTTGTACACCAAAGTGAATCAGCCATAGGCATACATATGTCCCCATATCCCCTCCCTCCTGAGCCTCCCTCCCATCCTTCCTATCCCACCCCTCTAGGTCATCTCAAAGTACCGAGCTGATCTCCCTGTACTATGTTTCTGCTTCCCACTAACTATTTTACATTTGGTAGTGTATATATGTCGTTGCTACTCTCACTTTGCCCCAGCTTCCCCCTCCCACCCTGTGTCCTCAAGTCCCTTCTCTATGTCTACATCTTTATTCCTGCCCTGGAATTAGGTTCATCAGTACCATTTTTTCTTTTTTTTAGATTCCATATATATGTGTTAGAATACGGTATTTGTTTTTCTCTTTCTGACTTACTTCACTCTGTATGACAGACTCTAGGTCCATCCACCTCACTACAAATAACTCAATTTCCTTTCTTTTTATGACTGAGTAATATTCCATTGTATATATGTGCCACATCTTCTTTAACATTCATCTGTCGATGGACATTTAGGTTGGTTCCATGTCCTGGCTATTGTAAATAGTGCTGCAATGAACGTTTTGGTACATGTCTCTTTGAATTATGGTTTTCTCAGGGTGTATGCCCAGGAGTGGGATTGCTGGGTCACATGGTAGTTCTATTTTTAGTTTTTTAAGGAAACTCCATACTGTTTTCCATAGTGGTTGTATCAATTTACATTCCCACCAACAGTGCAGGAGGGTTCCCTTTTCACTACACCCTTTCCAGCATTTATTGTTTCTAAATTTTTTGATAATAGCCATTCTGACCAGCATGAGGTGATACCTCATTGTAGTTCTGATTTGCATTTCTCTAATAATTAGTGATATTAAGCATCTTTTCATGTGCCTCTTGGCCATCTGTATGTCTTCCTTGGTGAAATGTCTATTTAGGTCTTCTGCCCATTTTTTAATTGGGTTGTTTGTTTTTTTGATATTGAGCTCCATGAGCTGTTTGATATTTTAGAGATTAATCCTTTGTCTGTTGTTTCATTTGCAAATATTTTCTCCCATTCTGAGGGTTGTCTTTTTGACTTGTTTATGTGCCTTGTATTTTTAAAATATTAATTTGACAAGAAGGAAATCAGTTTTGTTTGAGGACAATTTTCTGGAATATAAGTTTTATCTGTTGGTTGGTTTTGGCATTTCTCTGGGTACCTTTTCATCAGAGGGACTTATCTGGATATTTCCTGTGAGTGTTTCATTTCTACACACCTGTCTTTAGGATTTTGACTCATCTTCACACTTTCAGATATGACTGAGAGGTGACCTCAACTTAAAGCTGAATAGAATTAGAGCTAGAAAATTCTTGTAAATTTGATGAAGCTTAAGACTTCTCATCTTAGGACTAGAGTAGTATAGGATAGCATATCCATCTAAAGAGTATTCTTAATAACTTCTTTTAGAAGTTGCTAATTAATTTCAAGCAACACGCTGATCCTCATTCTCCTTTTTCTTTATCATTTCTCTATATTCTTTGTCCCTTTATACATAGCTTGAGCACTCATAGTGGATACCCTTTGTGGGAATGGATAAAATATAAACTATAGCACCTGACCATAAATAACTTAAAATCACTTACTTTGGTAGGTGATTACCAGGTATTTCTGGTAAGTACCAGGTACTTACTTCCAGGTATTTCTTCCTGGAAGGAATGTGTATGTCAGTCAAGAACTGGAAATGAAATTGGAGATAGGTAAGCAATCTCCTCTGGCTTTTTTAGGAAAGAAACGTTGCTTTCTAAGACTGATATTTAAGTTTAAACTACTTATTAATAGAAATGTACACATAAATATTTCCTGATACTTGATTCTTCACCTGTTTAAGAGTTTTTTTATTACACATAGAACATCTACAAATTGTTCTCTCATATACTGACCGATAAATAGACTGCACATAAACTAATGTCTTAATATCAGTTTATATCTTTTTAGTGCTGAGAAGGCAGTCAGTTCAACTTTACCCAGCGTGAGTGTATCTGTGTTGAAAAGCTGACCAGAATGGAAGAATAATCTGTACCGGAAATAGATGCAATCTTTGAAAATTTTCTACTCTGATAATATTTCCTGTCAATTTTTTAACCTTTCCAGGAATATCAGTTATGTTTTTAGTAAGATCCAAAAGTATAAAAGCACAGAAGACTTATTTCCTATGATATACATGCAGGCATTTGGTAGAATGATATTTGCAATATTAACTTATGCATTCCTCTCCTTCCTCTGATGTTTTTCAAATTGTTCTGTGACCTGCTGTCATTCCAGCAGCTAGACAATGAGGCATCCAAAGTGTCAAGACTGTCTTATTACAGCAGAAAGCAGAGAATGTGAGTCAAGTTTTTAATTTTTGAATTAAAGCATCAAGTATAATAGAAAAAAAATTAGAAAGATATAAGATAAATAAGAGCCAGGTTTTGCCCTTTCCCACTAGGCATATAAGGAATATCCATACTGGGGAGTGGTAGGGAGAAGAAAAAGGCTAAAAAGAGCTCTTAGTTTCTGGTGGATTCCTGAAAAAGAGCCAGATATACTTTTTTCCATTCTCCACCCTCAATTGCCAAATCCAGAGAGGGGAAACATCCCCTGTTCCCAAGTGGACCTGGTGAACTTTGAGAGTAGAATGATCCTGTGCTCTTTTTATAGGCAGATCCTAAGAAATAAAGGGTTCCATAGTTTCTCTGTCAGCATGGTACAGAAACATCTGTGTGGGTTTCTAGGCAAGTGGGCTTGAAGCAGCCCACTGGAATATCCACGTGCCCCTACAGAGCTAAGGGAGCAGCAGAAATATTTTTCTGAGTGGCAGAAAGCAGTAAGACCATGGCACAGAGAGCCAATGAAACTGCAAATACCTTGTTTTCAAGACAAGGAGGCTGTGACAGTGATGTGCATGAACTAAAGACAAAAGACTGCTTGGAACACAAATATCTAGCTGATTGCAAGGTATTACATGCATAGATGATGACGGAAAATGCCCAGCTTTCTACCTACATACTGCATAACCTGTCACTATATAATTCCTAAAGAATTCAGCAGCTAATTCAGAGAAAAGATGAGAAGAGACACTGAAATGACTAAGTTAGCACCACTCAATGATTTAGATGCTTAGAATACAAATAAAATTTAATTATAGCACAAGAAGTTATATTTCTTGAACATCTATTTGGTAGAATTAGATTGATATTTACTATGTATTTTTAATATAACTCTTGAATGTATCATTGGTGTTTTTGGCTCTTGTAATATAATAAATAGTTCTAAATATTTAAAATATCTAAATAGTTCTAAAGCTTTAATTATCAAATACAAAGACCACTTGTGTTGCCCCTTTTCATTATGAATAGTGGTGATGAAAGTCATTTAGTGAAATATTTCTCACCACAATTTATGGCAGCCATAGTCGTTTGAACATTTTCCTGTATTTAATACCTATCGGAGTTGCAGATATCAAAACTTCAAATGTTGTAGGATTGTAACTGAAACTCTAATGAGTGAGATTTTCAACCATTTTAATATTCTCACAATTATTTTACACTTTTATCAAAGTTTGGCAAGTATTTAAGAATTTATTTTTATTCCTATAGAGAGAGAAATAAACAAATATTTCCAGAAAGCAATTAAAGTACAATGGATATCTTATGAATTTTTTTCTCTTGTTATGATTTCAAAAGCCTCAAAAATGAGGGAAGTGTAGGAAACCAAAACACAATTTATTATGTCCCATTTATATGAATTAAATTACACCAGAAAAACAGTTTCAGTATCCTCTCATAATGTCTGTCTTGCAAAAATACATCACCTTTCTTTAGGGACACTCTATGAAGGACTGATGCTCTTAGAAATTCTAAGAATGACTGTGATGGATGTAGAAGGGAAAGAGCCTGCTCTCTGATAATTATCTACCTCACCCACTTTAGTAATGGCCTCTTTCCCTTGATCATTCCATCATAATGAAACCTAATTTCCTCTTAACACTTTACCTATTTATTAATAATATAATTTTTTTCAGAAAGAGACAACTGTGCTGAAGGCAAATTAACCTGATTCTTAAAAGTTTGATGAAGGTGCTCTTTACTCACATTATAAATTTCAAATTGAATCAAAATTAGGTGAAATTAATTTTGTTTCCCTAGGTATTCTTATGCTTAATAAGATGAAGCATGACTAATTTTAGGGTGATAATCTAATTTGACATATGAGTAATGAATAACTTTCTGCCGCTCTAAATTATAAAATGTATTAGTTATCTATTAGGTTAGTACAGAGAGAAATATATTTTGGCAACCTCTGAGTCATGTTATTGAAAATAATCATGATTAATCTGATTACAAATAATTAAAATATATAAAGTTAAGTTATTTATTCAAGTTCTTTGAGGAGACTTGTTTTGCTTGACCTGCTGCTTCTTAATTATTTGGTCAGATTATTTTTGTTACTTTTATTGAAGTAAATAAAAGGTGCAAAAGGAATTTTTGTGGCTAATATAGCATGTTTCATTAGCCAATGGAGTTCAGACTTGTTCAAATGATGATTCCTGGGCTCTGCTTCCTGTTTCAGTAGGATCAGGCAAGGCGTGGATCTGGGAACCTGGTTTATTGGACTCTTTGGGTAGATTCTTCTGCAGGTGTACCTAGGACAACAGTTTGAGAAACATTTATGTAGAGTCTAATTTATGTAGAGAATAATTATTACTTCTGTTTGTCATCTAGGAGCTCAACCAAAAATGTAATATATTCACCATTAACTTATTTTTTAAAGCTTTATATTTTAGAACAATTTTAGATTTACAGAAAAATTGAGCAAATAGTTCCTATATACCCTGTATCTGGTTTCTGTTATTATTAACCTTTACATTAATGTGGTACTTTAATTGCTTTCTGGAAATATTTGTTTATTTGTCATAACTAATGAACCAATAAGGATATATTATTATTAGATAAAGCCATACTTTTTTCTATTTCTTTATTCTTTTCCTACGGTCCTTTTTCTGTTTCAGGATCTTATTCAGGATGCCACGTTGTATTTAGTCATCATGTCTCCCTAGGCTCCTCTTGGCTGTGACAGTTTTCTAAGACTTTCCTGTTTCCTTAGTTTCCTTGCTTATGCAGTGTTTTGTCAGGTTTCTTCATTGTAAAGTTACTCTTTTTTTTCCCTTTTCATATTCTTTGAAAGGAAGTTTACACTTAAAGTGTGGGCAGTTAAGAGAGGAGTATCTACCTAAATTATTTGAATTCTTCTGCACAGAATATTTATCCATTTTCCCTCATTTATTCATTTAGCCAAGTATTTATTCATCAGTGTGGACTCATAGGGTATTTATTTTACACTTGGATTATAATCCAGTACTACTTAATTTATTTTATTGCTTAAATTTTTCCAGTTTTTGCCACTGGGAACTCTTTCAGTTGGTTCCAGTACCCCTTTTATATACACCCACTGTTTCATTTCTATGTTTGTTTTCCTGTCTATTTGATTTGATTTAGCACTTCTTTACTTTCCAGCATTGCAGGATGGTCTTGGCTCATCTTGTTTATCTCCTCCTCAAGTTCTAGAAGTAACTATTTCTTCAACAAATCCTGGTTCCTTTAACTGGATGGTAGCATTAAAAACCAAGGTCTGTGTGCCGGGTGCACAATTATCGTTCTAAGAAAGAGTACTAATAAATGATGCAGAATGTTAACAAGATTAATTGATGATATTTAAGAACAGTCTATAACAGCAAATCTCAAATCTTTTGTCTTAGGATGCATTAAAAACTATTTAGGACCTCAAGAATCTCTTATTTATGTACGTTATACCTATTTATATTTACTGAATTAAAAAGAAAAATGGAGACATTTAAAAATATTCTTTCAATAGTTCTTTTAAATGAAACAATGATAAATGCAACATTTGTTTATATAACTAGTACTTTTATGAAAATTGTTTTCAAAACGAAAAATATTGTCAAGAACAGTGTTGTCACTTTACATTTTGCATATCTTTTTAGTAGTGTCCAGCTTAATAGGAAAAAGGTGAATTCTCAGATGTGCTTCTTCATTCAATCTGTTGCAATTTGTTGTTTTGGTTAAAGTCTATGGAGAAAATCCAGCCTCATACAGATATGTAATTGGAAATGGGAGAACTATTTTAGTAGCCTTTTAAGATAATTTTGGGTATATCATGTAGCCTCTGGAAAAATCTACTGTATCTTTATTAAGAATGAGATAGATAAATAATATCTTAATATCATTATGTATATAGTTTTGACCTTGAGTACTCCCTGAAAAGTCTCTGGAGCTCACAAGGGTCTCCAGACTACACGTTGAGAACAGTTGGTCTTTAATATACTGTTTCAAGAGGGAAAATAAAAGAGTCTACAGACTGAGTCTTGTACTATTACTTATCCAGTGTCCATTTATTTAAGTAGTGATCATAACTGATTAAATAAACCCTGCACAGTTAGTGGTCAAATTGGCACAGTTAGTGTTGGATTAAATGTCAACGTAAAGGTAGGCAAAGCAAGTAAAATTAAGTAACTTATGGTTGGACAATTCATCTTCACTTGGTATAATTTGCTCTCTATGCCTTCTCCATTTGCTTTCTTCGTATTCACACATTATAACTTGTCTTACTGTCACATACTCAGTTTGGTTTAGGGCAGCTGTGTGACATGTCTGATGAGGGGTCACTGGGAGGCATTTTTTATGCTTTACGTTGACCATCAATCAGCCATGATAAATGCCTGTGTGAGCAATTTCAACCATGAAAACACCTTGTGCAGACTCGAGAGTGAAAGAGGAAAGAAGGGTTTGGCAAGAATGAAGAGACAAGAGAGCGAGCCCAACGCCAATTTTCTAAATCTGTTGCTCTGCTGGAATGATTGTGAGAGATGATGGATGACTGATATCACTCTCAAATGTCTTTTATCCCTTAGGATAATTTTGCCAATTTTCCGGTGAACTTAAATGTCCACAGATGTTTGAGATGAAACCTGCTGATTTGTAACTCAAAGGCTTTAACTGCCAAATTGCTGGAGAATGTCAGTGGAAACTGGCAACTTGACTACAGTGTCAGCAAAAGACCACTGAGTGTCCTGAAGATACTCTTATAATTTTTCCCTGGCACAAATGTCAAGTCTAATGATTTTTTTTTTTCTTCAGTAGATTAGGAGTAAGAATGGAATGTTAAGTGTTGCTAGTCTGGTCTCACAATTGGTGAATATATACTATACCTCCTGTCTGTTGCTTTTAATATTCTTCAATTCAGGAAAAAATGTTAACTAAGAAGTTAGTTTAAAATTTTGTTGTGTTTTACATTTATTAAAATAACTGTGAATACTAAAAAAGAATTTTAAAGAACCTAAAACTAGAGGTTTTTTAGAAAAATAATCACCACTTATATGAAATGGTTCTGAGATGAAATGAAAAGAATGTCTCTAGTTAAAAGATTACTCTGAAATGTGTTGAAAAAGAAGTTGGCCTCTCTGTGTCTCCCTGGTGTGCAGACTTCATCCCACCTTTGTTCTCTCCTTTCCTTAATGCTCTGTCAGTGCTTTAGGAAGATGACTCAATGTTTGGTGAAAAGGAAGACTTGTCTTTGTTTCCATTTCATATCCTCCATTAAGTATATTAAATCTTTTAGCCGCAGTTCAACCCTTTTATTGTAATTTTAAAAATATAGAAACTTTATATTCAAATTTTAAGGTATTTATAGTTTGAATTTCATAGTGAATTATTTTTTTAATTGTACTTTTTTCTGAAAGATCCATGTCTATTTATTCTTTGTCTATCTTTTTGTCCTTTTAACATGCTAATAACCATATTTACCCACAATCTTAGCCAGAATTTTTTAACTTGATTGCATATTAGAACACCTAGAAACTTAAAAAAATTATATAGATGCTGGATTCCAAATTATATTGGTACAGACCAAATTAATCAGAATCCCTTGAAGAACCAGAGTATTGGTATTTTTTTAGAAATTCTCCAAGTGACTCTAATGCACGCCTATAGTTGAGAATCACTGGTCTAGGTTATGGATGACAAATAAGCTTTCACCAAACATTTGCTAATAGCTGTCTACAGAACTGTGTAAAGAATGATTCCAAGGTCATATTTGGGTTCAAGGTAAGATGATACACATGATGTCTGCCAAGGACTCTAGAGAGAAGAGTAGTAGCTCACATGTCAGGTTCTTTCCATCCCTCACTATGGCCTTCTGAATTGATATTTCTTTCCTCATGAGTACTGAGTCCATTCCCTATTTCTCTGGTCTGTATCCATATTATGAAGTCCACTACACATATGTCATATTATTGATACTGAGAAATTTTATTTTATATAAATTTTTTTAGTAGTTTCACTAGCAAAAGAGTGGATTCTAAGATTTATTACTACACGCACACATACACACACACACTTCATTGCCAAAGTGGGCATTTTTTATGGCCATAGTAAAAAATAGAATGGATCATTTTTTGCCATGACAATTGCCAATATATATTAATAATTAAATATTATGAACTCACAGTGAACGGGAAGAGATCTTTACATTCCTAGTTCTATTAATTCAACTTACTCTGTGACTTCTGCTTGCTATTTAAACTGCCTGAGCATCAGTTTTATTTATATATTAAATAGAGCTAACATTATTATGTACTTCATAGTGAAAATGTTGTGAGAATCATACGACTTATAATATATACTTGTAAATCCTTTGTTCAGAATGAGTCCTCAGGAAACGTCAGCCATTTTTAGTTATTATTATTGTCATATGGATCAGCTGATTATCCATAACAATGTGTCAGTTCAATTCGACTAGGTGCTATTGTCCATCATACTCCCTAGCTGCCTCTAAGCAATCATCTAATGCACAGAATATAAAACATTGCGGGGGAGATCAATATGCTGTAGAAACACCCAGCCACCACCACAACTAAAATTGCTGAATAATTTATTCAAGGTCTTACAGCAAGTGGCAAAATCAAGATTGAGTCCCAGGTTGATGTAGATACACTTTAAGCTAGCTGATAGACAACACTTCGCAATTTACAAAACCTACTGATTTACATTATCTCATTTGATACTTATGCCGACCTGTGAGGTAGGTTTTGTGGAGCTGATTTTATAGATGAATAAACAGAGGCTCAGAAAATTAAAAGGATATGTTCCAGGTGGCTCAGCTATTTTAATTAAAATTCTGATTGCTAAAACTGTAGCTGTAATGTCACAGATTTTTTTATTTCCACAGCAGAATGTTTTCCTTAGGCGGTATTCAGATAACATATACTTTTATTTTACTTTATTAAACAGTTTTAAAAAATGTTTATACAAATTTTAAAAGTTACTTTCCATTTACAGTTATTACAAAGTATTGGCTATATTCCCTGTGTTGTACAGTACATCCTTGAAGCTATGTTACACCCAACAGTTTATACCTCCCACTCCCCGACTCCTATATTGCCCTCCCCCCCACCACTGGTAACCACTAGTTTGTTCCCTGTATCTGTGAATCTGCTTACTTTTTGTTATATTCACTAGTTTGTTGTATTTTTTTAGATTCTACATATAAGTGATATCATACAATATTCTCTTCACATAATGTATACTTTCATGTATACTTTTAGATTATCATACTCTTAGTGCCAAAAACTGAGAATTGATAGAATTCATTTTTTTTTGTTGTACAAGATTCTATCTTGAAATATTATATGTTGTTTTTTATAGTTTATTTTGTGAAAGTTTTAGGATGATGGACATTTTATTTCTGATGGTGATTTTAGTTAACTATCTTGTCTCCTTTGAAAAAAAAACATTGGAATGGGCAAATACTTCTATTCCAAATTCAACTAGTTGAGATTACTTCTTGTGTAGAAAGAATGAGATTTCTTCCCTTTTTCCACAGGATGACCATTCCATCTATATTTACAATGAAGATTTGTAGTTTTGTGAGATGTTATCGTAGCCTGGATACTACAGGTGTTAAACATTTAAAGGTCAACATTTCAAAGAAGTGTCTAAATTTCTGTGCCCAATAGCGTTTGCATATGTTTTCTCATGCCCTTGAATTAGCCATGCATGCAGAAAATGCATGTGCACACCATATGGCGAGAAATCCATGTGTCACTTCCAAAAATCTCTTGCTGCAAGGGTCTGGGTTGCAAACAAGCAAAATCGCAGTTGAAGCCTATGAGGGCTTGGATTCCCAAATGCCTGATCAAGACCAATTATGGATTTTACTTTAGAATAAAGGAGCAGACTCTAAGAATACCTAAGTGACTCTTTCAATCAGAACATCAAGCACAGAAGCAGGAGTGTTAACTCTTTGGGGAACCATGTATTAAATTATGTCTAAATGCCTCCCCCCACAAAAAAACCCACATTATCTAAGGCAGTAATAAAACTGCAACAGAAGCACAAAAATAGTAGGTTAGCTGACTTCCCATTTTTTAATGGAACTAATTGAAGAATCATGTCCCATGAAGAAATATAGCTCAGGGGTAATGTATTTGATTTTCTTTACTTTCTTGTTTCCCATAGGCCTCACCACTTCTTGTGTGTTAAACCCTGCCCAGTAGCTTGCTAGTCTGGCTCCTACTGGCATCTGAGTTTGTAACTCCTATAGGTAACCAGGCTCATAGTCCTCCACAACCCCCTCTCCACTCTGCCCCTTATGCATTTTAAACCTAAATTAGTTTGGTTCAAGTTTCTGTATGCAGGATAAGTTAATCATGCTTTTCATCATAGTGAAGCAATGGTACTGCCAGAAGACCCAGACAGGAGACATTTTCAGTACTCCATTATCTTATGTGAGAGATGATGGTGGCTCAGACCAGGAAGATATTAGTAAGATGGTGAGAAGGTGAGAAGTGATTAGATATTGGGTATTTTTTGAAACTAGAGTCAATAAGTGGATGATACGTTTAAGATGTGAAAGTAATTAGAAGTCAAGCTTACATCAAGGTGATTAGCCCAAGTAACTGGAAGGATAGAATTGGCATCAACTGAAACGGGAAAGGTGGTGAATAGAACAGTCTTGGTAGAAGAATAAGGAGTTCAACTTTAGACTTTTGGGGTTTAGAATGTTCATTAGATACCCAAGTGTAAATGTTGAATAGGCAGTTGAATTTACAAGTTTGGATTCTGAGAGAGAAGTCTGGGATGGTGATGTATATTTTTCGTGGTGCTTTTCCACATTTCTTTCATTTTATCTGTCTATGTCTGAAAGAGATTTTCCTAAAATCTCTTTCAGTTAATATCCTTTCTGTAGTATCTCACCTGTAGTTTATCCATGTAGCAATTTTAATTTTAATTACTATACTTTATAACAAGGATTTTTGGGATACTTTTCAAATCTGGCTCTTCTTTTTTCATAATTTTCTATTGTTGTTTTATTGGCTTAATGACTTTGTATAGCTTTTTAACATTACATGTACATATTTTCAATATCCTTTTAGATTGTTGGATTTGCTCTAGGGCTTTGGATGAAAGTTTTTCATTTTATAAACTCTGAGGGCTTTATTGTTGGCATTGTGCTTTTTCATATATTTCATAATTATTGACGAACTCATCTTTCCTGGATATTTTCTTCCTTTAAGAATCTTTGAGTGCTGTGGATAATAACATCTTCCCCTTGAGTTAATATTGAATATAATTCTAATTGAGTCTCAGCATTTTTACCTATTCTAGCCCAATTTTTATGTCAACTTCTTAATCCAGGCTTTTCATAATGCACGTAGCACGAGTTTAGGCTTGCTCCCATAGGCTGGTAGACTTGAGATCTTGATTTATTGAAGGGAATTCTGTCTTTACACACCATTTAATCGAGTTCCTAATATATCTCTGGGTCATAAACAGATATTTTTCTGGTCTCTTTTAAGGTTTGATATAACATTTTTCTTGCTTAAGATTCTATAAGTGAGCTCACTTGCTGACTTGCATGGGACTCAACCTCTACTCCAGATCATTTACAGAATTTAAAGTTCCCTGGTTAATAATCTACCCATATGTAACATGCTTCTTCTTGTTGCTGAGACTATGGATATAGAACATATCATTCATGCATACTATCTGAGGAAAATATTTGGGAAAGAATTATATAAACAAAACAAAGCAAATGAACTAGAACAGTGTCCTAAAGGTAAAGGAAGATGAAGAGGAAAGGAGCAGTAGTGAAAAATAATATACATTATAATATAAATAGATATTTATAAAGTAATAATGATAGATCACCTAAAAATTAGTGAAAATTAAAAAAATAGTAAATAAGGACTCAGAATAGAAGAAACAGAAAAGAAGGATTTCCAGAATGGCTGAATAAGAAACTCAGCAAATCCTTTCCACAAAAATCAATGATAAAATTGGACAAAATTGTCAAAAAGAATTTTAGGACTCTGGAAATTGAATAAGGAATATAATAAATTTAGAAGCATTTATTCAAGAAAAACTACTGAAACTTGGTAATAATAGTAAGATTCTGTGGCATTTTAACCTGGGGCTTCTTTCATCCTTTTCTTGCCGTTCCAGCTCAAGCAAAGCATTATTCAGGAAAAATCCAGACTTCTAAGCTAAACCTCAACATGAATATACATATGTGATTCAGTGATGTTAGACTTGATTTAAATGGTAAAATTCTTAACAGATTTCCTTTATTTCTACATCACAGCATGTTTTTAAAAATGGAAGATGAAATCAGTTGTCAAAAGTAAATGTCTATTTTGGTGGTAACAGAGTTACAGATAATTAATAAAACTCCTATTCTTTAAAGACCTTTAAATATGCTATATTTATGGATGTATAAATTATTAAAAGCTAAGTATCCCTGGAAGAAAAAACAATTGACATGGAAGGGTCAGTCCATTAGCCAGTACTAATTAAATGTTTATTATTTTTCAGCATTGGTTACGAATGATAAGGGCTGCAGAAAAATTAATACTGGTCTGTAACCTATGGCTGGGTAGTTCTTTTGCTGCCTTCACCTGGGCTCATTCATGCAGGTGCACCCAGCTAGAATTTGGCTGGAGGCTCGCTTCATCTAAGACATCTAAAATAGCTTGATGTCTCTCTATATGTGGTCTTTCATACTCCAGAAAGCTAAACTGGGCTTCCTCACATGGAGGCAGCCATATTTCAAGAGCTCAAGACCCAATTGCAAATGCTTATCAAGCCTCTGCTTGCATTGCATTTGCTGATGTCCCATTGGGAAAAGCAGATCCCATGAGGGAGGGGCTCTCACAGGAGTATCATTACAGAAAGGTATGATTCATTGGGTTCCATTTTGGTAACAAACTACCACATTCCAACCTCTGGCCTCAATGATTCATATCTTTCCCATAGACAAAATACACTCGTCACCTCCTAGCGCCCATGGCTTCATCCAGACATAGCATCACTTAAGAAGCCCATGATCTCATAAAGAGGATCAGGTCTGGATATGGATGAAGCATTTTGGGTGAAACTCCTCTTGAACTAAATACTCATGACCTAAAAAAACGAGTTATTTGCCTTTCACATACTTAACATGGAGCAGTGAATCAGGAAAGGTAACAGCAATAGACACTGCCATTCAGAAAGAAAAAGAATCGAACATAGCAATCATTGGACCATAACAATTCTAAAAGCCAGATAGATGCTTAGTTATCAGAACTCTACACTTGGCGAGGGGAGAATATTCCTAGATTAGGGCCAGTTCTCCCTGGGAGTCAATCTCTAAAACATTGTTCACTGTTGCTCTTGGCTCTCATCTCTGAAAATCTGGTTCTGTCCTATAAGACGTCTTTCTTTTTTTTTTTTTATTAGAAATGACCTGCTTTTGTTGCTGAGTAGCTGTCTCAGCCTATTTGCCTTTAGTAGATTGGGGAGCCAGAAGCTTCTTTTCCTTTTAAACTGGCTCTATATCTTTTAGTCCAAACTGATAAATTCCCTTATAAACTTTGTGACCTTTCTATAAGTCAGGCTGGAGTTCATTTGATGCCCTTGGAGCCACATCTACAATTATTTTGAAGGCAGACCTCTTTATGTGCTTTAGACTCCATCTGTGTCTGCTGTGAGGCAATGCTTGTAAGATTCTTAGAAGCCTTTCTGTCTAGATAAGAGGGTCTACTAGGCACTTCCTTAACTCTTTTCAGGTCTTAACAAAGGGTCTTACAGCCAAATCACTGATTTGGTAAGTACCTTAAAGGCATATATTTTCCTGAGAATCCTTTGCTGGCTGGAGAGACTGAATATGTGAACTAATTTTATTTTCCAATCAAGAAACTTTTGGCTATTTTATATATTCTCTAAATTCACCATGCAAAGTCTATTTTTTTTTAGCTCCTCTTTCTCTTCCCTTACTCTATGATACACACATAAGAGAGGACATATGATACTTAAATATTCTATCTAGAATTCCTAGCCAGATCTACAAGTTTGTTATTGAACAATTATGCATATTCTCCATTTTCCAAAATATTGCAGAAAACAGTTTTGCCATTACTTCAATGCTATAAACCATCTTTCTAGCCTCTAATAGGTTCCTCAATACTGCTTCATCATTCACCTACTGCCCAGTCCCTTCAGCATTCACCCACTCCCACAGCCAGTACCACAATTTTTAGGTTTGTGTTACAGCAGACATTCAATTTTGGTACAAATTTTCAAATCCGTTGTCTATTGCTGACTTAAAGCAATGAAAAATATTATTTCTTAAATTTTCATGGGTTGTTCAGTGGTCCTCTGTAGCTTTATCTTAATCTCACTCATTCAGATTCATTCAGCTAGAGTCTATAGGGAGCTCAGCTTGGCTGGGACATTTGTAATGGCTGCTTCCCTCTCCATGTGGTCTTTAATCCTCCAGAAGTCAAGAATGGGCTTCCTTACCTGGTGACAGCAGTATATCATGAGGGTAAGCCCCAATCTGTACATGCTTTCCCCATTGGCCTAAGAAAGTCACATGACCAAGTCCATGTGGGAGGGGACCACACAAGGATGTGGATACTGGGAAATGTGATTCATTGAACTCCATTAGAATAACAATGTGCTACATGATCCATCTTCTTTTTTTTTCTTTAATTTTGTAATTACATTGAGCTATGCAATCACATGTAAATATTACAATGGGTGATAAGAGATTAAATTTAAATTTTCTCAAAAGACAGGTACTATATTTTGATATTACTTATTCTTACAAGGACATAATTTCTGCTGTAAAACAACATATTTTCTATCATAAAGTTTGGCAAATTCTGGTTTATGATACTAATCCTTGTTTAACACAGACTACTTCCCATAGAGTACCTTAAAATGGAAAACAAATTTCAATTTACTTTTTGGTTGTCTCTTCTCTTTCTAAATTTCCTCTTCTAATATTGGTACTTACAAGCTCTGTTGGATTGAGAATGTCTAACAGCACTCAAGTGACCAGTGCATTTTGATTTTGTGCTCTGAATTGTGTAAGAGGAATGGCCATTCTTATAATGATTCTCTTATTAATATAGTTAAATCTAATTTTTTCTCTTTGGTAGAGGGTGATAACAGTACCTATCTCATGGAATCATTATAAAAATTAAAAGTAACGCATGTGAGTACTTAGCACAGTGTAGGAAGTCATCAAATGGAAATTATACTAAGAGCACAAAGACACTATCATACTGACTTGTATATGATAACTCGTGGTCTCTAGGAAGATAGTTACAAGGGCTTTAGCTGGCTTCTTAGCAGAGGTAGAATCTGATCAAGGTCTTAAATGAAATTTACAATATGGAGAAAGTAGAGAAGGTAAGGTCAGATGGCACTAAGAAAAAATGTTGAAACAAGATCAATTTTTGACTGAGTTAAGATTTATGGTCAAACTGGACAGTTTTCTGACATTTGGAAATCTTTTACTATATAGAAATTTCTTCCATAGTAGCACTAATAGAAAATTCATAGATAATTGTAGACATTTGTCAGTTTTGCCTGACCAGAATCGATTCACATTTCTGCTGGTATTGGCATCCTTGTATCACTTTAGGTATTATTTCTCTTCTGATTTGATCTGTCTCTATTGAGACTGTCAAATCAGGAGCTTGGGATGAACATACACACACTACTATATATAAGATAGGTAACCAACAAGGACCTACTGCATAGCACAGGGAACTCCACTCAATATTCTGTGATAACCCATATGAGAAAATAATCTAAAAAAGAATGAATATATGTATATCGATAACTGAATCACTTTGCTGTACATCTGAAAGTAACACAACATTGTAAATCAACTATACTCCAATAAAAATGTTTAAAACAGGGGTGGGGATGTTCCCCAAGCTCAGTCAACCTGAATAAGTCAATCTTTCCTCTCCTCTCTCCATTCTTCCCTCTTTCTCTCCCTCTCTCTCCTCCTCCCCTCTCTCTCCTTCCTGCTGTTTATCTCTCTTCCCCTCCTTCCCTGGTCTCACTTATTACTTGCTAAATTTGAGTTTGATTATAGTGAGAAAGAATAGACAATGGACAATAGTTGGATTTTTTTCTTGTTTTTGAATTTTACATAAGTTTATCAGCAGCAAAAAAACATTTTTGCAATCAGAATTTTGATTACCTCTAGGGAGAAATGATTGGGTCTAATGAAGAAGAGGCACATTCAAGGCTTCTAAGAGTACTGTTAATGTTCTATTTCTTCATCAAAGTTGCTGCTACGTGAGTATTTGCTTTGTCATTATTTGTTAAGTGACACATTTATGATTTGCCTATTTTGCATGCATTTTAACACATGGTTGGAATTCAGTTTTTTCCTTGACAATAGCGTGTTGAGGAGACTGCGTGAGTTTCTGCCATGTAGCTCCCCAGATCCTTTTTGGTTCCTGTGTTTTCTAAGATCTGGCCTTATATTTCCTTAGGTTTGATATCATCACATCTTTTCAAATTAATTAATTTTATTTTGCCTAATTTACTCTGACTTTATTTCTGTTACTTATAAGAACCCTAAATGATTTAATGGACAAAAATAACTGAAATAAAATTTTTTGTTTTTAAAAACAGCAAATGTTTTCAGTTTGTCAGGGAGCCATTTAGGTTTTAAGTTATTTGTGGGAGCTAATGTGGAATTCAAAAGTCAGTTGAAAGGTTAAATTTCCAAAAAATCTTCTCTGATTTCCCTATTCTAGTGTAGAATTAATCACTCTCTCGTCTATGTTCTCAGAGAGCTTGAGTCATTGCAGGTCTGTGGGTCACATGAAGATGTAGAGGAAAGGCTATATTTTAAACAGCACAGGTAAAATTGGACTTACATTATAATTATTTGGTTTCCTGTGTCTTTTTTCTTCCTTGATTGTTAGCTAATTGAGGGCAAACAGCCTCATCTCATACTTATTTTTGTATTTGTAATACCTATTTTAATGTCTGGCACTATTAGCAGATAAATAAATATTTGTTGAATTGATTTGTTGAATTGATTTTTTGCCCCAGAATTCCTTGTAAGGGATCAATAGATATCCAGGGATGTTTGCTTTGTAAATCCTTGTAAAAATAATGCAGTAATAGGCTTCATAGCCACCGAAGAAAGAGTGTATAGCTGATTGATATGTTTTTTTTTAAAAAAACAGGGCAGTTAAAATTAGGAGGCTTTGAATAACTGAAGTGTCATAATTCATGCCAATATTCTCATTTGTGACATTAATTTTTATTCCTGAGATGGAATAAAAACTCAACATGGATAGCTATAATTAACGTTGTAGTAAGCTCCCTTACGTACGTTAGGAGTCAGTATGTCAATATTAAGCATCCAGAGGTTGCATGGCAAATTACTGGGATCTGAAACTCTTAAACACTCTATTTCTAGACAAAGAGAATTTTCATTATCTATGTCAATGTTTTTGTTAATATCCTAACAGCAACTAATCTGCAACCCTAAGGTTTCTAAGGATATCTGCTTCTCTGAAATTACTTCAGACTTTGCAAGGGTTGTTAGTAGATGACAAACAAAATAAGTTTTCTCTTCCTTTTATTACTTTAATCTACTTAGGTTGCCTAATGATCTTTGATGAGTTTGAAAGCAGAAGAAAAGATTTCTGAGGATCCCTTATGTTTTGCAGGCAGTATTCAATTTTTTTTTAACATCTTTATTGGAGTATAATTGCTTTACAATGGTGTGTTAGTTTCTGCTTTATAACAAAGTGAATCAGCTATACATATACATATATCCCCATATCTCCTCCCTCTTGCATCTCCCTCCCACCCTCCCTATCCCACCCCTCTAGGTGATCACAAAGCACCAAGCTGATCTCCCTGTGCTATGTGGCTGCTTCCCACTAGCTATCTATTTTACATTTCGTAGTGTATATATGTCCATGCCGCTCTCTCACTTCGTCCCAGCTTACCCTTCCCCCTCCCCATGTCCTCAAGTCCATTCCCTACATCTGCATCTTTATTCTTGTCCTGCCCCTATGTTCTTCAGAACCTTTTTTTTTTTTTAGATTCCATATATATGTGTTAGAATACGGTATTTGTTTTTCTCTTTCTGACTTACTTCACTCTGTATGACAGATTCTAGGTCCATCCACCTCACTACAAATAACTCAATTTCATTTCTTTTTATGGCTGAGTAATATTCCATTGCATATATGTGCCACATCTTCTTTATTCATTCATCTGTCGATAGACACTTAGGTTGCTTCCGTGTCCTGACTATTGTCAATAGAGCTATAATGAACATTGTGGTACATGACTGTTTTTGAATTACAGTTTTCTCAGGGTATATGCCCAGTAGTGCGATTGCTGTGCAGTATGATAGTTCTATTTTTAGTATTTTAAGGAACCTTCATACTGTTCTCCATAGTGGCTGTATCAATTTACATTCCCACCAATGGTGCAAGAGGGTTCCCTTTTCTCCACACAGTCTCCAGCATTTATTGTTTGTAGATTTTTTGATGATGGCCATGGAATTCAATTTTGATCATGCTTGTCTCTTAGTTTAATTAACACAGAATATTAAGTTAATGAGGTTAAGCCCATGGATTTAATTGCCAAATATTCTGTGCTAAGCTCCAAATCCAGAAAAATCAATGCCTTAAGATGAGTAGCAAAACCACTAGGCAGAGAAAAATAACACTTAAGTTTGTATTTTATTTCTTCCACTAACTTACTATGTAACCTTGGGCAAGTTAATTAACCCTCTTGGGTTCAAGAGTGAAAAAACTAGTATTAAATGCACCTGAATTAATTCTTAGAGATGTTGGAAAGATCTAATATAATAATATATGTGAAATAAATTTTAAAACTATAAAACATAATGGACACATTTATTATCATTATTGGGTGGTGGATGAACAATTTGGATAGATTATCATAAAATCTGTCACTTTTATTATAAAAGCAGTTAATCACAAAATCTCTGTATGGTATCATCTACCTATCATGTATCAGTTTTCTATGAATGATAACACATTCCTAATACTTTAGTTTAAAATTTATTGGGAAGTTCTAGAATTTTGAATGAGCAGTATTTCTAAATATACTACTCTCTCTATATATTATTTTATTATTTGTGCTCATGTGTAACTATTAATGGAGCTCAGACTCTATTCTCGAAGCTAAGCTTAGGGAAATAGGTGGCATGTGGGTTTTCTAGCTTATAGTTTTGGGCTTTGAGAAAACATATATGCCAGCTTCTTGATTTACTACTACATTTTATTGTATTTTTTGGAGAAATTAAAATGCAATAAATAAGTACAAAGAGTAGTATAACATGTACATGTATTCCAACTGTCTATACACAGCAGCAACAATTATTTTTTGCAGTTGTAAGTCAAGCACCAGCCAGGCCAAGAAATAGAACTTTGCTTGCCACCTCAGAAACTCCTTAAGAGTCCTTATTCCAGTCATGATGCCCTCTCTTCTGCCGTTAGTAATCACTGTCCTGACATTGAGAGTAATCACATCTTTTTGATTTTCCTTTTATAGTTTTATCACACAAATATACCACTAGAAACTGTCACTTGGTCTTGCCCATGATTATAATATCATGGATCCACACTCTCTTGTATTTGGAGAGGGGGGCTGTGGAGATATTTTTTCACCTAATTTGTTGGAAATGGTTTCCATTGGGTTTTTGGTTTTGTTATTTAGTTGCTCTGTCTGTTTTTATGTAGGGATTCAGAAAGGTTGAAAAACTTGCTGTCACTGCTGCTACCATCTTTCCAGACAAAATTGTCATTTTGTCATCTACCACGTCTTTTTTTTTCTTTCTGCTCAAGATAAAGTGTTACAAATGTAGCCAAAGTCTTACCTTTATCCAGTATTAAGTATCTGTACACACATAGGTTTGTTCAAAGCTTTACATTTGGTTCCACTGATTTTCTGATCTGTTCTTTCACCTGTACCATGTTGTTTTCATACTTTTGTTTCAAACTTCATTTAGTATCTGTTCCATTTTTGCTATGCATTTTTGTTATAGAATGTATATTTAAATATTCATGGAGTTTTATTTTTTCACATAAACTTTAGATTACATCTACTGAATTCCTTTAAAAAGCCAATTAGAATTATGCTTGGAGTAAATTTATTCATTAGGAGAGAATTCTATTTTCATAGTATTAAGTACTCCAATCCAACACCACAGAATCTCGCCACTGTTCTTCCTTCATATCCTTTTGAACAGTCTTAGTATTTTTGATGAGATGATTGCTAGATACTTTTAACTTTTGTTAACATTATAATTCTTAGTTTTTGTTACTACTAATAAACCCTACTATTTGTATTTCTTATTATATTTTATATTTGATTATTTTATATAGAGAAATTTAATCCATTCTAACATTTATCTTGATTTCAGCAAGTATGGTGAGATTTTTTATTGATATTAATGATCTTTCTATTCATTTTGCTGACTTTTCTATGTAGATGAACTCTCCCTTAATACTCCTTATACCTTTTATTAACTTTATTATGATTATTATATTGGCCATTCTCTGATAAACAATACTGGTGATAGTACATACCCTTTCTAATTCCTGATCTTAAAGGGCTTTTATATACATTTTTTCCTTTAAATATAATTTTTGCTGTACTTTTCTGAATTACAGCCTTTTCTGAATTAAGGAAGTTCCTTTCCATTCCTAGCTTAATAACAGTTTTTGTCCCAAATAAGTGCTGAACTTTGACAGTTGCTTCTTTTGTGTGTCCAGTGAAGTAATTATATAATTTTTATCTTTAGTTTGTTAGTGGGGTATCATTGGTAAATTTTCTCATGTTGATAAACTAAGCATTATTTATTATTTATGAATATATTTATTTTAGAGTTGTCCTTCTATTTTAATTAGTGATATGAACCTCTGATTGCTTTTGTCCTTATCTGATTTTGGATAATATCACTACCTTCATTAAATCAGATTAGCATTGTTTATCTTTTTCTATATTCTGGAAGAGCTTTTATTAGATAGAACTTAATTGTCCATTAAAACATTCATAACATCAATAACAGCAGCAGAAAATATTTATATATTTGTACCTATTCTTCTAATTGATTTATATTATATTTATATTTAGTAATTTGATTCTTCCAACAATATAGCATAATAGATAGTACTATTATTCCCTTTTTATAGATAAGGAAACCGTAGTGCAAAAGGTTAAGTGATTTGCCTTTTAAGGTTCCTAACTTGAGGTCTACGAACCAAGGGTTACATGGATGGAATTCAGGGCATCCAAAAATTTGGATGGGGAAAATGTACATGTTTATTTTCACTAACCTGAAACTGAATTTTAGCACTTTCTCCAACTATGAATATAGGCAAAACAACACAATAATGCAATATTAACAGTATATGTTACTTGTCCAACGACAGTATTTAGGTACAGTTTTATATCACTTTTCAATTGTTGCAGATATCTCAAAATAATATTGATGTTCATCACCTTTTTCAAATCATGGTAGATATAAGAATCACTTTTAGAACTTATTTACTGATTTACTGCATTAACAAAGAAGCAAGATATGCATTTATTTATTTAGTACTTAATATTTAATAATTGTACTTCAACTTATAATTGTTTTCTTTGAAATTTTGTATACAGACAGTCCTTGCTTTGCATAGTTTTGTGGCAACTAACATAGACTCTGTGTTACCATATAGTATTTACTGTGCAAACCAAGGACTGCTTGCATTTATTTTATGCATTTAAAAACACTATTCTGAGGTGTAATTCATCCACTTAACCACAAAAACAGGTTAAAATCATCTGCATTAGATCAAATTAACTACTAGATATGTCAGTAGTAATGTGGATATAGAACACACTAGTAAATGCACAAGAACTAGGTTTTTATGAGAGAGTCTTGGATTAATATTTCAATATGTTTAAAATTATTGGTATATTTAAAATTCTGTTTCTTATTGAGCCAATTTTGCATTGTTGTATTTTGCTGAAATGAATCCAGTAAATCAAATTTTCTAATTTATAACTAAATAGCTATTCATAATTTTATTTTACATTTTACATCTCTGATATATCTATAGTTATTTATCCATTCCTCTGTCTGATCTTCTTTAATTCTTCTTTTTTTCACTTGTTTGGTTTTGTCAGACATCTGACTTATTGATATATTCAAAGGTCTCACTTTTTGTTTTGCTAATTTTCTATAATTTTTGTCTACCTTTATTTATCTGTATCCCTATTTTGTTTGGCTTTTTATTTCAAATTTTTCAAGTTGAATGATTTTCATTATTTTTTGTTTCAAACTTTCTTTTGTCTAAGTGTATTTCACTTTAATTTTGTTCCTCTATAACATTAGATTATGTAATGTGTTTGTATTCATACAATTTCTTTCCCTGTGAATGCTGCCAAAGACCGTTCTCACTGCTTGGATTTCATTTTGATAATCTTTGAAAATAATTTCTTGCTTGAATCTGGCCAGATAGGAATGTTTTTAGTAAAACTTTAAAAATATTTTTTGAAAACCAGGAATTGAAGTCATGCAAATAAAGACTATAATAAAACCATAAAAATTAATAGATCTTTACCCAAATTGGTTGATATGAGGTCTCTGGCCACAGGTCCCCTTTTGCCTGAACCATCTGGGCTTAATGTCTGAGTTCAGAAAGTTACATCAGTGACAGTAAGAAACAGGAAATAAATTTAAGCAACATCTGTTTTCCTCCTTAGACAAATTTGTCTATTTGGATCTCATCTTTTACAGCTGTTTTCCCTTTTGTTCTATAAACTTTAAAATTTTCTGGTTCTCATCATTCCTCTGACCTCAGCAATATTAGATGGTGACACATGGAGCTCCCTGGATTCCTTGGTCAGTTTATTTGATGATGAGTACCAAATCCCACATACCATTATGACAGATGCACAAACAATATTAGATTGAACCTAAAGCCAGCACATGATCAGGATGTATAACAGTAAAGTGCATATCTTTGTTCACCCGAAGTTTGTTCTGATTTTCACTGTGCCAAAACAAAACAAAAACTCTCAATCTTGAAGAAACAGTATTCCAGTATGATTTAATTTATCCTTTTATGTATATTTCTTTATTAACTCAAAGATATTTTCATGTTCTCTGTGTCAATATATTTTATATGTATTATCAGGAGTAGAACTGAAGGTACCAATATGTGGTTTAGGAGATGGAAATGAGGACATCAGTGACTGAATTTCCATTGACTACCCTGCCTTTTCTCTGCTTTTTTTCTACCCATGTTTGAAGGTGCTAGTCCTCCTATCCCTGCCTGGTTCTCTCTCTGTTTCTTTAAATTAAAGAGTATATAATTTTTTTTTAAGTGCTTAATGATGTTTTCCTGTGTTTCCCCAAATCATTTTTGTGTATTTCTCCTACTTGCTGCCTAGCTCATAATCTATTTGGAATCCATAAAATGGCAGGGACAATGCTAGAAAACAATAGGTGCTTACAAATCCCTAGGGGGGAGTGAAGATTGATGCAAGTAAAATAGTCTTATTTGGCAAAATAGAGATATATCAGAATTTTTGTTATGTAAAATTTAATTGCTAAACTCTGGGGGTTTCAGTCATTGTAGCTTTAGGAGCTGAGAATGCAGTAAGAAAGCTAGGGATGAGGGATGAATAGCTGGCTGGCTTCTCCCACAGGGTGCAACTGCAGTACTCTGTGGCCCTTACATACAGTGCTAGAGGAGCCGCTGGATAAGCCCGCTGGCATAAAATGTCTTTTAAGTATTGTTTTAATACAAGTCCTTTTGAGTTTCTGTAGCTATGGTATTGTTTTGGGGCACTAGTGGCAAGATTTTGTTTTGTGGTAATATTCAAAATGTCACTTCCTGATATTATGTATTTCACAAAATGGCAAAAACCCCATTTCTCTCAGCAGAAAACAAAAGTGTAGCAGGTAAAATGTACCATGATTAAAGAGTCAAGTCTTTATCTACAACAGCCATACACATTCACCATGAGCTCTATTTCTTTATTCAGTAATTTATTCACGTACTCATCATATGTTTAAGGAGTTATATTTCAGACACAAAGTTAGACAATGACATATTGGACTTACTGATTAAAGAAAAATCAGAAATGATGAGGCAGGCACAACAGCCTAGACATGGATAAAGAGGGGCACAAATAAACATATTAAGAAGAAATGGCTATAATTTTCTCCTTTTTCCCATCCCCAAATTCCACAAGATAAAAATTAAGAACAATAGAAGCATTTAATTGAATTCTTACTAGAATAATCAATCTTGAACACTTCCAAGAAAAGAAGCCATTATAAGTAATATATTTCCTTTTTTTATGTTGCTTGCACTCAAGGAGGACTAGAAAAGGAACCAAATGTGCTACTGAGCAACAGAGGCTCATTGATGCCAAAGGAAGGGAGATGTGCCTGAATAGCAATAGTGCTGGCCCCCAAATTAGTGCCTGCCCTAGGCAAAGATCTTTTGTTTAATCTAATAGTTTCAATAGCCACAGAACTAGATGAGCTTTCATCTCATATTAGCGACATCAAAAGTAAAATCCAAGCTGGAGGAGCCAATTTCAGACTGGATCACAGAACTCGGAATGCCTGAGCCCCCTACCTGCTATTCTAAGAGACGTCTGTCACTGGATGGCCTTCAGAGTCCCAGGTTGCTTCTCCAGACAGAATGTCATAGACTTGGGCTTACATATGGAGTAAGGGTAGAATGAATACAGGGAGCAGGATACTACATGTGGTTTGAGATGGAGTTTTTTAACACAAGAAGGAGATGTGAGTATAGGAACTCCCAGGAGACTCATGGATGAAAATTCTCAGATCTCAGGGTAAAGGAGAGAGATTAAAATCCAGGGAATGCCTATAAGGACATTTCTAACTAATTCCTTAAAACCTTTCACTTTGGGACTTTGGAAAGAGTCAAAATTAATAAGAACTTTACATTTCCCTTTCTACTTACTTATAGTAGCTATCCTATATATTTAATACAAAAATGCACTTGTGACAACACACTTAATTGTCTTAGGAAAACTGAAAAGATAGGTGGTAACACAAAAGGAAATCTTGCTCTATCCCACCCCCTTCATTGGAGAAAACGCATCCCCCCATTTAGAGGATTTGTGATTATTTTGGTGGCTGAGTAGTCACCACTGACAATGAGGAGAAAAGAGCTGATGAACTTGAGGAGTAATCTTTTTTGTTAACCATTTCATTAGTGCTTTTATTGGAATGTGGCAGGTCTTTGAAATGGGGAGAGGGTAGATATCTGGACAATAAATTAGAAAAAAATTAACAGATAATTAAATCATACTGGATAATTCAGAAACATTCATTAAAACTATTTATCATTAACCTATAAACTGAACTAATAGGGGGACCTTAAAATAGTATTACAAAGAACATAATTTTAAACAGAAAACTGATCTTTAGAACATGGATGCTTAAGTTCTGGCATAAACAATTTTTTTCCCCTCTCAATGTCTTTAAAAATATTACATATCTTACCTGTGGAGTGGTTTATGATTGAACATAAAATCTGGAAATATGATGGAGAGGAGGAATTTTAAGGTTTTATCCCAGCAGTCCCTCCCAAAAGAAAGCTTGTACAAGCCTCTTAGATAGCCCCGTCCACCAGAGGGCGGACAGCAGAAGCAAGAAGAACTATAGTCCTGCAGCATGTGGAATGAAAAACACATTCACAGAAAGATAGACAAAATGAAAAGGTAGAGGACTATGTACCAGATGAAGGAACAAGATAAAACCCCAGAAAAACAATGAAATGAATTGGAGATAGGCAATCTTCCAGAAAACGAATTCAGAATAATGATAGTGAAGATGATCCAGGACCTCAGAAAAAGAGTGGAGGCAAAGATTGAGAAGATGAAAGAAATGTTTAACAAAGTCCTAGAAGAATTAAAGAACAACCCCCTAGAAGAATTAAAGAACAAACAAACGGAGATGAACAATACAATAACTAAAATGAAAAATACACTAAAAGGAATCAATAGCAGAATTACTGAGGCAGAAGAACGGATAAGTGACCTGGAAGACAGAATGGTGGAATTCACTGCCATGGAACAGAATAAAGAAAAAAGAATGAAAAGAAATGAAGACCGCCTAAGAGACCACTGGGACAACATTAAACACACCAACATTCACATTATAGGGGTCCCAGAAAGAGAAGAGAGAGAGAAAGGACCCGAGAAAATATTTGAAGAGATTATAGTCGAAAACTTCCCTAACATGGGAAAGAAAATAGCCACCCAAGTCCAGGAAGCACAGAGAGTCTCAGGCAGGATAAACCCAAGAAGAAACATTCTGAGACACATAGTAGCCAAACTGACAAAAATTAAAGACAAAGAAAAATTATTAAAAGCAACAAGGGAAAATGACAAATAAATACAAGGGAACTCCCATAAGGTTAACAGCTGATTTCTCAGCAGAAACTCTACAAGCCAGAAGGGAGTGGCACAATATATTTAAAGTGATGAAAGGGAAGAAACTACAACCAAGATTACTCTACTCGGCAATGATCTCATTCAGATATGAAAGAGAAATCAAAAGCTTTACAGACAAACCAAAGCTAAGAGAATTCAGCACCACCAAACCAGCTCTACAACAAATGGTAAAGGAACTTCTCTAAGCGAGAAACACAAGAGAAGAAAAGGACCTACAAAAACAAACTCAAAACAATTAAGAAAATGGTCATAGGAACATACATATCGATAATTACCTTATATGTGAATGGATTAAATGCTCCAACCAAAGGACACAGGCTTGCTGAATGGATACAAAAACAAGACCCATCTATATGCTGTCTACAAGACACCCACTTCAGACCTAGGGACACATACACACTGAAAGTGAGGGGATGGAAAAAGATACTCCATGCAAAGGGAAATCAAAAGAAAGCTGGAGTAGCAGTACTCATATCAGATAAAATAGACTTTAAAATAAAGAATGTTGGGCTTCCCTGGTGGCGCAGTGGTTGAGAGTCCACCTGCCGATGCAGGGGACACGGGTTCGTACCCCAGTCCGGGAAGATCCCACATGCCACGGAGCGGCTGGGCCCATGAGCCATGGCCGCTGAGCCTGCGCGTCCGGAGCCTGTGCTCCGCAACAGGAGAGGTCACAACAGTGAGAGGCCCGCGTACCGCAAAATAAATAAATAAATAAATAAAATGCCAAAGAAATATAAATGATTATTAAAAAAAAATAAAAAAATAAAGAATGTTACAAGAGACAAGGAAGGACCCTACATAGTGATCAAGAGATCAATTGAAGAAGAAGATATAACAATTATAAATATATATTCACACAACATAGGAGTACCTCAATACATAAGGCAAATGTTAACAGCTATAAAAGAGGAAATTGACAGTAACACAGTAACAGTGGGGGACTTTAACACCTCACTACACCAATGGACAGCTCATCCAGACAGGAAATTAATAAGGAAACACATTAATAAGGTTTAAATGACACAATAGATCAGATAGAATTAATTAATATTTATAGAACATTCCATCTGAAAACAGCAGATTACACTTTCTTCTCAAGTGCACACGGAATATTCTCCAGGAGAGATCACATCTTGGGTCACAAATCAAGCCTTGGTAAATTTAAGAAAATTGAAATCATATCAAGCATCTTTTCTGACCAAAATTCTATGAGATTAGAAATCAATTACAGGGAAAAAACCGTAAAAAACACAAACACGTGGAGGCTAAACAGTATGTTACTAAATAACCAAGAGATCACTGAAGAAATCAAAGAGGAAATCAAAAAATACTTAGAGACAAATGACAACAAAAACATGACAATCCAAAATCTATGGGATGCAACAACAGCAGTTCGAAGAGGAAAGTTTATAGCAATACAATCCTACCTCAAGAAACAAGAAAAATCTCAAATAAACAACCCAACCTTACACCTAAAGGAACTAGAGAAAGAAGAACAAACAAAACCCAAAGTTAGCAGAAGGAAAGAAATCATAAATATCAGAGCAGAAACAAATGAAATAGAAACAAAGAAAACAATAGCAAAGATCAATAAAACTAAAAGCTGGTTCTTTGAGAAGATAAACAAAATTGATAAACCATTAGCCAGACTCATCAAGAAAAAAAGGGAGAAGACTCAAATCAATAGAATTAGAAATGAAAATGGAGAAGTTACAACAGACACCTCAGAAATACAAGGCATCAGAAGAGATTACTACAAGCAACTCTATGCCAATAAAATGGACAACCTGGAAGAAATGGACAAATTCTTAGAAAGGTATAAACTTCCAAGACTGAACCAGGAAGAAATAGAAAATATAAACAGACTAATCACAAGTAATGAAATTGAAACTGTGATTAAAAATCTTCCAACAAACAAAAGTCCAGGACCAGATGGCTTCACAGGTAAATTTTATCAAGCCTTTAGAGAAGAGGTAACACCCATCCTTCTCAAACTCTTCCAAAAAATTGTAGTGGAAGGAACACTCCCAAACTCATTCTATGAGGCCACCATCACCCTGATACCAGAACCAAACAAAGATACTACAAAAAAGAAAATTACAGACCAATATCACTGATGAATATAGATGCAAAAATCCTCAACAAAATACTAGCAAACAGAATCCAACAACACATTAAAAGGATCATACACCATGATCAAATGGATTTATCCCAGGGATTCAAGGATTCTTCAATATATGCAAATCAATCAATGCGATACACCATATTAACAAATTGAAGAAGAAAAACCATATGATCATCTCAATAGATGCAGAAAAAGCTTCTGACAAAATTCAACACCGATTTATGATAAAAACTCTCCAGAAAGTGGGCATAAAGGGAATCTACCTCAACATAATAAAGGCCATATATGACAAACCCACAGCAAACATCATTCTCAATCGTGAAAAACTGAAAGCATTTCCTCTAAGATTAGGAACAAGACAAGGATGTCCACTCTCACCACTATTATTCAACATAGTTTTAGAAGTCCTAGCCAAGGCAATCAGAGAAGAAAAAGAAATAAAAGGCATCCAAATTAGAAAAGAAGAAGTAAAACTGTCACTGTTTGCAGATGACATGATACTATACATAGAGAATCCTAAAGATGCTACCAGAAAGCTACTAGAGCTAATCAATGAATTTGGAAAAGTTGCAGGATACAAAATTAATGCACAGAAATCTCTTGCATTCCTATACACTAAGAACAAAAGATCAGAAAGAGAAATTAAGGAAACAATCCCTCACCATTGCAACAAAAAGAATAAAATACCTAGGAATAAACCTACCTAAGGAGGTCAAAGACCTGTAATCAGAAAACTATAAGACACTGATGAAAGAAATTAAAGATGACACAAACAGATGGAAAGATATACCATGTTCTTGGATTGGAAGAATCAACATTGTGAAAATGACTCTACTGTCCAAAGCAATCTACAGATTCAATGCAATCCCTATCAAATTACCAATGACATTTTTTACAGAACTAGAATAAAAAATCTTAAAATTTGTATGGAGACACAAAAGACCCCGAATAGCCAAAGCAATTTTGAGAGAAAAAAAATGGTGCTGGAGGAATCAGACTCCCTGACTTCAGATTATACTACAAAGCTACAGTAATCAAGACAATATGGTATTGGCACAAAACCAGAAATATAGATCAATGGAACAGGATAGAGAGCTCAGAGATAAACCCAAGCACCTATGGTCAACTAATCAACTAATCTATGACAAAGGAGGCAAGGATATACAATGGAGAAAAGATAGTCTCTTCAATAAGTGGTGCTGGGAAAACTGGACAGTTACATGTAAAAGAATGAAATTAGAACACTCCTTAACGCCATACACAAAAATAAACTCAAAATGGATTAAAGACATAAATATAAGACTGGACACTATAAAACTCTTAGAGGAAAACACAGGAAGAACACTCTTTGACATAAATCACAGCAAGATCTTCTTTGACCCACCTCCTAGAGTAATGGAAATAAAAACAAAAATAAACAAATGGGACCTAATGAAACTTAAAAGCTTTTGCACAGCAAAGGAAACTATAAACAAGATGAAAAGACAACCCTCCAAATGGGAGAAAATATTTACAAATGAATCAACAGACAAAGGATTAATCTCCAAAACATATAAACAGCTCATGTAGCTCAATATTAAAAAAACAAACAACCCAATCAAAAAATGGGCAGAAGATCTAAATAGACATTTCTCCAAAAAAGACATACAGATGGCCAAGAGTCACATGAAAAGCTGCTTGACATCACTAATTATTAGAGAAATGCAAGTCAAAAGTACAATGAAGGTTCACCCCACACTGGTTAGAATGCGCATCATCAGAAAATCTACAAACAACAAATGCTGGAGAGGGTGTGGAGAAAAGGGAACCCTCTTGCACTGTTGGTGGGAATGTAAATTGTTACAGCCACTATGGAGAACAATATGGAGGTTCGTTAAAAAACTAAAACTAGAATTACCATATGACCCAGCAATCCCAGTACTGGGCATATTCCCAGAGAAAAACATAATTCAGTAGCCAGGTCATGGAAGCAATGTAAATGTCGATCGACAGACAAATGGATAAAGAAGATGTGGTACATATATACAATGGAATATTACTCAGCCATAAAAAGGAAAGAAATTGGGTCATTTGTAGGGACATGGATGGACCTAGAGACTGTAATACAGAGTGAAGTAAGTCAGAAAGAGAAAAATAAATGTCGTATATTAACGCATATGTGTGGAATCTAGAAAAATAGTACAGATGAACTGGTTTGCAAGGCTGAAATGGAGACACAGACGAAGAACACAAAAGTATGGACACCAACGGGGGAAAGCGGGGGGAGGGCATGCTGGTGGTGGTGGTGTGATGAATTGGGCGATTGGGATTGACATATATACACTAATATATATATAAAATAGATAACTAATAAGAGCCTGCTGAATGAAAAAACTAAAATAAAATTCAAAAACAATCATTAAAATAATAAAATAAATTTTATGCATTTTTTTGTTTTAACATCTTTATTGGAGTATAATTGCTTCACAATGGTCTGTTAGTTTCTGCTTTATAACAAAGTCAATCAGTTGTACATATACATATATCCCCATATCCCTTCCCTCTTGCGTCTCCCTCCCAACCTCCCTATCCCACCCCTCCAGGTGGTCACAAAGCACTGAGCTGATCTCCCTGTGCTATGCGGCTGCTTCCCACTAGCTATCGGTTTTACATTTGGTAGTGTATATATGTACATGCCACTCTATGTGTTTTTGCCTCTTGTTTTATTGAGGATGCTTTTTAGTACAAGTAGTAAAAAAAAATAGCACAGAGTGGTTTAAAGGTTAACATGGACCCTCTCTGGCTCAGACAAGAAAAAAAAAAAGAGAGAGACAAATCTACTACCAAATGCCTAGAACTACTGGATGCAATGAAACAAAATAAAACAATAACCTTTTTTGTAATTGGATAATTTACTGACAGAGAGGAAAGTAAAAAACAGAATATTTTTATGAATTTAGGGTAGGAATATTTCCTTAAAGAAGATACAAAATCCATAAATCATAAAAGAAATATTGAAATTAAAAAAACAAATGTTTTACCCTGCTCTGTGATCAGACCTTTGTTTTAGGAAGCTCACTGTGATAATAATGGAGTCAGGGACAACGATAGCCTGGTTGCAAAATTATATATGGCAGTATATAAATTAAAGTTGTATATCTAAGGCACTAGCTGTGGGAATGGAGAAAATGGATATTAGCAGGAAAATGTGACATGATTTAATAACAAATGGTATTGTAAAAGTCTGGATGATTCTCAAGTTTCTGGCTTGGATGACTATATGGATGACAGTTCCATTCACTGATTAAAAAAAAAAATAGGAGGAGATTTTAAGAAGACAAACTCTATTTTGGACATATGAGGACTAAGACTACGGGGAAGTATTCAAAGGAAAATGCCTAGTAGTAATTGATTATATAAGTCCAATTGCCCCACATATCACAGAGCTTCTTAGAACGACTAGTATTTGCTACCAGGACTTCAGGCAACTCAGTTGGTCAGGGATTGTCAGGAAGAAATAAACTCCATGGCTTTTTTTTTTTTTTTTTGCGGTACGCGGGTCTCTCGCTGTTGTGGCCTCTCCCGTTGCAGAGCACAGGCTCCAGACGCGCAGGCTCAGCGGCCATGGCTCACAGACCCAGCTGTTCTGCGGCATGTGGGATCCTCCCCGAATCGGGGCATGAACCCGTGTCCCCTGCATCAGCAGGCGGACTCTCAACCACTGCGCCACCAGGGAAGCCCAACTCCATGGCTTTTAATCCGCTGACTCTCCACTGGGAAGAACAGTGGTGGAGTGACTGCCTGAGGGCAGGCAGGACAGCCTGCACCTGTTTTCATTAGTTTCCACCCCCATGGGTTTACAGCCTGCCTGATGCTTCTCCATTGACTGCATTATTACTGTTAATATCTATGAGTGACACAGGCTACAATGGTCTCAAGGGATTCTGGGGGATAAGTGAGAATAGAATTTAAATACTCCATCCCAGCCCCTCCTTCCACAGCAGTGTAGGGACACTGCCACAGGCTTTCCCACTATTCTCACCAGTTTAGGGTGGTCTTTTGTTTTTTTTTTAGTATTGGTTTCCTGAGGGGTTTGCATTCTTTTTAATGTTAGTTCTTCAGATCCACGTTTCTATCTTACTTGCATAGTTTCTCACAGGCTGGTTTTAGAGAGTGAGCCGACAGCCCATGCTAGTTGGACATCTTGTTAGGATTTCAGGGCATTATGAATCAGTAATGTCCATCTCATTTGTAATTCTTCTGAAATAACAGTCACTGTGATCTTTTCTGAAGTTCGGGCTTCTCATTATCCTTAACCTTATGTAGTATTTAATCCTCAATGACAACTCTTCAGCTCTAATTCTGTACTGTCTTGGTATCTAGAAAACAATATATACAACTAGGAATACTCAGTGCCAGCATTATTGTTATCATTGTTGAAAATCAATGACATTTAAATCAAAAGTACCATATAGACCCAAATATTTCCATTGAAATGAAGAGAAAGGTCAGCTTCTTTCCCAAGTGATCCTTAGTAAATTTGCATTTAAAATGACATTTTTTTTAAGAAATATCTTTCAAGAAATATTGTTTTATTAGGTCCACTTCAATTTCAGAAGCTTTTCACATGGTACATTGGGACCTGTAGTGAAAAGATTTCTGGGAGTATGGTCTCTACCTATTTTTATCTGTAGCACCAATGAGAAAAATAATATAGAGACTATCTATTGCAATTTTATTTCTCCATTTCTTGCTGAAATGTGGCATAAAACGATCTTTATCACCGTCAATTCTTTTGTATTCAAACAGCTACACTTTTGTCAAGCTCAGCACCATAGAAATGAGGATTGGCTTGTATTTCTGAAGCATTCCTGACACTCGTATAAAACTTGAGGCATTAGTATATCTATATTTTTGTCTACTAATAAAAACCCTAGTTTCTGCTTTCTTTTTTCTCAAATTAGCCAGGCCAACTGAGTTCATTATCTATTGCTGCCTAACAAACCACCCTAAATATTTGTGGCTTAAAATGACTATTTATTGTTTCTCATAAGTCTGTGTCAGCTGGATGCCTCTGCTGATCAGGGCAGGATTGGTCTTAGCTGGGCTTCTCCATGTATCTGTAGTCAGCTGGCAGTTTGACTAGAGCAACAGGGGTGATTGAACCCTGTGCTGTCATTAGCCAGCCGGCCAGCCCAGACTTGTTTGTATGGTGGCAGCAAGTTTCAAAGAAAGAACTTGGAATCATGTATGCCTCTTGGGGCCAAGACTTAAAATAGGCACAACATTTCCACTGTTGGTCAAAGCAGATCACAAGAGCAGCTCAGATTCAAAGGGGAGTGAAATAGCCTCTTCTTCATGGGAGGAGCCTCAAACTTACATTGGAAATGGGCATAGTTATCAGGAAGAGAATAATTGCACAAATTTTGAAAACCTCACAAATCTGGATGGTTGTGGTGCTCCACTTTCTGACTTTTCCTCTTCCTTGGTCTTGTCCTTGTGAGCCAGTAAATTAAATGATATCGAGAGGTTGTCTTCTAAAATAAACATCAATATACAGTTCTTGAAGGCAGAGTCTGGACCTTTTTTTTTTTTCCTTCTAAGGCATGTTTCTCTGGATTGTATACAGTGCTAATATGCTGAACAGGAGTTTTTTTTTTTTTTTTTTTAAACAGAAAACTACTGTTCTGATTGGGTTAGTATCCATTCTGATTGGTCAGTACTTATGCCATATGGAAGGCTAAAGATTTTGAATATCGTCCCTGATTTAATACATATCTATACTTGGTCATTAATTAATAAAACAACTCACTAAGAAATCTGGAGTTCAGCTCTGAACTGAAAGCTCAGGTCCCAAGTTAGGATAAGTAAGAACCTTGTTACCTACCCTCCCGAGGCAGTCCCCAACAAGGGTCCTTCTGCTTGTTGTCATTCCAGCAAATAGAATGAGACCTAGTTTGGTTCAGAAGCCAAGGAAAGCTTTATTCTTTGATCAAAGAATGGAGAGGTGCGAGCTTGTGCTCTGGAGTCCACACAATCCCCTCGCCCTAACGGGCCATAGCTGGGGCTGAATTTAAAGAGTTCTTGTCAGCAGGGAGGGGGCGGAGTTCTCGCGGGTGTGGCGCAGTTCTCGTGGGAGTGGCGCAGCTGCGCTGCTCACGCTCCAGATCGCAGCGCCCGGTGCAGTGTCTCTGCACTCGGCCCGCCACTGCTGCCGCCATGTTGAATTGCGATGTAGTGCGCAGCACTTCCTCACGTTCCCGCTGACCTGAGGTGCCAGGTACAGCCGTTTCACACTAGGAACTCTGGTCTGAAGTGCTGTGTCTGAGGCCTGTACATTGCACCCTGGAAGCAAGTGAAACTAGACGGAGCAGGAAGGAAAAAGGAAGTAAAAGGTTAGACTTTTTTATTACCCAGATTCTATTTTTATTTCCTAGGAATTGTTGATGGGCTTTACCTGTGACAACCTCACTCCTTTTTGCTTAGGGGTATACACTGTTACTACTATTCCAGCAAAAGTAAGAATTGGGGCTTCCCTGGTGGCGCAGTGGTTGAGGGTCTGCCTGCCGGTGCAGGGGACACGGGTTCGTGCCCTGATCTGGGAGGATCCCACATGCCGCGGAGCGGCTGGGTCCGTGAGCCATGGCCGCTGGGCCTGCGCTTACGGAGACTGTGCTCCGCGGCGGGAGGGGCCACAGCAGTGAGAGGCCCACGTACCGCGAAAAAAAAAAAGTAAGAATTGAATTCTATATGCTGAATATAGAACTCTGGAAATTACATCCAGGCAACTCTGCATCTAGAATTATTTTACAGAAACAAAGCTGTTTGACGCATAACACTGCACATGCCAGACAATTTATATGAATGCATCAAGTCTTGGCACCAAATAAATAAGAGCTCTTTTACCTACCCACTGAATTCAATTTAGCAAGAGCAAAATGTTCAGCTACCTATATTCATCATTTTTTTTTTAATTTTTAATTTTATTTTAAACATCTTTATTGGAGTATAATTGCTTTACAATGGTGTGTTAGTTTCAGCTTTATAACAAAGTGAATCAGTTATACATATGTTCCCATATCTCTTCCCCATCATTTTTAATGGTGTTCCTCTGAAGTACCTCATGGTAATTCTCTAAATGTCTCGTTCCCACAACTGAGTGGAAAGCCATTACTTTATTTTAATTAGGAAGTTGGGACTTGGATACCATCAGAGAAAATCTTTCTGACTTAAAAAATTGAAGATTTTTCATTTAAAATTGTCTCAATTTTACTAGTGAAGAAACATGCTTAATTAACAAATAGAAGTTTAAAATGAATCTACAGTTTGCTTAATTCTAGTAAATGTTAACTCAAATAACTTTTCATTGTTTTCTGTGGAAGCTCTTCCTTGTGAGGTTTAAATAAAGGAAGAATTTGTGTTTTCCTTACTATTACCTTAAAATGGTTGACCTGATTATGATTAGTGAAACATATTTAAATATCAAGGGCATACACTGACTTTTCTAAGGCACAGAGCTGGCTCTACCTAAACTAGTCAAGTAGGAAGAGTTTATGCATGGTATCCAGAGTCTCTTTTCTCTAACATTATTCCAAACTTTCCCTCTCTTTTCCAACTTCCTCTGAGGTATTGTGTCCACATGCCTTTTTCTGCCTTTCCCCGTCTCCACCTGCTCTCAGAAAATCACTGACATAAAGAAGACATGATTAATATGCATTAGAACTGTTCCTTCCAATGGTAGATATGTTTTAGTCTGTATTCTGGATCATAATCTAATATTAGAGGTCTCATCTGGCCCCCAGATGTTTTTGAAGCATTTTGAACTAGTTGCTAAAATATGGAAATAAGGAGATTTAGCAAGAACCTCCAGATTTCTGGTAGCTCTTGAGAGATTTGAATATGTAGCAATCCTAGACCCACCCTCTTGGATGGCAACAGTTGGGGAATAGAGCTGTTAGATAAATTTAACTGGATGCCCAGTTAAATTAGAATTTTGGGAAACAACAGGTAACGTTTTAACATAGGTATGTCCCATGCAATAATCGGGGCATACTTATATAAACAGAGGTTTATCCCTTCTTTATCTGAAATGCTAATTTAACTGGGTATCTGTATTTTTGTTTGCTAAATGTGACAAGACTATCTGAGAATGAGCAGTGATTTTTCACCTTAGAAGGAACAGTTTGCAGCAGATCCACTGAGCCTACGTCACTTCTTCATGTGGCCTGCATAACTTGAAAGCTTTTGAGGTTTCACTACTGTCTTACCTAACTGTCTCTAGTAGTATTTCTGTTCTTAATTCTACAAACTGAGTGTATTTTAGCCAAAGTCATCCCAGGAAAGTACCTGTCAGATGTGAGGGTCCTTGTGCCATGGGCTCCTTTCCTACCTATCCTTTCAAAGGTCTCAGCAGTGGCCACTAGAGTGGGACCTTGGCCTCTATCTATTCTGACCCTCTTTCAGCCTTTTCAGTGGTTACCCTGTCAATAAAACAACAGTGAGGGGCCCCGGTTTTAGACCAGTGAGGAGGCTTTAAATCTTGGGGATTTCCTTTTAAGCCAGTAATTATGCCTCTGTGAATAGATTCCAACCCTAAAATCCAGGAAAAAATGTTAGGGGAAAAAGTATTTATGGAATTAACATTTAAAATTACTAAAATTTGGAGCCAATCATAATGTTTAACAATATGCGAAGAGTGAAATAAATTGTGGCACATCTCTTCTGTGGGCTAGTTTATCCCTATTAATCCCATTTGTGAAGTGTTTAGAATCATACGGAAAATGCCAGAGTTAAATAAAAGGAAATCCCGATGGGAAATTGTACATAGAGTATTATCATAATATGTAAAGAACCAAATGCACAGAATAAAAAACAACTGGATAGAAATAAATCAGAATGATATATTGTTGGTTGTCTGTGGTTGCTGGAGTTATGGAGCATGTTTTCCTTTTCTATTTTTTTCTGTACTTTCTTTTTTCCCCTAATTTTTCTGTAATGAGTATGTATTATATTTATTTCTGCAACCACATTTTGAATTTCTAGGAATTGTTTGGTTTTTTTATAACTATATTAAGATGCTAACATTGGATCTTTATGTCTCAGTTTTGTCTGAGGCCTGATGACAGTAGATATCAGAAGCCACAGTGAATTATAAGGTAGACCACCATGAAAGCTTTGCAAAAAGTAGGTGGCCAAGGATTTGTTACATAATTTTAAAAAATCCCTTTTGTACATTGAAGGTATAGAGAGTTGAGAAAAGAGTTTAGGAAAGAGTTTGTAGAGAGAATATTTTGGAAAAATCCCTGCTCCAACCCTGAGAAAGGAGTCAGAGATTTCTGCCTGCCACATTAAACATAGTAAGAGGCTTCAATAAAACCATTGAGAGTTGCACATACAGTATGTGTCTTGTGATTGGAGGGATGCAGGGGACTAGCGTCCAACTCCCATATGGAAATATCTAAAAGCAAAACTGGACTGGTTCATTCCATCAGTGGTAGGGGAAAGGAGAGATGGCTGCACGGGTCAGTTGCGTTTTTAGAGTTTGTTAGGGTAGAGGGATCAGGAATGTTATCTGTGGTTGGGTGAGGTCCACATACACCACAGAGGACCAGCGTGGAAGTGGTCATAAATCCTGCCTAATAGGGCCTCCTGCAGAGGTAAACAAGCTTCAGGACAGAGAAACTATAACCAAGGATTCTTGTGCCTCCAGGAGGAGAAAGCTATGAGTCAGAAAAGATGTATCAAGGGCCCTGTGGGAGAGTCCACAAGAGTGTCCATTAAAGAACAGTCTTTATACATTGTCCAAGTCCAGAAAGCGCTTGACACATTTCCAGCTTGTGACATTTCCAGACAAGCCAGAACTTTCCAGGCTCCCCTAACTCCCTTCTTTTCTATTTTCCAACTTCGGAGGGCTCAGAAACTGGAGGCAGCAAAATAACATAGTGAAAGGAGTTGGAAAAGAGACAGTGGTTGTCACCTTCCCAGGGGGAGGTGAATTAGCTATAGTTTTGATTCACATTGGAAGAGTTGAGCATTACATGGTACTGGGCATTTTAAGTACAGAAATAAGGCTGTTTTGTGACTTGAAATGACCAAAGGTAGCAGTTACAGAAGATGTTCTGCTCATATTTCCTTGGTTTACACTATTACCATGCATAGCAACCTGATAGCTTCCAAACAGAAACACCTGCAACTCTTTACCTAAACTCTTTTTCTGATGCTGATAACTTTCTTCACCTGTGAGCTGGTCCGGCTAGTATTGCCAGGTAGTTAATACTTATCCTCCCATGAACAGCCCTCATTCAATGACTGATGGTAAATGATGGAAAACTATCCCAGCTCACTGGCCTCAGATGGGAAAACCTCAAGGTATATGTTATCAATACATTGTTACTCAGTTTTCCACCTGGAATTGAGCTCCAAGTGTCTTTTGCAGTTACCTGCTCCATATGGCATCCTTTGTTGCTTTCTTCCCTTTTCTATCTCATTTTCCCACCCTTCTATCAGTGCTTCCTAGAATCACCTTGCAAATAACTACTTTCATTAAATTCATGTTTCAGAATCTGCTTCTTGGGAAAGCCAATTTATAATAGGTGGTAACAGAAGGGGTCTTAGTATACAGGCCCTCAGGATAGGGCTGTGGAATTGAATCAGTGATGGCCAGATGGTAACAAATACCCTATTCCAGGTGGTCCCTGGAGTGATGATCATTCCTGGCATGCTGTCACATCAAAACTACTTAAACTCTCATTTATAGGGAATTGAGATTGAATATATGTAGAAGACACCATAGTTGATGCAATGTCTCTAGTACTTGAATGTAGAGACTGGTAATTATAAGACTTGAAATATCGTTGGCTGTTAATTGCCATTGAAATGTTGAAAGAATACATTGAAAGTCTCAGTTCATCTAACTATCAACTCAAGGAATAATCATGAACTCCATGGCAGCATTAAAAAAGATACTTATTAATATTTCATGTAGCCGGAGAACATATTGTAGTAAAAATCAGACCCAGGTACTAATAGTGAGAGAAGCAGAGTAATAAAGAAGGTTGAATTCATATTACTGGAAAATTTTCTATGCTAAAATCAGAATCCTGATAGGGAAGTAGTGAAGCCCTGAGTCCTGGGGTAAGGATATTTGGGTTGAATGCACTTGATAATATTACATCCCAAGATTCACCTTAATCCTATGAGCCAACATAAATGACCCCCTTCCCCTTGATAGAGAAGAATGCCTTCCTAATGTCTGAATATCATGCAAAGATTTCACCTGAGTTAAGTGTTCACAAGATGATGCTGTCCGGCCCCTAAATCTGCCCTTGAATTCCTCATCTTCCAAACCAATAACTAGGGTCAAATCTTATTAGGGAAGTATTGACTCACCAGAGAAGTAGTGAATAGAGGAGTACTGTCCCTGCTACAGAGTGAGATTATTTATTAAAAGAGCTGCAGATCTGGCTAATACATGCTGGCAAGAACCAGCATAACATATTTGAGAATAGATTTTAACAGTGCTGGACCCTAGGTAATGCAGAATATAATTCCGATATATAAACAGGTGAAATAAGTCACGCGGAGATAGGTAAATACCTTGTGATCTTTCTTATATGTGAAATCTTAAAAAAACAAACAGAAAACCAAGCTCATATAGTGAACAGATTGGTGGTTGCAAGAGGCGGGGGAGAGGAGGTGGGGAGAAATGGGCAAATTGTTGTTATTGTTTTTTTTCAGTTTAAGTTGATTGAATATAAATAAATCGGTGGATAGATGGATGGATGGATAGATAGATAGACAGATTAAAGTCTGTTGAGATGGGGGTACCCTCCTATGACTCAGGATTCAAAAGAAGGATAATTAGAGCCTGCCTCATTCTATGTCTGGCATTGCTCTTTGAAGTATGGAAACAACAATGGCCTATAGTAAGTGAGGTAGTGCTGTGGAACTGCTTTAGAGAAGTATTGATCAAGTGGTCAAAAGTCTCAAAGAACAGGAGTATTATAATTGATTAATAATGTTAGACCAGAGAACACACAGCTGACTATGTGCTTTGGCAGATACTGCCTGATACTTTCTTCCCATAAACAATATGAATACATCAGTGAAGGTGACACATGCATTGTTGAGAAGGTAGTAGTAGATTACTGTGGATTTGGGCTCCTGGTATCAATGGGGATGATAAGAATACCAAATAGCAGAGGTATGGTGATAGCATTTAATAGTCAATACCAAGATAAAATACAGTGTGAGGGAGCATGGACAGAATGGAAACCAGAGAGCCTCGAGTGACTGGAATTTATGGATTTGGCTATAGATCATGATGATGCTAAGTCTGAGATAGTTGAACAGCAATCCAGGATACTACTTGCCTTATAGGACCAGAAAAAATCAAGAACAAGGAAGAGAAGGTTAAAGTCATTCACTGTAATGGAAAATTGTAATTCTTTTCCCAGGTTCCTGACTTGACCTAGTTCTCAAACCCAGAACCCATAGAATGAAAAGGAAACCAACCAGTCCCTTTGGGAAAAGACCCTATATCCCATAGCATGTCTTACAATTACCCCAGTCCTTCTGCAAAGGAATCTATGGCCATTTTCCAGAATAAGTTGGCTTTGGAAAACAGGCAGTACCCAAATTATTTGATGACTGTTGGGGACAGGATCTACTCTGTTGTTGATTCAGTGGAACAAAAATATTATTCCCCCTTTAAAATGAGGGCATATGGAGGCCCAGTAATAATGAAATCTTGATGCAAACTCATTTCACAAAGATCTAATGGGTTTATGGACCAAACCTTCAGTCATTTCCTTTATCTCTGAGTGCAAAATTGGAATGGTTATAGTTAGCAGCCAGCATAACATTCATATTGGTTTCATGAACTGTGGAAAGGAATTATGGTAGGAAAGTAAAAGTGGAAGACCCTGAAACTAACCTTGCTCTGATTCTGACCAAGATAGTAAATCAGAAACAATACTGAATTTCAGTTAGAAAAGATTTGGCTGTAATTAGTGATATCTTCAAAGACTTAAAGAATATGGGGGTTGTGGTACCCACCATATTTCCATTTAATTCACCATCTCAGTTCCTTTAAAAACCAAATGTATCACAGATGATGGTGGAATATTATTAAGTTAACCAAAGAGTTACCTGAGTTGCAGTTGCTGTGACATCTCTACTAAAGTTGATTGATTTAGCTTCTGGAACTTGGAATGTGGCTACAGATATGGCAAATCCATTTTTTCCCAATTCCTATCAGGAAAAAAGATCAAAAGCAGTCTGCATGCATGTGGAGTAGACAGCTGCATGCATTTATAATCTTGCCCCAGGACTATGTTAACTATCCTGCTCTGTCACAGTATAGCCCAAAGGATGATAATAACCTGGGCTTTCCACAGAAATGTTTGTCCACTATTTTGATGACATTGTGTTAATCAGACCTCAAAATAGATCTGGAATTTGTTTTCTCTACTACTACTCTCCTGGTTCACTCCTTTGTATTGAAATAATCTCTTGGGTAGTCCCTCAAACTCACTTTTCCCTACTCCAGTGGTTCTCAATAGTGTCTCCCTGGGGCCACATTTGGCATTGTTTGGAGATAGTTTTGGTTGTCACAGTGCAGGGGTGCTACTGGCATCTAGTTGGTGGAGTACAGTGCTGATAAACATTGTACAATGTGCAGCACAGTCCCTCACAACAAAGAACTCTCCAGCCCAAAATGTCATTAGTTCTAAGGTTAGGGAACAGTGCTCTGCTCAGTCTGCTCTTAGTACCATAATCAAGTATCAAGGACAGTGAAGAGTGTGACATTTTACCTCTACTTGTGAGCTTATAAGTTAAGCTACCACAATTGTTTTGATACTTGTAGAAGACTTCATAGTAAGAGACAAAGGAATTTATTCCCTATGGCCCAGCAAATATAATAAGCATCAGCATATCTGCATCAATTCTTCTTACCTTCAAGTCCACCAGAATGACACAGTGAGCCTAGATAAATGCTACCCATTCAGTGGCTTTACCTCTCAGCTGAGAAACCGAGGAACCCAGAGGCTTTGGAGAAAGCAACACACATTGCAGCAAGATGCAAACAAGCCATCCCCCTTTTCTCCTCTGGGATGTGAGCAGTTACACAGGGGATATACTGTAGTTGCCTTGACCTGCTTATTTTCCTTTGTGACTAACTACAGAAATAGCTCAGTATATGGAGATGGGTAAATCTTGTGGTCTGATAGATTTAGAAAGAACGTGAAAGGATGCTCAGAACATGGTGAATTGTCTATACTCCACTGTTTTTACAGTATAAAGTTCATTCTGCTTTATGTGGCAACATAAGACCCTTGTGACTTGATTTCTAAGTCAATCTTCACTTCTTAACAGCAAAAATAGATTTCAGGGCTTCCCTGGTTGTGCAGTGGTTGAGAGTCCGCCTGCCAATGCAGGGGACGCGGGTTCGTGCCCTGGTCCGGGAGGATCCCACATGCCGCGGAGCGGCTGGGCCCGTGAGCCATGGCCGCTGAGCCTGCGCGTCCGGAGCCTGTGCTCTGCAACGGGAGAGGCCACAACGGTGAGAGGCTCGTGTACCGCAAAAAAAAAAAAAAAAAAAGATTTCAAAATAATAAGAAACTATGTTTACATGCCCACCATGTTGCAGGTACTGTTTGAATGCCAGGAATACCCAGGGAACAGGACCTAGTCCTGACTCCCATAATTTAAATATCTAGTTCCAGCTAGATATTATCAAAATGCATCCTGCATTTGTGTCTGTGTGTGTTGGAACTCACATGCCTCAAATCCTGAGCTATCTCCCTATTGACACAATATATTTGCAAAGAAGATATGCAGAGAAAAGGCAAGCCCCTAGAACCCAGTCTTGGATACCAGCTAGGCCATTGCCTGCCAAATCCTGACCTGGATTAAACCATGTGGAGCATTGCCTAACCTTGTTCTCCAAGCATATCCCTGTGTACTGGGGCATAGAGTGCCTGTGGGAGATGCTTGGACAGGCATTGAGGGGTTCTAGGTCCCTTCTTGACTCCCTTTCTCTCACACTACGTCTGCAAATTTCTCTCTTGCTACAGTAGAGAAATGACTATTATATTTAACGTATAGCTGCCATAAGTAAAAAATGATGATGGAACAAATAATGACTGGAGGATTATTTTATCAAGACTGTATTTTCTTTTTTGCTTTCAAGTTGATATGTTCATTGCCTACAAAGAATTGTGAAATGGCACCATTAATTCCCTCTCCTAACTACCCCATTAATTCAAAGTGCCATGGAAGCATTGTTGAATTTTTAAATTGCTTTTAGTTTTTAATTTTGAGTTTGACTTAGCAAAAACTAGGAAGAAACTGGAACCTGATAAGCTCTTAACAAATTAATATGTCCCTGTAGATATGCAGTGCATTCAAATGCACAAATATGATTATATATAAATTGATGCAGATTTTCTTTCTGATTTTGATAGTACTGTAACTGATACAATGGGAGTGCCAAGTTACTCTTTCCTAACATTTTACTTTTTATAGAAGTCCACCTAAACTAATGCTAGTGAGTGATACCATATGGGGTGGGTTTATTCACATTTTAATTCAACCATGAAACAGCCAGATGTGCACTGTGTACCTTTCAAATCTAGGTCCCTTCTTCTGTTCTTCAACCAGTGAGAATGACATTGTTCAGTGAAATGTGAGCTAACATGCATTCCAGGTGCAGATTTTCTCTCTGTTTTAAAGCTGCAATATAGAACATGGCTTTGAAAAATTGGATTAAGCTTTTTAAAAATAAGAAATTGTAATAAAACTGTGCAAAGGTACATTTTCTTTTCAAAGAATGGAACTTTTGCTCTGCTGTCAGTAAGATAAAGCATCAGCTACAACTGCCAGGACACAATTTCATTTCATTGCAATTTGATACAGATGTTCAACTTCCCATTGCGAAGAATATTCCATATACAATATTGAAGATAAATTAGATTAAGAGAGACAGAGTAATTGCCAAAAGTTGAAAGACGTAAGTTTTATTTCCATTAACAAAGCAAAGTATTTCTGGAAACTTGGAGCAAACATTTGGGTCTTCTTAGTCCAAAGCTGAATTGAAATAATACTGCTGTGCTTTTGGAAGTAGCCACATCAAACCCTCTACTTAATTCTCATCACCATCATCCATTCATACAAGTGCCTTCCTACAATATCTATTTGTCAAGACTCCTTAAGGAAATAGTGGAAACACTATACCTATTTAAGTATCTCTGAGATATCTTCTCAATATATATAAATCCAACAAATTCTGCACTAATAAAACACCCACTACTTGTCAGATTCTTGTTATCATACTTAATTCCTATGAAGTCAGGAATACTACCTCTCTTTTACAAGTCAGTAAACAGGTCAAGAAGCTTCAACATATAAATTTGAGGGGACAGAATTCGGTCTATAACAGATGGCATGCTGGGTGGAGACCATTTGATCTGTTTCAGTGGGGATATGTTAAAGTGTTGGGATTATGTATGGCCTCAGTGTTACAGCACTGACCAATGTGTCCCTTCTGAAGTGTAGTTCACAAAGCAGTGATTCCAGCAGAGCAGACCAAAAGCCAACATGGACTAGGCAGGTAACATGAATAAGGAAGGAGAAGTCTGGTTACAAGAAAAGCAAGGATGTGTTAGCTTCTTTCATTTTTTCCTCCCACCTAGAGGCATGGCAACACAGAAATATTTCTCACTGTAATAAAGTAGCAGAACAAGCGCAGTGATAAATGGAAGTGAACCTTTAACTTTGGCTAATAATGGAGAGATATTAAGGAGTGGTGCAGACTAGGACAAATTGGGCCTTCATGCCATCTTAAGTGGAGCAGCTACCATGTAGGAATATAGAATTTCTGTTGTCAGAACTTCTGATTTTTTTTTGAGAAATATTGGAAATATGGATTTTTTAATGAAACCTCTTGATCTGTAAACAAACAAAACCTAATAAATCAGCTGTTTTTAGAATGTACAAATTCAGAATAAAGTAAATAATTGAGACAAAAAAAGAGATGGGGCTTTTTGATGTGGAGAGATAAAGGGGATGATGCGAGCAGAGAGAGGTTGAGAGAAGATGCCAAGGAAGGTAGAGTGCCAGGTCCACGGGTTGAGTCGCCACCCAAGATATGCTGAAGCCTATGTAAAGGAATGATGGGAACTGGCCAGCCAGTCGTCCCATGAGATGCAGCTTTCACCACCGCATCTCCAGCTGGTACCAGTTGACTGTCCAGTCTACAGTCAGGAGACATCTTGCCCTGAAGGCTGAAGGCACTCCCAGCAGCTGGACTTCCAGCTGGAGCACTCCCAGACATGTTTCAGGACTTCGCTCAGCCCTTTCATATATGCCACAACACCATGTCCCAACAATGACCTCAGGACAATTATAAGACCACAGGAATCCCTTGACATCTAGCAGGATGGCTGGGGGAATCACACTTGGGGTGGAGGAGGCCAACTTTGAATGGTTCCCTTTCTAGAGCCTGATGTTGGGACCACCAGTAGACACTGATCCATACAACGCTAGTCCCATAGGATGCTGAGGAGGTGCAGTGGGGCCCAGGAGAAATCTGTAGTTTAAAATGTTCAAGAACTGCAAAATTACATCAAACAAAAGGTGTGTTTATGCAGGGCACTCAGATAATGTCTATGCTAGTGAATTTTATAAATCTGCAAGGGTGGGTGTAGCATCTATTGGGTTTCTAATTTATGTGGCTACAGAACTCTCTCTTTAAGAAGCTTCTGGCCCAGAAATCTCACAATGGCAGCCTCACTGATATGTTTTGTCCCACACAAGTCTGCTGAAGAAATTTTTGAGCTGAGAGCTGAAGGAGAAGCACGTGAGATCGGAGGGTGTGGGTAGGAAGATCTTTATAAAGGAGCTGCATGAGCAAAGGTACAAAGGAAGGAGGGCAGACTGTTCTAAGGACCTGAGAGCAAGTCGCTGTAGCTAGAGTTCAGAGAGGGAGCTTTCTGTGAAATGAAAAATTGGGGATCAGACCACAAGGTGTCTTTTTGTGTGTGTGTGTGTGTGTGGAATTTTTTTAAAATACATTTATCCTTTCATTTAACTTTAATTTTTTCCCAGACCCATATAAAACTCAAATGGGATACTTTTTGTAGTTTATATCTTAATTGGGGAAGAAATTATGTTTTTATTAGGTTGACTCTTTCTATTCAGCAACATATATTCCATTCAGTAACTTCTTTTCCATGGATCCTGATTCTTTTGAGGTAAATTTATTCCTGGATATTTTAAGGTGTTATCACTATTGTGCATTGAATTTTTCCTTTTAAATTTCTGAGTGGTGATTATTATTACTGATATAAATTTTTTTAAAGCTATTGATATTCGTATATTTTTTTCTTGCATTCTGTCACCTTACCAGAGTTTCTTGTTAGTTCTAACAGATTTTTGTAAAGTTTCTTGGATGTTCTATTATACAATTATATTACCTGCATATAAAGGTAATTTTGCCTCCTCTGTTAAATATTTATATGTTCACGTCCTTCTATTACATTGGTCAGATCCTTAAAATTCAATAATAGAGCTGATAATGGCATTCCTATCTTGTTCTTGATTGTAATGGTAGTGGGTCCGGTATTTCACAATTTATTATGATATTTATTATTGATTTGAGGTAAATAGTCTTTTGTGTATAGGGAGTTTACTTCTGTTCTAATTTTTCTTAGATTTTTAAATAAATAGGTACTGAGTTCTATCATTTTTTCATCTATTGATATAATCATGTTTTCTTTAAGAGGTTGACTTATTTTCTAATTGTATTGAAAATTTTCTCATATTGAACTCTGCTTGCATTGTTGGGATAAGTTCCACTTGGTCACAATGTATTACTCTTCAAATTCACGTCTGGTTTTCATTTGCTAATATTTGATTTAGAATTTTTAGAATTATTTTCATGGTTGAAATTGGTTTATAGTTTTCATTTTGGAGCATCACTGTCAGGTTTTGGCATTAAGATTATGCTAGCTCTGTAGAATTAATTGAGGAGTGTTCTTCCTTTTTCCATAATCTGAAAATAGTTTTAATATCAAGATAAGCATCTGAATATTTTTTTAGTGAATAACTTTTTACTTATTATTTACATGTAACACTCATTCACCTATTTTCTTGCTCTTGTTTTTCTGTATTATATCATTGCAATAGCTATCCATTATTTACTAAGACAAATAAGAATCCAGACTGATAAGAACTTTCAAACTCCAGCACAGCAGAGATTATGCTTTAGTGACTAACTGTGAATTCATGTATATGGATATTCATAAGAACAAGTAATTTCAATTGTTCTCTTCAGTGTGTTTGCTCTTATGGGGGGATAAATGCTGCCAAAGAGATGTTACATAGGAACTCAAAAACCTAAGAGTTAATGTGCACTTTAACTTATCTTAAGGTGTTTTAAGATTCATGTTAAAGAGTTAGTCCCTTGAGGGCAAGGGGAAGCCTTTGAAGTGTTTTAAGCAGCAGAGTAATGTAATTAGATTTGCTTTTCAAAATAATGACACTGACTGCTTGTGCAGAACAGATTGCATGGAAGGCAGTCCAAGTGGGTGTTGGAAGATCAGTTAGCAGCTTTTGAAGCTGCTGAGGTGAGAGTAACAGTGGCTTGGATTCTGGTAGAGGCAGAGGAAATGCAAAGAATTAGAATAGAAAGAGTTAATTACTGGGAAGTAATGATATGTCCAGTGAATGTGTTAGTGTTCATACTGTCCTTTTGAAGTCCTTCAGGGACAGGAAATATAGCTTCTTAAACTTTCTTTCATAATATTCAGTATAATTACAGTCAGAAATTTAATAGATGTGTCTCATCATAAAATCATAGACTTGTAATGACTCTGAAAAGTTGTTCTAATTTACTGCCTTTCCTTAGGATAGGAAAATACAGTTTCTATTAAAAGTATTTTTATTCTTGTAATCTAGGTAAGGGGGTTTTGTATTAAGTTTGGACTCCCTCTCATTAAAACTTCCTATAATCTAATCAGCCATGGGAAAACCCACTGCTATTTTCCTATCCTTCACTATAACTTGGTTTTGGATGCTCTTCATGACCCATCTGGATTATTTCTAATAGCTTCTATGTCAGCTTGTTTGACTACAACTTTACAGTGTAGTAACCAAATAGAAGTTAATTTTTTTAAATCACATAATAAGAAGTCTAGAGGTAACATGATTGCTGATTTTGTTAATTTTATATGTCTATGTATTAATATATCCACGATAAAGTTTCTATCGTTCTCTTGGCCTTTTTCACATAAGGTCACAACAGAGCTGGCATTATGTCTCCATTCCTAGCGGGAAAGTAAAAGAGGTATAATAAAGAAAACAGAGTGACAATTATATCAGGAGGGCAAAGGATTTTCCAGATAGCCTAAGAGAAGTCTTGTCTCATTGGCCAGTATTGTCACATTATTTCTTCTACGTGAAAAGGAGTCTTGAAAGATGTATCTTTTAGCTCACCATACTTTATAAGTAAGGAATGCTAATAAAAAGGAAATTGGAATCCGTGCTAAGACAGCCAAACTACAGTATCTACCACAATTTCCTAAATGGTATTTTTCTTTCTTATTCTTTGTCCTTTTAACTTTCCTACCCACCTATACTTCCCAATACAATGCCAAGTCTTATCAAATTAATCTTTGCAAAACAGCACTTTGGCCATATAATTTCCCATTGACTACAGGAAAAAATAATGCTTCTTAACCTGGCATTCAAAGATCTTTACAGCTTGGTCCTAAAGTACTTGTTAAAATTTATCTCTAAATATTCTTATATAGAAATGCTCTACTCCAAGCAATATCTGGCTTGTTACCATCTTATGTCCTGTATTTTCCTAATTCTGTTTTACATGATCTTTACCTTACACAGATTCCATCTTTCCTCATTTTATACATTCATCATACACAACTTCCATTTTAAATTCTGTCAGACCCTCCCCTCTTCCCCCAGCAGTAATTATCCCTGCCTTTTAGTTCTTATGTATATTTATTTGCCTTGTTTTTACACCTTGGTTTTATTAATTATTTTATGCAGTCTACCAATTAAATTGCAGTTCTGTGCGGGCAGGGTCTACGCCTTTTGCCTTTTCTTGTGCCTGTATATCATATCATATCATATCATATATCATATCACGCAGTGGGGGCAGAACACATATTTGTGGGTTTAGACCATGTTGAAACAATTTCAGACAGAAAAATTATTTTTATTTAAAAATATTTCCAGTACTGCATCAGAGTTTAACTACCTCTAGGTTTAACCAGTTTTCTCCTTATGTGCCCTCAAATCAAGATATACAGCTATATTATGCTAGGTTATTTTAATATTAATTTACAACTATAAATGTTTACCTTTTCAAGATCTGATCAGCTGCATACAAGATCAGCATTTTGCATTTATATTGAATTTTCTTCATCATATAGTCTTGTTTCCTTAATCATTTGCACATTTGATAACAAAATTGACTTATTACATATAAAAGGTTCACAAAACAGAATTCACCTCATGACCTTTTCTTATTGTGTTTTAATGGTCTGTATGGTATAAATTGATATGATTATGTCAGAAAATAGCAGAGACAGACAAATCATATGAACCCATAATGTACCCAGTGATCTGTGAGCTGAGAATACATTTTAAAATTTATTTATATTTTGGGGGATACCTCCCAAAGACACTATTATGATGAATTGAATAACATTTCAGTGAAAATGTTTATAGTGTTTCAGAGTAACAAAAGCATTTACTACTGGAGATTTTCAGACTAGACAAATTTAATTAGGCTAGCTAAGAGGCAAGATGAAGAAAAGAGCTGCTTGTCCATTCATTTTCTACTAGCCAGCTGAAATTTCAAATACAGCAACTTCTTTCTGTATCAATTACAGGTGTATGGAGATAAATCAAAACAAACTATTTCTGTAACATTACAATATAGTAAATTGCATCATGAGCTAGCACAGTGGGAGTGGTATCAAACAGATATTCAATTTGTGAAAAGAGTTATCTCAAAACAGGCATTTTCTGAAATACTTTGCTAAACACTGGTATGTTAATTGTTTTATTGGCATACCAATTCCTGTGGCTTATACAGAGGTTGCAGGATGTAGCTCATAAATTTCAGAATAAGATATCTGGGTGTGAATCTTACATCCATTACTTGTTAGTGTGGGCTAATTAGTCTTTCTGAATCTTGGTTTACTTACCTATAATCACAGTATGGCTGTGAACATTAAATACAAAAAAAAAAACCTTCATAAATAGAATAGTACATGTAATAATTGATTATTAACTAATGTTAGAATCCTTTTTCTCTAGTAACTCATGTTTCCAATCCATTAAGCACTTTCCTAATTGTCACCTTAGGGACCCACCTGGCCCAGTTTTAGCATCATTAAAACAAAACAGAAATACTAGTATGTAAAAAAGGTAATTGCTATGTGATAACAATTTAACTTGTATCTCTCAAATAACTCTAAATTTTAATCAAGTTTATCTCATAAAAATACTTCCAAAAGTCTTCCTTTTTTCCTCCTCTTGTTTGTTTACAGCCTACAGGGTCTGATAAGCCTCTTATTTTTAGAATCTTTCACCCTTCCTCTCCAAAAACATTGCCTGAACTTTAACTCATGAAGATTCTTATGTCTTGATTTTTTTTCCTGCCTCTTTAGTCATGTTTCTTTCTACTCATTCTTTATTTTTTTTTAAGTATTATTTCCATTTTATTGTCTTTTCAGAGAACAGCGTTTCTCCAGTCTTTAAGGACTTATCTCCTTACATGGGCTTTGGTGGACTTTGTGGGGCAGCACGCATAGATCTAAATTGGGGTGAAGGTGCTTGGTTCTTCCCGGCTTCCTGAGAACAATTCCTGACTACCTTGTTGTGAATGGCACAACTCACGCAGTAATGTAGTTTCACATACAGCTTGGGAAACAGATAGGCATTGAAAACACTCGCTTCAGAAATGTCCCTGAAAGCTGCAGCCTCTACTATGTTCCAAATGACAAACTTCTTAATGGCCTTGTCCTTGGGCATGCATTAGGCACAGTTGGTGCAGCGAATGGGCTGCACATGGCCATGGCCCTTTGGGCATGACCATTGTTCCTTCTTTTCTTGGTCATCTTGGAAGCAGGACATGAGAGAAGACTCTTTCTACTCATTCTTTAACTCCCTATATGAACTTTGGGAGAATGGTCTGGTAAAGGTACATTTTCTTGAGGGATGAAAGAAGGTGAAGGCAGGAAAGAGCAAAAAGAGAAGTAGAAGAACATTAACATTTCAATACATCTTTTTTCAGTTCTTGTCACAGGTGAATGAACTACAATATTTTTAAATTGTTTTGGGCAACAAAGTTTAGTCTTGAGTTATCAACTTCGTCTTGAACCTCAAAATCGATTCTTCTTATGATTTAGATTAGAGTACAAAACTATTAATAACTCCTATTTCCTAGAAATTAAAAAGAAAAGTTTTTAAGATTGTTCATCTCACTTCATTGAGAAATCAAGGATACTCTTTTATATACATTTCATTCTTCCTATTCTTTCTAACATTGTCATTCAAAAGTATATCCTTTTCAGATTTATTCTAATCATAAAATTTCCTTCTTATTTTATTTTTGTCTGGCATTTTGAAGTAGTGATTCAACAGCCAACAATCACTTACCGAACTCCAGATATATGTTAGGGACTAAATCATTTCCTAGAGATACAAAGTCTAAGAGGATAGAAGCTCTGTTCTTAAGGCCAGTGATAGTAAACTCCATGTTGTTCTAGTTACTATATAAGAGGGTGCACTTTATGAGAAGTTACAATTCCTAGATGACTCATAATGATACGTACCCAATTATATTGACTTGTGCCATGTTCTGATAGTAATGGATGCTTATGGGAAACACAAAATTAGAGGGATAAAAAAATGCTAAAAAAATGCCCCGTCCAAAAAAAGGCCAACTATATTTTGTCATATTTTTGTGGAGAATTAAGTTGTTGGAGAAGGACATAGTTGTCAGGTAGAAACTTAGGAATTGTAAAGGGCAAGAAAAATCCAAACTGTTTTAGTGGCTTTTAGGACATAGGAGCCAAACTACTATTCTCTTGAGGGAGAAACATATACTTTTCTTGGCTGAAACACAGCTCTACATGAGTTGGAACTTATCTAAAAGAAAAGGGGAGTTAAGAAAGAAGAATGTAGTTAGCAGAAGATTTAATTGTGAAAATATTAGTAGTTAAGTTTAAGGGTTCATATTCATTCATTGATCCAACAATATTTATTGAGTATCTACCATGTGCCAGACATTGTGTCAGATGCTAAGAATAGAGCAATAAAGTGGTAGACCCCTCATCTTTCATCTTTGGGAGCTCTCAGTCTATGAATAAAAAAAAAATGTACATTTTTATTTCTCTGTGTGTTTAGTGTCTATGAAAAGTTATGTGATAAGCAGGCACCTGTGAAATATTCAATGAGTAAGACCTGTATGTCATTCATTAATTATTTGCTGAAAAAAGGACACATTCCCTGACCTTAAGAAACAAACATAATAGCTCACATTTAGCCCTTGCTGTGTGCTAAGCAGTGGTAAGTGCCTTATGTTGATTTTTTAAAAAAATTGAATCCTTTCTATAACTCTATGAAGTACTCTGGTTATAGATGAGGAAAGTAGTTTAGAGAAGTTAACTAAGTTGGTCCTAAGATTCTATAACTACTAAGTGGCAGACCTAAATTTTGAAAGGAGCAGAGACTCCAGGTTCCTCTCAACCACTATATCACATTGGATTCTATTGCCTTCCTTATATGGTTGGCAGGTTCCCAGGATCTAAAAGTCTTATATGCTTTTACTCTCTATTGTTGATATTGTTCTAATACAGAATACAGAAACTGATCATTGCATCAATTCTATGAAAGTTTTCTTATAATGATTTATGTCAAACTAGGTCATCAGTCATCAAAAAGGGAATAAAGATCTACTTATTTAATTGGCATATTGTCTCAATCAAAAATCATAAACCTACCACTCCCTGCCTGTCAGAGTTCCCATTATGAGTTACACTTCTGGGATAAGACCTTAAACTCTCAATGAAAAAATAAGTAAACAAAACAGTGTGGTATTGGCACAAAAACAGACACATAGAATGGAACAGAATAGTGAGTCCAGAAAAAAAAACACATGCCCATATGGTCAATTAATCGACAACAAACAGGCAAGAATATATAATGAAAGAAAGACAGTCTCTTCAATAAGTAGCGGTGGGGAAAAACAGACAGCTACCTGTAAAAGACTAGACTTTTCTCACACCATATACAAAAATAAATTCAAATGGATTAAAGACATAAATGTAAGACCTGAAATTATAAAACTCCTAGAAGAAAACATAGGCAGTATGCTCTTTGACATCAGTATTAGCAGTATTTTTGTATCTGTCTCCGTAGTCAAGGGAAACAAAAGCAAAAATAAGCAAATGGGACTACATCAAACTAAAAAAAAGTTTTGCACAGTGAGGGAAACCATTGATAAAACAAAAAGGCAGCCTACTGAATGGGAGAATATATTTGCAAGTGATATGTCTGATAAGGGATTAATATCCAAAATACAAACAATTCAATTCAAAAATAGCCAGAGGATACAAATAGACATTTTTCCAAAGAGGACATACAGGTGGCCAACAGGCACATGGAAAGATGCTCAACATCACTCATAATCAGGGAAATGCAAATCAAAACCACAATGAAATATTACCTCACACCTGTCTGAATGGCTGCCATCAAAAAGACAACAAATAACAAGTGTTGGCAAGAATGTGGAGCAAAGGGAACTCGTGTGCACTGTTGGTGGAAATGTAAATTAGTGCAGCCATTATGGAAAAGAGTATGGAGTTTCCTCATAAAAATTAAAAATAAAACTACCATATGATCTAGCAATTTCACTCCTGGATAATTATCCAAAGAAAACTGAAACACTAATTTCAAAAGATATATGCACCCCAGTGTTCACTGCAGCATTATTTAAGATAGTGAAGATGTAGAAGCAAACTAAGTGTCCATTGACAGATGAATGGATAAAGAAGATGTGGTATATATGCAGGATGGGATATTACTCAGCCATAAAAAAAGAATGAAACCTTGCAATTTGCAACAACATGGATGGACCTAGAGGGTTTTATGCTAAGTGAAACTTAGCTTTCAAACAGAGAAAGGCAAAAACTATATGTTTTCACTTACATGTGGAATCTAAAAAATACAACAAATGAGCAAATGTAACAAAACAGAACTGTATGCTGGGAGGGAGGAGTAAGGAGACAAAAATCTATCTTTATCTATCTATCTATCTATCTACCTATCTACCTATCTACCTGTCTATCTACCTACCTACCTACCTACCTACCTACCTAATCTATCTAGGATGTTATGACAAATATTAAGAAGAAAACTAAAGCATAATAGAGTGAGAGATGAAAGTGCAGCTAATAGGTGGATTATGAAAGGCCTACCAGATGAGGTGACATTTGTGAGTTAGCTGTGAGGGTATCTGAGAAGAGCCTTCACATCAAGGAGACTTTGGGACAACTGTATGCTGAATACGGGAGTGCAGAAAGGGATGAGGAAGGAGGAGACTATAGGGTATAAAGAGTCTGTGAGACAATTTGACTATGGAAAGTTTGCACACATGTCTGTAAGCAACACATAGCAGTGATTTTCAGATCACTTTGAATATATTTTAAATTATATTGCCTATAATAACAGTAAAATAATTGTTCATCCTGCTTAGGGGCTTGATTGGTTTTCCCATTTTGGAAAGTTGATGTGTAAGAAGTGCAGCATCATGTATGACATAAATCACAGCAAGATCCTTCTTGACCCACCTCCTAGAGAAATGGAAATAAAAACAAAAATAAACAAATGGGACCTAATGAAACTTCAAAGCTTTTGCACAGCAAAGGAAACCATAAACAAGACCAAAAGACGACCCTCAGAATGGGAGAAAATATTTGCAAATGAAGCAACTGACAAAGGATTAATCTCCAAAATTTATAAGCAGCTCAGTGCAGCTCAATGACAAAAAAACAAACAACCCAATCCAAAAATGGGCAGAAGACCTAAATAGACATTTCTCCAAAGAAGATATACAGACTGCCAACAAACACATGAAAGAATGCTCAACATCACTAATCATTAGAGAAATGCAAATCAAAACTACAATGAGATATCATCTCACACCAGTCAGAATGGCCATCATCAAAAAAGCTACAAACAGTAAATGCTGGAGAGGGTGTGGGGAAAAGGGAACCCTCTTGCACTGTTGGTGGGAATGTAAATTGATACAGCCACTATGGAAAACAGTATTGAGGTTCCTTAAAAAACTACAAATAGAACTACCATATGACCCAGCAATCCCACTACTGGGCATATACCCTGAGAAAACCATAATTCAAAGAGAGTCATGTACCAAAATGTTCATTGCAGCTCTATTTACAATAGCCCGGAGATGGAAACAACCTAAGTGTCCATCATCGGATGAATGGGTAAAGAAGATGTGGCACATATATACAATGGAATATTACTCAGCCGTAAAAAGAAACGAAATTGAGCTATTTGTAATGAGGTGGATAGACCTAGAGTCTGTCATACAGAGTGAAGTAAGTCAGAAAGAGAAAGACAAATACCGTATGCTAACACATATATATGGAATTTAAGAAAAAAAATGCCATGAAGAACCTAGGGGTAAGACAGGAATAAAGACACAGACCTACTAGAGAGTGGACTTGAGGATATGGGGAGGGGGAAGGGTAAGCTGTGACAAAGTGAGAGAGAGGCATGGACATATATACACTACCAAACGTAAGGTAGATAGCTAGTGGGAAGCAGCCGCATAGCACAGGGAGATGAGCTCGGTGATTTGTGACCGCCTGGAGGGGTGGGATAGGGAGGGTGGGAGGGAGGGAGATGCAAGAGGGAAGAGATATGGGAACATGTGTATATATATAATTGATTCACTTTGTTGTAAAGCAGAAACTAACACACCATTGTAAAGCAATTATACTCCAATAAAGATGTTAAAAAAAAAAAAAAGAATTGCAGCATCCAGTGGAGTTTTCTTTTGTGGATATGGCTCCTCCACAGTAATGTATACTAGCTGTGAACACTTTATTTCTCTATGCATTTCTTCTTTTATTATTTACTGTTTTCTGTAGTTGCATATTTTATATTGTTCTATCTTTTAGACGAATAGGAGAAGTAGATTTCCAAACTCCTAGTCTGCTGAAAAGTATTAGAACTTACAGTTTTTTTAACCTGGAGGAATTTTAAAATGGCATGATAAACCATTGCACTTTAAGACTGTTCTGAATAAATCAAACTTTAAAACAAAGTTTATTTTGCCAACCATAGCAAGATTTATCACTAGCAAACTGGTCCTGGATCAGAAAGTAAATATTTCAACTAGCAGTTATGCCTGGTTTGTGAATATTACAGCCAGTAAATAGGCCATTCTCCTTTTCAAAAAAGATAAGCATAAAAACTCATTTGAGATGAGAGAGGCCCTTTTTTTTCACATGCTAAGCACTGAAGCTCTTTAGAATATCATTTTAAGAAGTTAAAAGTGGGAAAAGTACTTTGGCAAAGAAATATAACTATATAGGAATGAAACAATTGCCATTTAAAGCTATTACTAAATAATTTAGGAATATTGTAAAATAGTAACAATTATTTCATTAAAATAGATGAAGTCAGAAGGTCAGTGCAACCATGATGCTTTTACTTGTGTTTGGATGGTCGAGCAACCTGATAGGGCTGGTTTTTAATTTATACTGTGATGACACTGAAGTATGCAATCATATTAACCCCATTTATGACAGTAAATCACAACATAAAGAGAGTGTAATTTTGCCAAATATATTAAAACAAGCCATAGAAATGATTTCCTGCCTGCTTGAATCTGATTAACTTACTTGTATGTATACATGTACCACCCAGGCATACAGCTTATCCTTATTTTATGAGAAATATGGTTCCATCTGGAACAGTGGTATTTCCCATCAAAATTTGAATTATTTTGGTAACATAATTTATTATTTTGTTTGACTTTGAGAAGTAAGTGATAAACACACCGATTTCAAAATAGTTAAGGCCAATGATCTTTTGTCTACCTTAATTTGACTGTGATTGTGAATTTAGCACACCAAGTGATACATGTTAAAATTTTAAATTATTTTGGATTTACTTTGATGTTCTTTTTGTAATGATCATAAGGTGCTTTTGAACAAAGTTAACTACCTACTATATTCTTTTTTTGTAGTTTGTTCTGGAGATGTTTTATTTTTAATTAAATTTGTCTTAATCTACATGAAAATACACATATCTTATGTAATATCAACTACATTAGAAGGGATGTTAACAATTAGACAATCAATAATAATACAAAATTTTGTGCCAAAAAAAAAGAAAAAAGTAAAAAAAGTAAACCTTGCCTTTGCTATAGAGTTACAGAGTCATTGTTCTACTTTAGCACCAAAATCTCCATCCGAAAGAATAAAGCACATTAGAATGAAAAAAAAAAAAAGGGGGATAATGAGATAGAAAGACCTGTATATTGGAGTATTATAGGTAAAGCTTTGTTAGGAAAAAAAAAAAAAGATATAAGAAAGAGATAAAATTGAGGGATTTTTAGAGAATATTTATTTTTGTTTCCTTTGAAAAGTAATATGTCCATAAGAAATAATTAAAACAGTAACAAAACGAAAAAATTAAAAGCAAGTCATCTTCCCACAGCTGGCCTCAGTATACCAGACTCCTAGAGGTAATCCTGGCGACAGTTTGAGAATATCATTCTAAAAATGTTTTACACAAATGCAAGCAAGTAAATGTACACCTATGTTTAATTTAAACATAGATGCACACTTGCATTAGAGACAATGTTTTGTACTGTTGTGTATTCATACATCTTGGAGATAGTTCCAATCCTGCACTTAGAAATATACTTCATTCTTTTTGTTTTGCTTTGTTTAATTTTATTTGTTTGAGCAGGTAATAGAGGCAATGTCACAAAATTCAAAACTCAAAAAAAAATTATAAAGCTGAAAGTTAGTTGCCTGTCCTCCAGCCACTCAGCCCTATTGATTAGCAACAACCATGTGACATTTTCCAGAGATTTCCAGTTATTCCATTTAGTTACAAACATATATAACACTTCCCCCACCACACACACACTCAGGTTGTATAATATACAAATTGATCTGCAAATTGGGTCAATTGTTGAGACGTGGATGGATCTAGAGACTGTCACACAGAGTGAAGTAAGTCAGAAAGAGAAAAACAAATATCATATATTAACACATATATGTGGAACCTAGAAAAATGGTACAGATAAACCGGTTTGCAGGTCAGAAGTTGAGACACAGATGTAGAGAACAAACGTATGGACACCAAGGGGGGCAAGCCGCAGGTGTGTGTGTGTGTGTGTGTGTGATGAATTGGAAGATTGAGATTGACATGTATACACTGATGTGTATAAAACTGATGACTAATAAGAACCTACTGTATAAAAAAATAGAGAAAACCTATTTATTAGGTTTATAGACGTGTGCAATTAAAAAAAAAAAAAAACTACTGTTACCTTTCCAAAAAAAATCCCAGATGTATAGAGTACTATCTCTGGATTTCTATTATATTCCTTTGAAATTTCAGTCCTTCCATGAACCAATACCACATTTATTTATTCAGACTGAATAATATTTAATATCTGGTAAAGCTAGACCCTATTGCCTTGTCAGGTTTTCTTGGCTCTTCTAGTATGTATATTTTTCCAGAACTACTTTTGAATTGACCCTCTAGTTAAAAAAAAAAAAAAAGTCAGATATAAAGATTAACATATAAATAATAGAGTCTGATATTTGGGGGTATTGAATTACATTTATTGATTAACTCATGAAGCATTGACAATTTTCTGACTTTGAGTGTCCCTATCCAAGAGTAAGGTATGTCTTTTATTATTTTATCTGAATTTATGTTTTGCAGTCATTTTAGACAGTTTTTAATCATATTTTCTGTTGATTTTTATGTATTTGCAAATCTTAAATGTCACATTATTAAATTCTTTATTTTTTATAATGTATATTCTTATTGTTATTTGTAATAGTATCTATTATTGTTATTATTAGTGGTAGTGGTACTTGGTGTAGTAATAATAATATTGATTTTTCTTGGTTTATCTAAGAAATCCGACAGTATTTGCAAATCATTGTAATCTATCCTTGGATGTTTCCTGTTATCCTTTCATATATATATCTGTATATATATATATATATATATATATATATATATATATACAGACATATATATTATGTATATAAAATATTTGTATGTCTATATATTTCCTTTGTCTTAATAACTGATTAAGAGGGACTTTAAAACATTTTTTGCATGCTTGTTTATGTTGGGTGTCATTAATTTTTACTTTAATTGAATTATGCTCAGAGGATATTGTATTATTTTTATTTTGAAATTTATGGAGAGTTTTGTGAGGCTTACTATATGGCTCTTTTTACAAATGATCTTGGGGAAGCTGAAAAGTAGGTATATTCTTAGTTTTCAGATCTAACTTACTGAGTATACTGTTTGGGCATTTACATATTTCTTAATTTTGTTCATATGATCTGTCACATACTGAAAAAATACTTCTTTTTCTTATTTCTTTTTAAATTTCCTGATGTTTTTGTGTAAGAATATTGATGCTATGTAATTTGGTGCATAGATATTTTTAAATTCTAGAACTGACTACTGATGGTACTCTTTAGCAATAGGAACTACCTTTTTTTTTTTGGTCTCTTTTTTTCCTACTTCAACCTTGTTAAACATTGTAATTATCTTATGTGACTGTTCATATTTTTATTTTTATCATCTTGCATCTATGTTTATACATACTGTGTGATGCACTCTGAGAATTTTTTTCATTTTAAGGAAGCCTTTTTCTCTATTTACACTTATTGATATAAGTATTTCTAGTCCCAGAAACATATTTTATGTAATACTTTCTGAGTGTATTGCTTCTTTTTGAGTCTTTCATTCCAAGGAACATATTTTTGTCTCTAGGTTATTTTATTTTATTTTTATTGAAGTATAGTTGATTTACAATGTTGTGCTAATTTCTGCTGTACAGCAAAATGACTCAGTTATACACATCTATACATTCTTTTTAAAAATTCTTTTCCATTATGGTTTACCCCAGGAGACTGGATATAGTTCCCTGTGAGATGTAGTAGGACCTTGTTGTTTATCTATTCTAAGTGTAATAGTTTGCATCTAATAACCACAAACTCCTGGTCCATCCCTCTCCCTCCCCACCTCCCCTGTGGCAACAAGTCTGTTCTCTATGTCTGTGAGTCTGTTTCTATTTTGTAGATAGGTTCATTTGTGTCATATTTTAGATTCTACATGTAAGTGAAATCATATGGTATTTGTCTTTCTCTTCCTGACTTTCTTCACTTAGTATGATAGTCTCTAGTTGCAGCCATGTTGCTGCAAATGGCATTATTTCATTCTTTTTCATGGCTGAGTAGTATTCCATTGTATATATGTATCACATCTTCTTTATCCATTCATCTTTAGATGGACATTTAAGTTGTTTCCACGTCTTGGCTGTTGTGAATAGTGCTGCTATGAACGTAGTGGTGCATGTATCTTTTTAATTATAGTTTTGTCTGAGTATATGCCCAGGAGTGGGATTGCTGGATCATATGGTAGTTCTATTTTTCATTTTCTGAGGAACCTCCATACTGTTTTCCATAGTGGCTGTACCAACTTACATTCCCACCAACAGTGTAGGATGGTTCCCTTTTCTCCACACCCTCTCCAGCATTTGTTATTTGTAGTCTTTTTAATCATGGCCATTCTGACCAGTGTGAGGTGGTACCTTATTGTAGTTTTGACTTGCATTTCTCTAATAATTAGTGATGTTGAGCATCTTCTCATGTGCCTACTGGCCATCTGTATGTCTTCTTTGGAGAAATGTCTGTTAAGGTCTTCTGCCCATTTTTCAGTTGGGTTATTTGTATTTTTGTTGTTGTTGAGTTGTATGAGCTGTTTGTGTATTTTGGAGATTAAACACTTGTCGGTTGTATCATTTGCAAATATTTTCTCCCATTCTATAGGTTGTCTTTTCTTTTTTTTTTTTTTTATGGTTCCCTTTGCTGTGCAAAAGCTTGTAAGTTTGATTAGGTCCCATTTGTTTATTTTTGTTTTTATTTCTATTGCCTTGGGAGACTGACCTAAGAAAACACTGGTACAATTTATGTCAGAGAATTCTAGGTTATTTTATATTTCTCCAGAGATTTTGTTCTAATGATTACTTTTTAAATTATATCTTTATGTCACTGCAACTCAAAGGGTAGCCTGTGAACTAGTGCTGCTCTGCAAATGGTGGCTTAATGATTCATACAGAGATGAGTACAAAAATTGTGAATATGCTTTTAGAAACTTATAGGAATTGACGATGCAACATCCAAGCCTGTGATCAGTTAACAAGCATTAGTGAACAGGATTGTACAGACTAGTTTGGATGTTACTGTGCCCATGTGATGAGTCAAAGTAGCCAGACATGCATACTAGTTGAGCTCACTAAGACTGTGCTTCAGTGTGTAGTATCTTAAGTTTAATTTGTCATGGGTGTATAAATAAAATGAGTAAAAATGTAAGGATTATCAACAAAAGTTAGAAAGTTAAAACAGAATTTCTCCGTATATTATTGCATATTCCATAATTTAACAATTGCCAAATGAAATAGGAGATAAAGTTATCATACAACCCCTTATACATTAGAATTTTATTTTCAATTAAAAATCTTGATAGGTAATTTGTGTAACCATTTTTATTATTGATAATTTAAATTAATTTAAATTTAACTTTTTTTAAAAAACGTCTTTATTGGAGTATAATTGCTTTACAATGGTGTGTTAGTTTCTGCTTTATAACAAATCTGGAATGCTTCACAACTTTGCGGGTCATCCTTGCGCAGGGGCCGTGCTAATCTCTGTATTCCAATTTTAGTATACGTGCTGCCGAAGTGAGCACTAAATTTAACTTTTACATTATAAAGTAAATAGTTGGACTGGCTACTGGTGAAGGATTGAAGACAGAGTTTAAAAATAATAAATTTATGAAGATTATTTTAAATTCAGTTTAAAATTATAAAAAATGAAAGTTTTAAAGTTATGAGGCAACATCTTTCTTATTTTAGAAAGAAAGTAAAAATAAATATTCTGAGTTTCCCACTGTGGCTTTAAAATATCTTCTTTCCTTCTAGTCAATATAACTTTTAAGACTGGCTTTTGCTACTAAGACTGGCTTTTGCTACCATGAGTGCTAATGAAGTAAAACATAAAAACAGTTTAGGTTGCACAACCCATTTTTAGTAGCATTATTGTCAACCCAATCTAGATGAGTTAAAAAACAAGAAGCACATGCATTTGTCATGACTTAATTTTTTGTCATAAAAAATTTTTTAATATTGAAAAATAGTGTTTATTAAAGTGTCCATTTAATGTAAGTAATCACTTAATATGGGGAATCACTCTAAAAACCAGGGTGTAATAGCAACTCTGTATTAATTATACGCATATAGTCAATAAACAATGTATACAGTTGTGTCATTTTCCTATTTTATTTTTAGACTATTAAAATGTAGTTTCATGTCTTTTGAATCTAACAATATGAAAGGAGGTTGCATTTTGTAGATCTCTTTTTTTCTGGTAGTTCATTTTTTTTATTGAGGTATAATTTCCATAACATACATTTCACTTACTGTCAACGTCCTGCTCAATGATTTTTCAGTAAATGTATGCAGTTTTGCAACCATGACCACAATCCAGTTCTAGAACACTTCGATGATCCAGAAAGTTCCCTTGTGCCCCTTTGCAGTCACTCTATGTTCCCATTCCCAGCTCCAGGCAAGCACTCTTCTGGTTTCCTTCTTTATAGTTTTGTCTTCCCTAGGCATTTCATGTAAATGGAATCATACAATATGAAGCCTTTTGTATCTGGCTTCTTCTGTTTAGCACAGTGCTTTTGAGTGGTTTAAAAGCTGTCAGAAGTAAAAACAACAACAAAACATGGAGTCAGACCCCTCATTTCACCCTGTCACGCTGATAGAGTGCTTCCTGTAAATATGGCTTAACTGTGCCCTTCCATGTGGAACACCTCCTTTCCAGACATGCACAGTGTTTGCTAGACAGATTGTACAGCCTTCAGGCTCACTCTACTTTTATTGTTCCAAATGGATCACTGGTGATTTTGTGTCTTGTTATATACCATTACCCGCTAAGTAAATCTGCCAGAGTATACATAGATCTGCATCAGTCGGCCTTCTCTCTCCACACCCTCCCACACCCCTTTTCATCTTCACTATTTATCAGCCTTTCTTCTCTTAATGGTTCATTGTGGATGAACCGGCGTTGATGATTTCAGTTGACAGTGAAAACATAAAAGCTAAACAACCTCACTCACACACTCTATTCTGCAACATTAGAAAAATTACTGACAGCCTAGTATATATCCCCTCATTAACTTCTCTTCCCCATTATCGCTGTATGGAGAATGACTTAGTGAAGTCATATGAGTAGACAAGAAATAGATAAAGGTGGCTTGACTAAGGTAGTAGCAATGGAGTTATTGAAAAGACAATAAATATGAGGCATTTTATTGGTTATTTATTATTTGTTGATACTGAGTGCTTTACTTTATCCCACTTAACTCATATGACTATGGAACAGTTCTTTCTAACCTCAACTTTCAGATGAGCAAACTGAATCTCAGAGAAACTAGGAAACTTTCCCAAGATAATTTAATAAAAGCTTGAGCTGAATTTTGACCTCCAACCAGTCTGGCTATAACTTTTGTTCTCTTTCGTGTTTGTTTGAAACCTCAAAAGCTCGTTATCTAAAACAAAACAGAACAAACAAAATACCTGTGTCATGGAGGAGGGAGATGTAAACACAAATCATCCATGCCAATCCAGTATAAACATTGAATCATTTTAGTGTGTATTTCTACACAATCTTTTTGCTTTTTCTCCTGTGTAAATAAGTGTCTTTTCTCTCACATCAGTTTTATAACCTCAATTTTTTACCTACAGTTTTAATATAAGCAGTTTCCTATCTCATTAAAAATTTGTAAAGCTCAAAGCAATAGTATGAAAAAAATCCTTGAAATGAAAATACAACTAAATCTGCATATCAAAAAGCAAAATTAAATTCCAAGAAATGTTGATTCAGAAAAAAATCATCAAAAATTCTGATATATTCTATGAACATTATTATAGTGAAGAGGAAAAATGTTCAGTTGGCTTTAGATTTTTAAGCAGAAATACCCAGTGACATAAGACAATTAGGATATGTGTGAATGAAAATATAACTCACGGAATAAAATTATTTTAAGCCAATGTATCATTCAAGTTCAGAAACAACTGATAAACATTCTTAAATCCTGAAAGACTCATGTAATAATGCACTCAGGACTCCCTTTTGAAGAAAATTGAGATGAGAGATGAATTTAAGTAAATAACTCAGTAATGACATGTAAGAAAGAGGACTAGTAGTGAACATTAAATTTACCTAAGTCTAAACAACTATGCAGAAACTGGTTACAAAATAGAATGGAAATGCAATAAACCTTGACATTTGTGAGGCTAATTAAAAAATTGAGATGGGGAAAATTTTTGATAACAGTGTGAGAATGTCAATTATCTAATAATTCATAAAATAAATACATACTATCTACATTTGAAATATGTGATATGAAGACATGATTTAATCCTCTTAATTTTTAAACTATTTCTTCTAAATAGAGAAGATTTTATTTTTAGGAGATAATATTCTTATGGGGTTTAGCATTTCCTTCAGTTTTACTTCAATATATTTCTTTCTGCTCAATTCAAATGCAGTTATAATGTTTTAATTTTAAAATAACTTATATAATGTGACCCCATTATTTATAAAATTATTTCTATCTTTGTATTTATTTATCTATTGATATACATACTCCTTCAGAATATTAATAATTGTGTGTGTGAATAATTCATTTTGGATGACTTGAAAAATGTCTTTGGAACTCTGTATATAGACTGACTTTTTATAACGAGCTGTATTATTTGCCCAAAATGTTATTATTTTGTTAGCACAGGTATTAAAAGTTAAAATTGAAAGCAGAATCTTTAGTTAATGTACAGTTACCTTCAAAAGAATGAACCATGTTTTATTTAACCATTAGGCTATGGAAACCAATTTATGTTATTTCTATTTTTATGTGTTTATTCATTTATTGAAGAATTATTTCAGTATAGTTTCGGAAATAGTCATTGTAGTAGTTGGCAGTTGTCACAGTAATGCTATATAACAATTCACCCCTAAACTGACCGATTTAAAATCAAATCATTATTTTTTTTTCATGCACAGCCTCTGGGTTGGCTTTGGCTATGCTGAACTTGACCGCAGGATGCAGATTGGAGGCAGTTTGACTCCAAACATTTCTCATTCTCTGGCTATCCAGTTCACATTCTTCTCATAGCAAAAGCAAAAGAGCAATAGCACGACGGCAGGCAGAAACCAATAGTGCTTCTTAAGGTCTTGGCTCAGGCTAGCACGTATTCCATCAGTTAAAGGATTCACATGACCAATCTCAACATCAATATAACAGGGAAATATACTCTGCATCAAGGGGGATGATAATAAATATTTGTTGAAAAATAATTCAATCTATCAAAATCAGTCAAATATGAAACCAATAAATGTGTAACTACAGCTTAGGTGTAAGGTTGTATCATCTACTGTGAGGTTGAGGTAATGTTTTCTGTACCTGACAATACAGTTGACAATAATTAGGACAATAATTAGGCAAATAGGAAAGAGTGAAAGTGTTTAACCAAATGGAATAATATCCAAAAGGACTGCTTTATGGAAGGAGCATGTGTTGAAGGGACGTACATGTGTTAGTGTGGCTAAAGCATGGTGAGAGAAAGTAACAATTTGATTGTAAGTCAGATTTCTTGGGTAGAAACATATAAATCCTCAAAAAGCCAATATTCCAAATGACCAATTTCTTGAAAGGTTATTTGCTGAAAATCAGTATTGACCTAATAATCAAGTTACAATTTTTAAAGTATCAAGCAGAGTTTATGGCAATTTATGTTACATGATGGCTTCTATAAGCTTTGAGGATGTTTAGCATTTTAGTTTTACTTTTATTTTTAATTTATTACTGCTATTTTGTTGAGGCTGGCCAAAGTATAATACAGTCATTTTGTTTTCTGCATTTTGGGCCTTTGACTTTAGAAAATGAAAATATTTTATACACTTCTAATTTTAGCATTTACATGTTTTGAATATCAAGGATTTTTTTTTCCAAATCACAGAAAAAATTATCTCTTCTAATAATTTGCAACCTGATGTTTTCTTTCTTTTTTTTTTCTGTACGCGGGCCTCTCACTGTTGTGGCCCCTCCAGTTGCGGAGCACAGGCTCCAGACGCGCAGGCTCAGCGGCCATGGCTCACGGGCTCAGCCGCTCCGCGGCATGTGGGACCTTCCCAGATTGGGGCACAAACCCGTGTCCCCTGCATGGGCAGGCGGACTCTCAACCACTGCGCCACCAGGGAAGATCTGATCTTTTCTTAAATGTATTTTAGTCCCTATATATCTTGACTTACCTGGTTGAATGAATATTTTGCATTTACTGTAAAAATGTAAAGCATACTAAGTGTCTGAAATGTGAAATACACTCAGTGGATATACTTTAAGCTGCAATGAGAATCCATGGTGAATCAATGTTAGGGGAGCTGAAAGTAAATTAAAACACAGCTAAAACTATGAAAAATGTTCTAAAAGAGCATTAACTTTATTCCATGAAGACAAATTCATGCAATTTTGCATTTAATTAATAGATGCACATTTTAAATTTGAGGAGGGAGTGGTGTGTGTGTGTGTGTGTGCATGTGCATGTTCATGTGTGTATATACACATTAAGTGAATCTTTGGTAAGTCTTTTTGTTTCACTGTTTAAAATATGCATTTTCCATTTCACAAAAAAATTAAACCCACCATCTTTTGTTATATTGTGAACTGCATGTTTGCCAGTATATACCAGGTACTGGTTGACCTTTGCTTTACACGTGAGTCCCAATATTTTGCTTTCAAATTTGATTTAGGTTCACTGGAGGTTGTGTATCATTTATTATTAAAAGATACTTCTCCAGTGTTAGCATTCAGATATCCAGAATAACGTCAATATACCCCTGAAATATCCCCCCCCCAAATGAAACCACTAACCAAAGAGCCAACAAACTGAAACAATGTTAACCAAAAAGCAATTTCAATTTATAAATCTCTTCCCTTTCATTCTTTTCTCATCCAGTCTCTGTCATTCCTTTGGGAGTGTTTACTTGTGGTGGAATCAACTGCCTCTATTCTTACTGATGACAAGAACCCTGAGAAGCACTGATATAGAAATAAAGTTCTTCTAAACAGGAAATGACTCCCATGACCCATGAGTTACTATATATATAGTCTTTATGTCTGATCTAGTCACATTTTTTTTTTTTCCATCATGGTTTTCCTGTCAGAAGCTTATGGCTTTTTTTTTTTTTTTTTAAGAATCCATCCCTTTTCAGGACTGATGCTATTTGTGGCCTCTCTCTTGCTATATACCAGGCACAAGTAGGCCATTACTTTGCTGTTCCTGGAGTCTTGTTTACATGTCTAATACAGGAAGTATTCTCCCTGCTCAGCAATTGTATCCTGCTGTCCTTTTATACCTCATGTCTGTTTTAGACAGGCCTCCTAGCTGGCCCATGATGTTCTAGCATCTCTTTAAACATAAGGCAAACTTCTTTATGTACTTTTCTGCACCATGACACCATTTCTTACTCACCATCTCCACTTTTGAAAAAATAAATTTATATGCTTTTTTGATTACAGGAGGAAGGTATGGAAGAATATTGTAAATTCACATCTTATTGTATATTCACATCTTTATACAAGTATATTTTTAAAATGAATTTTATTATTTTTATCCTGAGCTAATAACATCTCTTTTAAAACGTTTAAAACAATAGCTATTTTACAAATATCATTGCAAATTCATAACATAATCACTTATGGATAACCTTAAACAGAGCAGCTCTTTAATTTTGAGATTTTTTGCTGGATCCTCTTTTCTGGTTAAGTCCAGATATGTATGCATGCATGTACATATAAGTATATTTTAAGTCTTTGGTATTTATATTAAATCAATCAATGTACCTGATAAAATAATGCATTTATAAAGAAATTCTTACCTTCTTTTTAGGTTGCAGACTTTCCTCTCCTCCCATTGTATAAATGACTTGATAAAGTAAAGAGCCTCTAGTTTTTGGCTTGCCATTTATTTCATTCCCAGTGTGTCTGAGTGTGAAACATCTGTTTGAAATGTGGTTTGTTTTCTTTTTATTTACATTTGTTAACTTTGCTACAATGTTTTCTGAAGACCACTAATGTTAACAATGTTCGGTCACTTTTTCTTTTCCAATAGTTATTGTTTCTTTAAATTTCCACAAACTGTGAATTATTGAGTTACCTGAAGTTACTGGATTTGTGTTTCTTGCCTCCCAGGATGCACATTTCTGAATCACAGAGCAGGCTGCATTTTCTCTGCATTTCCCTTCATTCACTATATTTTACCTTATAAAACCATGTAAAAAATGTGAACAGGGGGCTTCCCTGGTGGCGCAGTGGTTGAGAGTCCGCCTGCCGATGCAGGGGGCACGGGTTCGTGCTCTGGTCCGGGAGGATCCCACATGCCGCAGAGCGGCTGGGCCCGTGAGCCATGGCCGCTGAGCCTGCACGTCCGGAGCCTGTGCTCCGCAACGGGAGAGGCCACAACAGTGAGAGGCCCGCGTACCGCAAAAAAAAAAAAAAAAAAATTGTGAACAAATCTTTAATCCTAACATAATACATTTGAATTTTCGTTTTTATATAAAAAAATATGGATTTATTCTTTATTTTTATATTGTTTTCATGTCTTTCCTATAATGATGCTTTTTCTCAAGGGATCTGCTGGTATCAAAGCCCTAAATAAAACCCTTTTACTCACATTTCAAATTTCCTATTATTTTTAATACCTTATAACCTATTTTAGGGTCTTTACTTTTCATAAAACACTGCTCATTTCTCACATCCCTCTCCCTGTGCTATGTTCATGCTCCCTTTGGTCATGTGTATATATTTAGTTTTTCATTAGAAAAGAATGAAAATTAAGATAAAGAGCCATTTATTTTTTTGTTTCAGATATAGATACATTTAACACGAAGTTTTATCAGTTTCATTAGTCTTTTTTCAAATTTGGTTTTATTTGATTAAATTTCTCCACATCCTTCTCAAAGTTATTGTGCTTTAAGATTATTGTAATAATCCGTTTCATTTTCTATATTATTTAAAAAATTATGTCTGAATCTGTATTTTCCTATAAAGATTCTATTATCTTTTAACAGTTTTTTAAACTGAATCTTGACATGCATTATTTTTTTTCTTAATATTGTTTAGGCTCACTAAATAATGACTCTTTTTTATTAAGGTAATTTTCCTTCCAATTGACATCAGCCTGGCTAAATTGCACAATTTTATTACGCCTCATTATGAAAGAGGACATCATTTCAGCCATTATAAAGCTTTTCTATATTTTGCTATCTAGCTACAAGTTTTTCTTAAAATATTTCTTATTTATGTCAGTGATATTTTAAAATATATATTACATGAAATTCTTTTGTGTATTAAAATCTTGGTCAGTTTCTCTATTAGGTAAATATACATTGATATGTATATTTTTTAATATTGAGTTACATTTATTCACTTTTGGAAAATATTTCATTGTCTCTTGGTTTGCATTGTTGATAATTTTGAATCTGCTGTCAATCTAATTGTCATTTCTTTTCTCTCTGAATGGCTGTTTAAAGTTCCATCCTTTAATTTTGGCTTCCCACAATTTTACTACTAGGTGTTTAGTTGTGGACTAAAAAAAATCCTGTTTCTAGTTTTTGTATTACCTGAATTTTAGGATTTATATGTTTAATCAATTCTAGGTATTTCTTAGCTAATATATTTTAAAATATTGCAACTAATCCACTATCTCTGTACTCTTTGCTTATACTTAAATTGGAAGCACATGGTGAATTTTCTTACTATATCTTCTTGTCTTAAATCCTCTCTTTACTGTTTTTATAGTTTTATGTCTTTGTGCTGTATTCTGTGCAATTTTAAAGGTCTCTTTTGTAATTCACTAATTTTATTTTTAGCAATATCTAATTATAATTGTCCATTGAGATTAATTTTAATTAATCAACTAATTTTTAATTACTCTAATTTTTAGAGAAGTTCTAGGTTTATAGAAAAATTGAGTGGTGGGACTTCCCTGGTGGTCCAGTGGTTAAGACTCCATTCTTCCACTGCAAGGGGCACAGGTTTTATCCCTGGTTGAGGAGCTAAGATCTTGCATGCTGTGTGGCGCAGCCAAAAAATTAAGAAAAACAATTTAAAAAGACGAAAGAAAAATTGAGCAGAAAGTAAAAAGAGTTCCCATATATTTCCTGTCCCTCTTCCCACAGTTTTCCCTATTATTACGATCTTGCTTGGGTGTTGTACATTAGAGTTGATGAGCCAATATTGATACATTATTATTAACTACAGTCCATAGTTCACAGTAGCATTTACTCTTTGTATTGTACAGTTGTATGGATTTTGACAAATGCATGATGTCATTACCCACTGTTACAGTACATACAGATTAAATTCACTGCCCTGAAAATCCTCTTTTCTCTACCTATTTATTCCTCTTCGCTCTTCCCTCCCATTCCCCCACTTAACCCCACCAAACTCTTGGCAAACCCTGATCTTTCTAAAGTCTCTAAAGTTTTGCTTTTAGAACATCATATAGTTGGAACCAAATAGGGTGTAACCTTTTTAGACTGGCTTCTTTTACCTAGCAATATACATTTAAGGTTCCTTCTGTTTCATGGATTGGTAGCCCATTTCTTTTTATTATTAAATAATTAGTGTTCCATTATACAGATGTACCACAGTTTGCTTATCTGTTGGCCAATCGAAGAATGTGTTGGTTGCTTCCAAGTTTTGGCTTTATACTACAAACATTTGTGCACAGATTTTTGTGTGAACGTAAGTTTTTTGTTTTTTTAAAAATAAATTTATTTATTTATTGGCTGCGTTGGGCCTTCGTTGGTGTGTGCGGGCTTTCTCTAGTTGCAGCAAGTGGGGGGCTACTCTTTGTTGTGGCGCGCGGGCTTCTCACTGCAGTGGCTTCTTTTATTGTGGACATGGGCTCTAGGCACGCGGGCTTCAGTAGTTGTGACACGCGGTCTCAGTAGTTGTGGCTCACGGGCTCTGGAGCACAGGCTCAGTAGTTGTGGCGCCCGGGCTTAGTTGCTCTGTGGCATGTGGGATCTTCCCAGACCAGGGCTCAAACCCATGTTCCCTGCATTGGCAGGTGGATTCTAAACCACTGCGCCACCAGGGAAGTCCCTGAATGTAAGTTTTTAACTCATTTGGGTAAATATCAAGGAGCATGACTGTTGGGATTGTATGGCAAGACTACTTTTAGCTTTGTAAGAAACAGCTACACTCTCTTCTACCTTTATAGCATCATTTCGCATTCCCATAAGTGTTGAGTGAGAGTTTCTGTTGCTCCATATCTTCATTAGCACTTGGTTCATTTGTGTTTTGGATTTTAGCCATCCTAATAGGTGTGCACTGGTATCTCATTGTTATTTTAATTTGAAATTATCTGATGATTTTGAGTATTTCTCATGTGCTTATTTGTCATGTGTGTATCTTTTTAATGAGATGTCTGCATGTATCTTTTGCCCATTTTTAAAAATTAGGTGGTTTGTTTTTTCATTGTTAAGTTTGAAGAGTTATTTATATATTTTGAATACAAGTTCTGTTTCAGATAAGTGTTTCGCAAATATTTTCTCCCCATTTGTGGCTTATCTCGTCCTTGTTTCCTGGGGCAGTTTTTTTTTTTTTTTTTAATGCATTTTAACTTATCAATTTTTCTTTCATGGATAAAACTTATTGCCAAGCCCAAAGTCATCTAAATTTTCTCCCGTGTTATTTTCTACAAGTTATTTAGTTTTGCATTTTATATTTTGGTCACAATCCATTTTGAATTAATTTAATTTTTTTGAAGGTTATAAAGTCAGTGTATATATTAATTTTTCTTGTTGTTTGTTTGCATGTGGATATTCACTTGTTCTAGCACTATTTGTTTAAAAGACTATCCTTTCTCCATTGGATTGCCCTTGCTCCTTTGTCAAAGATCAGTTGATGACATTTATGTGGGTGTTTTTTTGGTCTCTGTACATTGTTACATTGCTCTATTTGTCTATTCCTTAACCAGTATTACACTGTTTTCCTTACTGTAGCTTTGTAGTAAGTTTTAAAGTTAGGTAGTGCCTATCCTCTGACTTTGCTCTTCTTCAATATTGTATTGGCTATTCTGGGTCTTTGCTTTTCCATATAAACTTCAGAATCAGTTTCTTGACATGCACATCCATTTAGATTTGAATTCTAATGATTTTATATGTAGACAGAGATGGAGGTCCTATTTGCATTGTGTGTGTGTGTGTGTGTGTGTGTCTTTTTAAATCTTCTTTACTTATTTATAGTCATATTCTTTGCCTATTTGTATGCCTCTTTAATTTATCTAAATATTTTAATATCATTACTTCATATCATGTGTCACATTATATATTTATATTTGTATGTATATATATTTATATAACAGCCTACAGGGTATCCATACTACTTATTGTTTCTGTTGACTCTCATGCATAATAGCTTTTTTTTTTAAATGTGTTTTGTTATTGTGGATCATGAACTCTTATTCAACAGGTTTTAAATATAGGAAAGATAGCAGACGTTGATGGAACATGTATCCCTTCAAGAAGAATTTTTTTCTTTTTTTTCTATCTGAAAGAACAGAGGCACATGGGAGTATTGCCAGCCTGGACCACATAAAGTTCATTTATTGAAGTTTATTTATTTATTTTTTTCATGTGATTTTTCTGGACCGCAAAGGTAATATGTGTTCAGATTTTAAACCCATATGATAGAAGGCCTGTGGTTCCACATTCTCAGAGAATTTTTTTCATCACTCAAATTTCAGTCTAAGAGGATTAGTTTCTTGTCTTTCTTTGATGACAGGATAGTTTTATCTCCAATTGTCATAGGTCAGGTTCACTAGATGCAGAATGTGAAATGGAGATCCTTGTTAACATGATTTATTGGGGAAAATCTCCCAGGAAAAGAAGAGTGAAAGGAACAGGAGAGGGCACATGAACTTATCCTGCAATTTGCTTCTTTAGTGACTCTTCTCCATGGGATAGTCTCTCATGGAAAAATGGTCATGCTTTGTACCTATTCTCATAGTTCCATCCTCATGCTTCTAACACAATCTTTCGATATTGTTCTTTTCAGGCTCCTGATCAACCATCTAAGGCATTTGCCACTGCTCAAGAATCTGAGTATACCTTTGGCCACTTCTTTTTCTGAATAAAATGGATGACCTGAGTCACTGTCTAAAAGTTAGACCTTCAGGAGAGTTTTCCCTCACTGTGGTCCATCAGGACTCTCCTGAATGGAGTAGTCCAATAGTAGTTTAGTTTTGGCTTGCACCCACTTACCAAGCTGATCCATCTTTGAACTAAGTTTGGTCTCTTTCCTCCTCTGTCATTTCGTCACAAGGAAACTCCTTTAGGGCCATGCATGTGAGTTGATGGAGAGGCATCAGTGAAAGAGTGGTAAGGGATAAGGAGGTTACTGGCCTTCTATTTTCACTACTTACTTGTGGTCTCTGGACTTGCTTAATCATAATTCCGAATATACTGCCCATAACATGACATTGTTTCACAGCTTCTTCCATTCCCTAATCTTGTGACTTGGTAAGTATATTTGTCCATTCAGGGTGCTATAGCAGAATATTATAGTGTTTCATAAACAACAGAAAGTTATTTCTCACAGTTCTAGAGGCTAGAGGTCCAAGATCAAGGTGCCAGCAGATGTGGTGTCTGGAGAGGGACCACTTCCTAATTCATGGACAACCACCTTCTCACTGTGTCCTGACATGGTGGAAGGGGCAAGCGAGCTCTCTGGGATCTTTTTCTTAAAGGCACTAATCCTATTCATGAGGGCTTTACCCTCATAACCTAATCATCTTCCAAAGGCCTACTTCAAAATACTATCACACTGGGGATTAGGTTTTCAACATATGAAGTTTAAGGGAACACAGGGACTTCCCTGGTGGCGTAGTGGTTAAGACTCCGCCTGCCAATACAGGGGACACAGGTTCGATCCCTGGTCTGGGAAGATCCCACGTGCTGTGGAGCAACTAAGCCCATGCGCCACAGCTGCTGAGCCTGTGCTCTAAAGCCCACGAGCCACAGCTACTGAGCCTGTGCTCTAGAGCCCACAAGCCACAGCTACTGAGCCTATGTACCACAACTACTGAAGCCTGCACACCTAGAGCCTGCACTCTGCCACGAGAGAAGCCACCACAATGAGAAGCCCGCGCAACACAATGAAGAGTAGCCCCTGCTCGCCGCAACTAGAGATAGCCTACACACAGCAACGAAGACCCAACGCAGCCAAAAATAAGTAAATAAAAGAAAAGAAATTTAAAAAAAAAAGAAATTTAAGGGGACACAAACATTCAGTCTGTAGCAGTGAGCTTGATAATATCTACTTCATAATGAGCACTGGCTGCATGGTATCCTGTAGTCAGTCACTCAGATTCTATCAGAACTCATTGGCCTATAAGAGCCATTTATCAATTGATATATAGTTCTTCCCTATATATGGCATGGTTTTGTTTGGTACCTTCTCTACCACAGGTACTTATACTACCATGGAATATTTTGAATCGTATGTCCTGAGGTACAGGACCCTATTTTTTTTTTTTTTTTTTTTTTTTTTTGCGGTACGCGGGCCTCTCACTGTTATGGCCTCTCCTGTTGCGGAGCACAGGCTCCGGACGCGCAGGCTCAGTGGCCATGGCTCACAGGCCCAGCCGCTCCGTGGCATGTGGGATCTTCCCGGACCGGGGCACGAACCCATGTCCCCTGCATCTGCAGGCGGACTCCCAACCACTGCGCCACCAGGGAAGCCCTAGGACCCTTTTTGAGGCCCAATCAAAGCCAGGCCCTCCTGCCTCATCCAAAAAATGGTCCAAGGCCATCTTGCTAAGTACAATATACGCTGCCTCCAAATCTCAAAGAATCCTACTACTACTAAGAGTTCTGCTTCTTTCTTAGTGGTGTGAGATGCAAGGTACAAAACTTGTCCTTTGACTTCACTGATGTACCTGGCCTTTTTAGTGCTTACTTCTCACTCTTTAGAGTGTATGTCTCTCATTAAGGTATTCAGAACCCTTGCCATTTCTTATTCGTCAGGATCAATTACATAATATCATCAATATAGTGGATTAATGTATTATCCACCAAATGGATTACATTAATTCATATGCCCAAGTAGTTCTTGTTCCTTCACACAGTATTCTGATAGAGAGCAAGGTAATTAATAGCCTTCAGGTAAAACCAGAAGTATAGATTGTTGTCTACATCAGGTGAATGAAAACCAATTCTGATTTTTCCTCTTAATAATTATCAAAAAGAAAATTCTCATCAGATCAGTATTCACATACCATGTGAACAGAATTGTGTTACTTTGCTCTAGAATAGATACTACATTTAGAGCAGCAGTTACAGTTGGGGCTATCACTTGATTAAGTTTGCAGTGGGCTCTTGTTATCCACCATGATTTATTCAATTTTTGCACTGATCAGACTAGTGAATTAAATGAGGCTACTATGGCAATATCATTGAAGTCTTTGAGAGTAGCATTAATCCCTGCCGTTCTCCCAGGATGCATTATTGATTTACTATCTTGGCATCTTATCTTTACTAAGATGTTTCAGGGGCTTTTACTTGGCTCTTACTTTGAAGGTGAAGGTTTTGTCTTGTGAGAATTTTGCCTATATCTATGTATATCCATTCCAAATATATATTTGGGAACTAGGAAAATGATCAATGGATGGGTCGGTGAATCCAGTGAACTCACTGAGAGATGAGGCTCATGAGGAAACAAGCCATCATGTTAGAAAATCAAAAGAAACAAAGTGTGAAGATTCCCACAGAGGATATAGATGATATAGTATCAGTAACAGACCTTAAAATAACTAGCTTAATATGATCAAAGGAGTAGAAAACAAAATTGAGAATTTTATTAGCAAGCTAAAAAATATAGTATTAAATGAGTATATATTCTAAAATTTAAAAAGTAGCTAAAAGAAATAATTTAATTGATATGTTTAATGGTAGATTAAAAATTGCTTGAAGAAAGAACTGAAGGACGTTACTAGCATGAATCACAGAGAGACAAAAGAATGGAAAATAGAAAAGAGAAAGAGAGTAAGATTTGCAGAGAGGAGATATAATATTTATGTAATTAGAGTTCTAGAAAAAGAGGAGAGAGAATAGGACAGCATCAATATTTGAGAAGAAAATGGCTGAAAATTTTCCAAAAATGAAGAAAGAGTCTAAGTTACAAATTTAAGAAGACTTAAAGGATCAGAAGCAATATAAATAATAAGAAATCCATATTTTGGCACTTCACAGTAAAACTAGGAAATAAAAGAAAGAGTGGATATTAAGAGAAACCAGAGAAGAAAACAAGATTATTTTCAAAGAAACAGTAATTATCCCAACAGCTGACTTCTCAAGGGAAACAATGGAAGCATAATACTCTGGAATAATATCTTCAAAGTGCTGAAAGAAAGTGGCCTATCCAGTAAAAACATCCTTCAAAAAGGAAGCTCAGAGAGCATAATAAAGAAGCTTGTTAATTATAGCAATTATAAAAGCTTGACAAAAAATAACACCAAAAGAAAACAATTGCTGGGCTCTGAAGGGAAACAGGAAAGAATTTGCAGGGCTGCTGTAATCCTTGAAAGAATTCAAGCACGTGAGGTGAGCCTCACACTTACGGATTTTCCTGTGAAAGCATTTTCTGGGGGCACTAGGGAAAAATGTTTACACTTGTGATTGGATTCTTACTAGGCTGAGGAGACTGAGATTAAAGTTTGGGGACAACAGCATGACTGGAAGTTGAGAGACAAAATCCAGGAAAGAAGGGAAACAAAGAAAATGCTTTTTCCAGTATTGGCATTTTGATGTGCTCTTATTCCTTATCCCAATTTTTGTACTTTATGGCAAAATAATTTTCTTGAGTATGGAGCAAAAAAGGACCTTCCTTTACTTCCTTTTCTCTGTGAATTAACTGTAGCTTCTCACTTTCTCTATTCTTGGTGCTCTGGCATTTTGGAACTTGAGGATTGGTAGGTTAACGCCTACCATGGTTAACCAATTTGAAGAGCTAACCAATTGCCTGCCATCATGCCTTTGGTATCCAAACCAACCAATCCCCAGCCAAAGTCCATACCACCTCCCTCCCCCAAATCTCTCCTTTTATCACACTTATACAATCTGGATCCGCTACAGGGCCAGGTAATGGACAATTGGAGACCACTCCTATAGCTAGAGCCCACTGAAATTATTCCAACTATCCAATCATAATTTGTTCTGCTTGCTTACCTTGCTTTGCCCATACCTTTCCTGGAAATCTGAAACTGCAGTAGAAGCTCCCACCCTCAGTTCCAATGTCTGTCTGCCTGCTTATCTCTGTAAGGTGCTTCCATGCCTGATGTGCCATGTCTCCCGTTTCTAGGAGACTGTGAATATAATAAAAAACTTCCTCCTTCATGGCAATTATTTCTGTGTCTGTGTGTCTTACTATAACTGCTCAGAACAAGTCCCGGGTAGTACACTTTTAGAAAACTCTTGAGTTTTAAGTAGTGAGTTTTTGGGGTGTTTTTGGTTTTTTTCCTAATAAACTAGTGACTTTGCTCTTGACTTCATGCAATGGCCAGCTTAAAGACCTATTCTACTTCAGTCTGAAATATGTGGACCAAAAGTGCACAGAATTGGCCTGCTACCAATACCAGGTCTGTTCCTTCTAGCCACTTTGGGTTTTAGTCTGATGAAATCATCCCTGATTGGGACCATTCAGTTCTTCATATGGACACAAAGAATCTCATATTTTCCAACCCTTATGGTAATTTAGGCTGACTGTTTACTGACTGTTTGTAAAGGTTGTTTCACCCTTCTTTTCTATAAGTAGCACAAAAGAAAACCTTGGTAAAACCTGATCTGGGATTCTGAGAAATGATAGAATTAAAACAAGAAAGCAGATTGCAAAATATCTTGTGGAAACATTAAAAAATTGGCTGAAAATGCACTTAACAGGAATCTTATACCTAATTTTTTTCTGCACCTTGAAAAGCTAGCTTATTGACTTACATCTGGATAAATGAAACAATTAATTCAACCAAATGGAGATTTACTGTCCGAGCTCTCACTTCTTTCTGTCCTCTCTCAAAGTGGGAATGCTGCCTTCTTTTGTTTTGTATTATTTTACCTATGTGCACAAAATGTGTTTCACTCACAGGCCTGGATTACAGATTTATTTTTATTATAACAACTTATGAAAATATATGAGAGAAATAAATAGTTTGATTTAGATAGAGTACTTGGAGATATACCTATAACATTTGTATTATACTATAGGCCCTCATCTAATAAAGTGGATTTTACAGCATTTCAAAAGTGTACACTTAAGGACCATAAAGACAGTCTATCCTCATTGCAACTCAGCTTGTTCCAAATTCTGTAATGTTGATTAGGGAAACCTCTTTACCATTACTAAAGTGCCTCTGGATTGCTAGCTCAGACAACAGCAAATTATTTAAAACAAAAATGATTATTTCATTTTTATGTCTTGATGGATGTATATTTTTGGAAATATTATATGTTGCTTAAATACATTACATTTAAAAATATTTTTCATTGTTTGACCACCCTTTATCTGAGTTTGTGAGACTTTGTAGGATGAACATTTATTTGTGCTTTGTGTGATTTGAAAATGAGTATGCACTCAGGGCAAATAATAATAGTTATGCCTAAGACACACTGAGCCCTTACTATGTGTCTGGCACTGACCTAAATACTTTATGTATGTTACTCAAAACAACCCTCTGATCTGGGTCTCAACAGTATTCCCTTTTTATTTTTAAAAAAATAGGTTACTCTATTTTTTAAGACTTTTTTTTTTTTGAGAAGTTTTAAGTTCACAGCAAAATTGAGAAGAAGATACAGAGATTTTCTCTATAATTCCTGTCCCCACACATGCGTGGACCCCTCTATTATCAACACCACCTATAGTCAAACATTTGTTACAATTTATGAACTTACATTAAGATATCATAATCACTCAAAGTCCATAGTTCACATTAGGGTTCACTGTTGTTGTGCATTCTGTGAGTCTGGACAAGTGTATGCATCCTTATAGTATCATACAGAGTATTTTCACTGCCCTAAAAATCCCCTCTGCTCTGCCTACTCACCCCTCTACCACTCTCCCTACCCCCTGGAAATCACTGATCTTTTTACATATCCATAGTCTTGCTGTTTCCAGAATGTCACATAATTGGAATCATGCAATATGTAGCTTTTTCATATTGTCTTCTTTCACTTCTTAATATGCACTTGTTTCCTCCATGTCTTTTTGGGGTTTGAGAGCTCATTTCTTGTTAGTGCTGAATAATATTCCATTGTCTGAATGTACCAGTTTTTTTTTTTTTTTATCCATTCACCTACTGAAGGACATCTTGGTTGCTTCCAGGTTTTGGCAATTATGAATAAAGCTGCTGTAAACATCTGTGTGCAGGTTTCTGTGTGAACACAAGTTTTCAAATCCAAAAGAGCACAAGGTGCACAACTCTAGATCATATGGTGAGAGTATGTTTAGCTTTGTAAAAAACCACCAAACTGTCTTCCAAAATGGCTGTACAATTTTGCATCCTCTTCAGCAGTGAATAAGTGTTCCTATTGTTCCATTTTCTCATCAGCATTTGGTGTTGTCAGTGTCCTGGATTTTGGCCATTCTAATAGATGTGTAGTGGTATCTTATTTTTTTTAACTTGCATTTCCTTGCTGACTTACAATGTGTAGGGCATCTTTTTCTAGGCTTATTTGCCACCTGTATATGTTCTTTGATGGGGTGTCTGTTAAGGTCTTTGACCATTTTTTATTTGGGTTGTTTGTTTTATTTTGTTGAGTTTTAAGAGTTTTTTGTGTATTTTGGATAACAGTTCTTCATCATATGTGTCTTTTACAAATATTTTCTCCCATTCTGTGGCTTTCCTTCTCATTCTTTTGACATAGTTTTTAATTTTAACGAAGACCAAGTTATCAGTTATTTGTTTTATGAATTGTGTCTTTGATGTTGTGTGTAAAAGTCTATACCATACCAACGGTCATCGAAGTTTTCTCTGTTATCTTCTAGGAGTCTTATAGTTTTGCATTTTACATTTAGGTCTGTGATCTGTTTTGAATTAATTTTTGTGAAGGGTTTAAGGTCTGTATCTAGATTCATTTATTTGCATGTGGATTTCCCCATAAAGTTGCAAACTGTATTAGGTCAATTCCCTGCCTACCTTCATTCAATGTTGTATGCTCAGTAATAGCACAAAGGCTGGTACACAGCTGACAATCAATACAGGTATTTTGGAAGAATGAATACAGGTATTTTGAAAGAATGAATTTTGAAAGAATGAAGACCCCGAATAGCCAAAGCAATCTTGAGAACGAAAAACGGAGCTGGAGGAATCAGGCTTCCTGACTTCAGACTATACTACAAAGCTACGGTAATCAAGACAGTATGGTACTAGCACAATAACAGAAATATAGATCAATGGAACAGAAAGCCCAGAGATAAACCCACATACATATATGGTCACCTTATCTTTGATAAAGGAGGCAGGAATGTACAGTGGAGAAAGGACAGCCTCTTCAATAAGTGGTGCTGGGAAAACTGGACAGCTACATGTAAAAGTATGAGATTAGATCACTCCCTAACACCATACACAAAAATAAGCTCAAAATGGATTAAAGACCTAAATGTAAGGCCAGAAACTTTAAAACTCTTAGAGGAAAACATAGGCAGGAGACTCTATGACATAAATCACAGCAACGTCCTTTTTGACCCACCTCCTAGAGAAATGGAAATAAAAACAAAAATAAACAAATGGGACCTAATGAAACTTAAAAGCTTTTGCGCAGCAAAGGAAACCATAAAGAAGACCAAAAGACAGCCCTCAGAATGGGAGAAAATATTTGCAAATGAAGCAACTGACAAAGGATTAATCTCCAAAATTTATAAGCAGCTCATGCAGCTTAATAACAAAAAAACAAACAACCCAATCCAAAAATGGGCAGAAGACCTAAATAGACATTTCTCCAAAGAAGATATACAGACTGCCGACAAACACATGAAAGAATGCTCAACATCACTAATCATTAGAGAAAT
>NW_021703768.1:79355121-79386996 GCF_005190385.1 Monodon monoceros
CCCAATCCAAAAATGGGCAGAAGACCTAAATAGACATTTCTCCAAAGAAGATATACAGACTGCCGACAAACACATGAAAGAATGCTCAACATCACTAATCATTAGAGAAATGCAAATCAAAACTACAATGAGATATCATCTCACGCCAGTCAGAATGGCCATCATCAAAAAATCTAGAAACAATAAATGCTGGAGAGGGTGTGGAGAAAAGGGAACCCTCTTGCACTGTTGGTGGGAATGTAAATTGATACAGCCACTGTGGAGAACAGTATGGAGGTTCCTTAAAAAACTACAAATAGAACTACCATATGACCCAGCAATCCCACTACTGGGCATATACCCTGAGAAAAACCATAATTCAAAAAGAGTCATGTACCAAAATGTTCATTGCAGCTCTATTTACAATAGCCCAGAGATGGAAAACCTAAGTGTCCATCATCGGATGAATGGATAAAGAAGATGTGGCACATATATACAATGGAATGTTACTCAGCCGTGAAAAGAGGCGAAATTGAGCTATTTGTAATGAGGTGGATAGACCTAGAGTCTGTCATACAGAGTGAAGTAAGTCAGAAAGAGAGAGACAAATACTGTATGCTAACACATATATATGGAATTTAAGAAAAAAAAATGTCATGAAAAACCTAGGGGTGAAACAGGAATAAAGACACAGACTTACTAGAGGATGGACTTGAGGCTATGGGGAGGGGGAAGGGTAAACTGTGACTAAGCGAGAGAGAGGCATGGACATATATACACTACCAAACGTAAGGTAGATAGCTAGTGGGAAGCAGCCGCATAGCACAGGGAGATCAGCTTGGTGCTTTGTGACCGCCTGGAGGGGTGGGATAGGGAGGGTGGGAGGGAGGGAGACGCAAGTGGGAAGAGATATGGGAACATATGTATATATATAACTGATTCATTTTGTTGTGAAGCTGAAACTAACATACCATTGTAAAGCAATTATACTCCAATAAAGATGTTAAAATGAAAAAAAAAAAGAATGAATTTAAACAGATGAAAATGGTGCCACATGAATAAAATGGTAATAGACACATAAGTAAAGTACACAGAGTAATACTTGGCAGGACTAAATCTGGATAATTGTCTGTTCAAGACACAGTTGCATATTGCAGGATTTTAGGATCTCAACAGGAAACATTGGGTAATTAGTTTGTTTCCTTACATAGGATTGGGCCAGTTTTAAAGAAACCAACAAGGGATGTTCAGGATGGCCCTGAGGCCTAAAGGGGAAGGGATGGAGTAATTACTGGACCCCAGAGAAGCTAGATGCTGTATGAAGAGTGCCATTTGATAGGAGCTGAGGCCTTCAGTAGAGGAGCTCATTCAGCTGATGGCAAACTTGCAAGGAGGGAGCTGAGAGAAGGAATAGCTTGTACTTGCTCTGTGTATTAGTGTTCTCTTATTGCTGTAACAAATCTACACAATCTTAGTGGCTTACAACAACACAAATATATTATCTTACAGTCTTGTAGGTCAGAAGTCCTACATGTGTCTCACTGGGCTAAGTCAAGGTGTTAGCAAGGCTGTGTTCCTTCTGGAGACTTCAGGGGTCAATCTGTTTCCTTGCCTTTTTCAGGTTCTGGAGGGTACTGGCATTCCTTGGCTCTTGGCCCCTTCCTCTAGCTGTAAAGCCAGTAGGGTAGCATCTTCAAATCTCTCTCTGACTTTCAGACCTCTGCTTCTGTCCTTACATTGCCTTCTCTCTCCTCTCTCTCTCTCTGTAACCGTCCTACTTCCCTCTTATAAAGAACCTTGTGACTACATTGGGCCCACTGGGATAGAACAGACAAATCTCCCCATCTCAAAATTCTTAATCATACCTACAAATTTCCTTTTTCCGTAAAAGGTAATATATTCACAGGTTCTAGGGATTAATATGTGGATATCTTTGAGGGGCCATTATTCAGACTACCGTATACCCTCTTTAACCTCTCTTCTCCTGCCAGTGTCTCCCATTGGCTCAATCCAACTGGAAGCCATAGGGAAAGGAACCCATTGATGTAGTCTATGTAGATTAGCCTCCCTGGGTACAGTGCTTGATGAATTTGGAAGTATAATAAAATATATACAGAGAAGATCATATGAAGCCATTAATATTATTACTGGTTATCATTTGGTTCTACCCTACACATTTTACAACCTGAATAGGATCTTTCATTTATAAGTTTGATTCCTTTAATAATATGTACTATGCCTCCACTGTATATTTTTTGAAATTTAAAATAGTTATAAACATGAAATAATTGCATAGAAATGCCAATATTTGATTTGATTTATTTTGGTTTTATTCCTCTCAAATAAAAATCTCCTAGATCCAGAAAAACAAGGGAAAAAGTCAGCTCATTACAATTTTCTCTGACTTCAGATGTTTCAAAATACACAATCATTTAAATAATTTGAACAAACTATGATAACTATATATTTGAGTCAGTGGACAGAGATTTTTATCCCACCCATCTAAGGTAATTGTAGGCATGTCATTGGGTTCTAGAGAATTATTGTTAATTTAAATAAGTGTTCATATTTATGTGGCAAATTCTTAGACCAGGTATAGATTATTATCTTCAAATATTTAAGACATATAAACCCAATAAATATGTAAAATGTCATAATTTAAAACCAGCGGAAAGAACATGTTAAGGGATAGTTTAGAAAAGAATAAAAGAGAATGGAAAGATTTCTTGATTTGAGATTGAAAAGCGAAAGACATGCTGGAAGTAAAGCAATGATTAAGTAGCCAAAATGATACTTTTAAACAGTTATGTGTTGACCAGGTGGGTGTCGGATAATTTAACTCCTTTTACAATCTGTCTTCTCTGTTATGAAAGACTCTTGGTTTACATGATAATAGCTGTTATCTTATGAAATGTTGTTCAAGATCTTGAAGATGTTTCTGAAATATGTTATTGTAGTTATGAATCTTCCTAGTTACTACCAATATCTCTTCATTTTCAGGAGTTAGAGGAAAATGACTCAGTTAACCCAACCTAAATGATGTAGCACCTTGGTGAGGATTTATCATTATGGGCAACTATTCTTGAATATTGTCTTTCTCTGGTGCCCCTCCTTTATTGGAGTGCATTTACCTAGCATATGAAGGTATTTCACACAAATTATTTCTTCTCTGAGGAAGTTGACAGACATTGACCTTAGGTATCGAAACATTTAAACGTGTCAGATTTTATAAGTAGGTTTGCTGGTACAGTCAGGAACCAGTTTCTTTCATCAGCATTTCCAGAAGTCACATATAAGCCCCGTAACAAACTATACCCAGGAATCACTAAGATACACTTTGCTTCCAGAGATCTAGTTAGTCTTTTAATTCTTCCTTACTCTAATCTTTCTTCTGATGTCTAGGTACTTGGTAGATAATTAAAGCTTTCTTTCACACATTGGGTTTGGCAAACTTATTTACCTCTCAGGAAAATTGCATTGTTCTTTTCTTCTAAAGTTTTTTCTAAATATTTTCTACATTTTTCTAAATTTTATACCATTCATCTTATTCTGCTGTATTTCAGGGTGATAAGGGGGAAACAACAATATTATTGTTTGTCTGTTAATTGAAAACTTCTGTATAAAGATACATTTTTACAAGATGGACAAATCCACCTAGTATTATTTTACATCAAACAATTATTCAAGATTATTATAACCATTACAAGATGAAGTCAGAAGTCATTTATTTTTCTTCATTTTCATTTAGTCATTTTACAAACCTTATCAAACAGGCACTATGTACTTGCACTATAATATGCTGTGCCCTCTTTGGGGGGATAGGTATATTTAATACATGCTTTTGTTTCCACATTACAACTGAACTGTACATGTTATATATTTTTTTATGCTCAAAGCTGAGAATAGGTTTAAGGTGAATTTAGTTATCAGTGGCATTGTACAACTGAGTAATTATGGAGTCTGATATAGAGAAGATGATAATTTTTTACCTCAGAAGAGATAAATAGGTAACTTATAGTTCAGTTGATAGGTTCAGTGACAGAGAAAACCATAGGATACTTATTGGAGGACATAGGAAAAGGAGTCAAGATAAAGAAGGGTCAATGAAGGGACCCCTTTGCATTTTCAAGGATAATTAAGGCTGACTGGGCGGTGGAAATAGTGATGAACTTGAGAGGATATTTCTTGTTCAAGGAACTGAAGCAGGTTGGCAAGGTGACATTGAGGATTTGAGAAGGGAAGACTGGCTCCCAAGGAGACTAAGGACCACATCAGAGCAGGTCTTGTAAGTTAAGCCAAATACACCTTTTTAAGCTTCTGAGAGGATGTGTGTGACTTAGTGAGAAGGTATTTACCTCTCTGTGCCTTAGTGTCCTTATATGGAAAATGTGGATAATAATGCTGGCTACCTCATATGGTACTTGTGAGAATAGAATGGTTTTATATATACCGCCCATAAAACAGTGCCTGACATAGTAAGTACTGGATAGATGCCCAGTTAACTATTGAAGAATTTAAAGCAGGAAAAATGTCACCGTATATAAAATCTCATCCAGAGCAGACATCTTTCTTTATGTTTGCTATTTCCTTTATCATTATGGGATTTTTATGGTTTTCTTGGAATAATAGGGTAAACTAAGTGAATAATTGCTTAATCACCAGGAAATTCATTAAAAATAGTTTAACTGAAAGTTAATTTTCAGACCACTTAATTAATAAGCACTCGACCTTTCCCTTTTTAGGATAATTTATCATGTTTTTCCACAGTCTGTATTTAGACAGCTACCATAAACACAGCTTGATCAGCTCAATATTCTGCATAAATCTAACAGAAACCAGAGGTTCTCTGGCTGTATCTGTTTCCTGAAGAGAACAGTTCATGCCAAGTTTCTGTGGCAAAGGTCAGTACTTAATAGATACTGTGGTACACTTAATAACCCTATGAAATCCTGGATGTTAAACCACAACTTGGAATCATAGCTCTATTTTTCAGATGTGTTCTTTTGCACATAGCTTTAGGTGCAGAAACAGATCTCCTGAACATTTCCATTTCTTTTCTTTCAAGTGTATCTAACTTAAAAAAATATGTTTTTGAGTTATTTCCACCAGTGCCACCCTTGTTTCTTTCATTTACAAACTCCTTCAAGGTAAAATTAGAACATCAGTAATTGCAAAGAAACATTTTATTGAATAACAAAGCACAATTGTTAGTGCTGTTCAGAATTACCTAGGAATAAAGATAATGGCAGCCAGTTTAAAGCATTGCAAAGTCTTCCCTTTCCTTCCCTTCCCTTTGTTTCCCTGTTTCTCTCTGTATATGAAATCATCTCTGTAGACAGAACTCTGGTATTTATTTCCATTAAGATTTGGATGTTTTCCAAATCATTTTCAATTCAAAATTATAAATGAGTAATGGAAAAACAATAAAATGTATCAATATTAAAACATTCCACTTTAAGAAGAAATACTTGAAACTTTCATATAGCATGTCTACCCATAAATTTGGTGTTGTCTATTGAGATGAGTGTGTGTTTATGTGTATGCTAATTAGGGCAATACGATGATTTTTATGATTGTAAAGATGCTCTGTCCTACTCCATCCGTTTGCCTTTTATATTTAAGTGCAAAAAGAAAGAGTACTCTCTGTCCATAAGATTGGAATTTGAATTGAGGCTGTATAAAATATAGCTAGTGCACTGTAGTTGCTAGAGGTGCTCTGTTGATTTTATATATATTGATTGAATAGATTGCACTTGAATGGCATCTATGTGAAATCTGATTACAGCTTTGGAATTAAAAATGGAAATGGTCCAGTCCAAATGGAGTTGTAATAATGTTCTTAAACATTATTAAGAATAACAGAACTGAATAGAAGAATAGTGGAACTGAAAAGAACCTGGGAGCTCATCTAGCCCTACCCCTCATAGGAACAGGTGACAACACTAATGTTACTGAGTCCAAGCTCCTACTTCTCATCATACGAAGGCAAATAAATTGAGAGATGAGGTGTTGGGGCAAAGAATAGCAACTTTATTTGGAAAGCCAGCAGACCAAGAAGATGGTGGACTAGTGTCCCAAACAACCATCTTACTTGAGGTAGAATTCAAGCTTATTTTATACTAAAAGGGGAGGGGATGTGGCTCATTGTTGAAAACTTCTGGGTGCCAGAACATTTGTTCTTAAAGCTGTCCACATAGGTCTGGTCACAATGTTCCTATAAACCTCCAAAAAGACAAATGTTATTCTCTGTACCACAACTTTTTATATCTATATGAATGAAAAGTGTTATACCTTTAAAGGTCAAGCCTGGGAGACAGAGCCTTGAGAATGGGCTATCGTGTATATTTTAGGCTATAGGCAACATTCTTTTACAAGGATGCAGAGCCAGCACGACTGAGCACAGGCAACAGAGAAAAAACTTTAGAGCTAAAGGAATAGATCCAATATGGAGTTGGGTTTGTTCTTCTCTGTTACACTAAAAGCCAGTAAGGTGAGGTTGATAACCATTGTTGTTGGAAAGTGAGGCCCCTACCTTAGATGGAAGAAAGGAGCATTACCAGATTTCTGCTAAGTCCAGCTGGTCTTTCCTCATTTCTCTTTGGTGGTCATTATTTTCAGCTATAGAAATATTTATAAAAGTAATGTGTGCATTTCCATAAAGTTAATGAGTTATTTCTTTCTTACTCTGCCTGTCCCAATAGCCTGTCATGAGGAACTTCAGCTTTGAGGGAAAAGGTGACAAAATTCAAGCACCTTCCATCTGTCCCACTAATCATCCTCCAATCACCTTATACCCATAATTTTATAATAAACACTCTGATTTGATAGGACTTGAAACCATGCTAATAATGTTGGGTACTTTACCCTGCTTTTTTCTTAGAATAATTTCTTCTTTTTCATTTTTCTAGTTAACTTCTTTTATAGTCAAAGCAATAACAAGCATTGTCGCCCTTCCAACATCGGTAACATATTCTAACTAACCAGTGTATTACTGAGAACCAGAAAATGTATTAATTATTCTGGAACTGGAGAATGAACTTGATTTAGGAGGGCAACTTTATGTCAGGGTCTTGAGGAGCTCGCAGTCCAAAGTAGGCTGTCAGAGAATTCCCATATCTTGTAGGATGGGCCTGCCTCAGTGTCTCTGCCTCTCTGAGTAATTGGCTGGGAACATGTGTATAGCGGTGGTGTGGCCTTTGCATGTATATAGTGCTGGTTCACGGTGCAGCAGCTGGTGACATTCCCTGTGACAGAAGATTCCAAGTGTTGTATTTTCATGGTTGCTACACACTCCCATCAAATGTGGAATTTATTTCCCTTCTGCATCAGCCTGTGCTGGGACTATGAGCTGCTTTGGCTGATGCAGTGCAACAGAAGTGACTGTGTATAACTTCTGTGACTGAGCCTTAGGTCTGCAGTGTCTTCCTTCACTGCTTGTAGTGACCTCTCTTGGAAATGAGATGCCACATAAGAAGTCTGCATACACTGAGATGACCATGAAGAAGCCCACTTTAGTCACATAAAGAAAAAAAGTCCACATAGAAGAGCACAGTGGTGCCAAACAGGTGAACAAAGACTTTTTGGACCTTATTTCCCAGCCCAGATAGCAGGAATGCAACTGAGAGACTGATCTCAGCCAATACTGCATGGAGCAGAAGCACTGCCTGGGAAAGCTCTGCTCAAAATCCTGACCCAAAGAATTATGAAGAAATACAGTGGTTGTGATTTTTAAATCTCTAAGTTTTGGGTGCACTTGTTACCATAAAGATGAATCTGCCATAGCATCCGTGCCACACTCAGGTATTGGCTATGAGTAGCCTGCAAGAGGACTGCAATCATGGTGTAGCAGCTGGGGCTGTCAATCAATCACACTGGAACAGATAATCAACTGAAATAAAATTCAGTGTCTTTTGCACTAACAAAGACTTTATATGTTCATTATTGACTTAATGACCAAATACAGGTGAAGGCCTGCAAGATGGAGAAGAGCCTGTTGTGGAGAATAGAAAGGCAGTGAGGATTGTTTTTGGAGGGTGGAGAAAATTTAGCCTGTTTCATTTGTTGGTGGAATGTTTGATAACACTGTACCTATGATATCCTGGAAGAGAGGAATGTATCTAATTAACTCATGGATCTGGCTATGGGTGTTTGTCCCATATTGAAAATGCTAACTGATTTCATTTAAGAACCTATTTTGAAGTAAGGTGAGAGAAATCAACAAAAAAGCAGCTGTTTCATTTTCAAGTAGAATTTAGAGGAACTACATGTAACTTAGGACTTGCCAGGGCTGATAATAAAACTGATTCTCAGTCTCAGCTTCTCTAACTGGTACAAAGTCCCCAAGGCTCTCTGGATACAGAACCAAGATCAAATCCAGGTGCTTGCCTGTAAAATGTGACCTCAAGGTCAATATCAAGTCAAGGGTATTTATTAGGATCTCAGAAAATTTGAAAACGTAGTGCTTTGACCTCTCAGTTTGACAGAAGAGCTTCTACGAATCTTAAGTGATTTGTCCCATGACACCTTATTCACAAACCAAAGTAGAGGGAAGCATGTCTTCAAGATATTTGTAGATGTGGCCTTTGTCTACTGGTGTACATTATAATTTTTTATTTAATTTTATTTTTTTCACTTTGTTGTTATTTTCAGTTTTATTGAGGTATAATTGACATAAAACTGTCTAAATTTAAGATGTACAACATAATGATTTGATTTACATACACCACGAAATGATTACCATGATAGGTTTAGTGAACACCCATTATTTCATATAGGTACAACAGTAAAGAAATAGAAAAAAGTTTATTTACCTTGTGATGAGAACACTTGGGATTTACTCTCTTAACAACTTTCATTTGTAACACACAGCAGTTGTAATTATCTTTATCATGTTGTACATTACATCTCTAGTACTTATTTGTACTATAATTGGAAGTTTGTACATTTTGACAACCTTCATCAAATTCCCCCTCCCCTCCACCCCTGGCTCTGGTAGCCACAAATCTGATCTCTTTTTCTATGAATTTGTTTATTTGTTTTTGAAGTATAATTGACCTACAACACTATTTTAATTCCTGATACACAACATAGTGATTCAATATTTCTCTACATTTCAAAATGATCACCATGATAAGTCTAGTTGTCATCTGTCACCATACAAAAATATTACATAATTATTGCCTACATTCCTCACACTTTACATTTCATACCTGTGGCTCATATATTTTGTAACTGAAAGTTTATACCTCTTAATCTCTCTCACCTATTCCTCTCCACCCACCATCTGGAAACCACTTGTTTGTTCTCTGTGTCTATGACTTTGTTTCTCTTTGGTTATATTTGTTCATTTGTTTTGTTTTCTAGATTCCACATATAAGTGAAATCATACAGTATTTGTCTTTCTTTGTCTAACTTATTTCACTTAGCATAATACCCTCTGTGTGCATCCATGTTGTTGCAAATGGCAAGATTTCATTCTTTTTTATGACTGAGTAATGCCCACTATCACCACTTTTATTCAACATAATATTGGAAGTCCTAGCCACAGCAACAAGACATGAAAAAGAAATAAAAGGAATCCAATTGGAAAGGAAGAACTGTCATTGTTTGTGGGTGATATGATTCTGTATGTAGAAAACCCTAAAGACACCATGAAAAAAACTACTAGAACTCATCAACAAATTTGGTAAACTTGCAAGATTACAAATTAACATACAAAAATCTGCTGTGTTTCTGTACACTAGCAATGAACTATCAAAAAAAGAAATTAAGAAACAATCCCATTCACAATTGCATAAAAAGAATAAAATACATGGGAATAAATCTAAGGAGGTAAAAGACCTGGACTCAGAGAGCTGAGATACTGATGAAAAAAATTGAAGATGACACAAACAGAAGGATATACCGTGTTAATGGATTGGAAGAATTAATATTGTTAAAATGAGCATACTATCCAAGGCAATCTATAGATTCAGTGCGATCCCTATCAAAATACTAATGGCATTTTTCACAGAACTAGAACAAATAATTCTAAAATTTGTATGTAAATGCAAAGACCCTGAATAGGTGAAACAATTTTAAGAATAAAAATCAAATTAGGGGGCTTTCCTGGTGGCGCAGTGGTTGAGAGTCCGCCTGCCAATGCAGGGGACACGGGTTCATGCCCCGGTCTGGGAAGATCCCACATGCTGGGGAGTGGTTAGGCCTGTGAGCCATGGCCACTGAGCCTGCGCATCCGGAGCCTGTGCTCCGCAACGGGAGAGGCCACAACAGTGAGAGGCCTGCATACCACAAACAAACAAAACAAAATAGGAGGTATCATGCTCCCTGATTTCAAACTATACTACAAAGCTGCAGTAATCAAAACTGTATGGCACTGGCACAAAAACACACACATAGGTCAATGAAGCTCTATGTGAATAGAGAGCCCAGAAACGAACCCACACTTATATGGGCAGTTAATCTACAACAAAAGAGGTGATAATATACAACAAGGAGAAGACAGACTCTTCAGTAAATGGTGTGGGGGGAAAACTGGACAACTGCATGCAAAAGAACCAAACTGTCCTACTTTCTCACACTATATACAAAAATAAACTCAAAATGGATTCAAGACTTAAGTGTAAGAGCTGAAACCATAAAACTTCTAGAAGAAAATAGGCAGTACACTTTTTGACATTGTTCTTAGCAATACTTTTTGGATATGTCTCCTCAAGGGAAACAAAAGTAAACAAATGAGACTACATCAAACTAAAAAAGCTTTTGCACAGCAAAGGAAACTATCAACAAAATGGAAAGGCTGCCTACTGAATGGGAGAAGCTATTTGCAAACTGTATATCTGACAAGGGGTTAATATCCAAAATATACAAAGAACTCATACAACTCAACATCAAAAACAAACAAAAAATCCAATTTAAAAATGGGCAGAGGGCCTGAATAGACAGTTTTCCAAAGAAGACATACAGATGGTCAACAGGTACATGAGAAGATGTGCAGCATCACTAATCATTATGGAAATGTAAATCAAAACCACAGTGAGATATCATCTCACACCTGTCAGAATGGCTGTTATCAAAAAGACAAGAAATAACAAGTGTTGTCAAGGATGTGGAGAAAAGGGAACCCTCATGCACTGTTGGTGAGACTGTAAATTGGTATAGCCACTATGGAAAACAGTATGGAGGTTCTTTAAAAAAATTAAAAATAGAACTACCATACAATCTGGCAATTCCATCTCCGGGTATTTATCCAAAGAAAACAAAAACACTAATTCGAAAAGATATATGCACCCCTATATTCATTGCAACACTATTTACAATAGTCAAAATATGGAAGCATCTAAGTGCTCATCAGCAGATGAATGGATATGGAGTACATTGTAATTTGATATACAGGAAAGTCATATTTATTTTATAGGAACTGTACCAGTTTGGACTGAAAGGGTTAAGTGTTTGAAATGAAAAGAGAAGACCCCTGGGCCCCCAAATTTTACAGGCAAGAAGCAAGCAGAGAAAACCACTCAACTGAAGACATGGGCACTGTTTTATGGAACATAAAACAGAGGGTGAAATCATGCTCTGAGGAGAATCACTCCATGGGAGCAGAGGTGGATTGTAATTAATGCACACTTCCTGTCCTCAGAGCAGTAGGAATTGGTGACATATGCTCAGTGGATTTTAAGGTTGTTATGGATAAGTGACTATTGTGTGTCTCCTGTTCCCCCCCTTTTGGAATGAGAAGGTCTACTTCAGTTATTGTCTCTGTTTCCCCATTATATGGTTGGGTGACAGTAGGGGAAGACCCCTTTTTGGTTTTTGTTCATATGTCTCTGAAGTTAAGATGCTGCACCCAAAGAACTGGGTTTGAAGAAATTATTCTCATCTGGACCTGATGTAGATAAAGAAATCCTGGTCCTCAAGCCTGGGCTTGATACTATAATAGAATGAAATTTTGAAATTTGGGGGAGAGGGTTGAGTGTATTTTACCTGAGGGAAGGAATTGTGGACAGAGGGCAGAATATGTGTTTCCAAAATTGGTCACAAAAATACTTCTCATCCCACATGCTAGTTTGCAATGTGACTTTTCCTTGACTGTATTAATTATGGAGCCTGTTTCTCCTCTGCGGGTATCTGGGCTATCCCTGGTCCGTGTTTGACCAATAGAATACAGCAGAAATGACTTTTTGTATCTTCCCAGTTCTTGGCTTTAAAAAGTCTTTAGTTTCTGTCTTTACCACTTGGAAGCCAGTGGCCCTATAAGAAGCCCCACTATGCTAAGACCACCATGCTGTTAAGAAGCCCAAACTAGCCATGTGGAGAGAGAACAGCCATGTGGAGGAACCCTTAGACACCAGCAATGTGAGTGAAGCCATCTTGGATCTTCAAGCCCAGCCCAGTTACCAGCTGACTGCTGCTGACTTAATGGCCCTTGTGCAGCAGCAGAACAATACTGACCCATATCCGAACCCATATATTCATGAGAAGATAAAATAGTTATTGTTTAAAACACTTTTGGAGAAGTTGGTCATGTAGCAATAACTTCCAGTCTTATAATTCTCTAGCTTCCCCTGCATCAGCTGTTCAGTTTCCTTAGTATGTGCCTGCCTGCAGTCCAGGAACAAACATAGCTGCTGTGCTTATTGGGCATGCGGATTTGTGCTGCCTATGCAATTGTAGTTTTTGATCAATTATCTCATTTTGTGTTCCTCCTCCAATTCTAAGTTGTTAATTTATTGACTCCAGAACATTTCTTCATAGAAAACAAAAGAACAGAACAAAATACAACATGAAACAAAATTTCCTTCCTTTGCTGCATTTTTCTCCTGTGAATACTTTTCCTGAAATATGTCTTAATTTTAGTTTAATAGTTTCCCTCCTTCCATTCTCAAAACTTTAATGAATTTGTTTAATTCATTTAATACATTTACAATCATTCAGTGTTTAGGTGGGAGGAGTAAACTTGAGTATCTATATTCTGGAACAAGAAGTCCATTCATCCACATTCTAATCAACATTTACTCATTTATCTCCTTATTACTTCAACAAAAGGATTGTCTTACATAAAGCATCATATTAGGTCTTAAGCATATTCTGTAGGAGCTTACAATACAGTGAAGGAGGCAACCATTTAAGCAGGTAACTAGCACAAGTCAAGGTGAAATGAGAGCTGAGAGGAAGTCGCATACAATGTGTAGTTTGGTCACAGAAATGTAGGTCTTAAATCTGATGTGGGAGTGTGGAGATAACTTCACAGGGAAGGGAACATGTGAGCACCTAGCACTTAGCATAGTGTGCTCAAGTAGGCATATGAAGTATATTTAATTGAAATGTTTAATCTTGAGTCTGGTATAAGTATGCCTTCAATAGGTAGACAAGATAAGATGGATTTTCATACCCAGAGAAAAGCAGGAATAATAGCTTGAAAGAGCCAACAATGGTAGCAGGAAGTTTCATAGCATATCTGGAATACTGGATTTGTGGAGTGATGAAGTGACCCATTTGGCTCTAAAAGGGCAAAGAAACTGATGGCAGAATATAAATAATTTGTAAGGAGATATATATATTTCTTTTTAGTTGATACTGGGAAGATCTAGAATATTCTTGAATATAGTAGTGATGAAATATGAAAAGAAAATGATGGGATTATATTGACATGGAAATTGTTACAATATGAAAGATAAAGAATAGAGGAAAAGCAAAGAAAACTTCTAGATTTTTAGCTGGGGGACGAATATTTAGCTATTTTAGCAATGAAAACAAGCGATAAACTGTTACATATTGCAAAAAATCTGAATCGGAGTTTTCCAATTGAATCTGTTTTCATATAATATAATTAACATGGAAATTGTGGCAAAGGATGTTTCTATGGTTCAGATACTCACTTTTGTCCTCCACAGCTATGATCCCATGACCTAGATTGTGAAATTGAGCTGCCACTTAGTCTGATTCATTAAACAACGTCCTAAAAATAGCCACTGAAGTAGTAACATGAAATCTTACCAAATGGCTGTTAATGGAGATCTAAAAACCCATTATCTGGTAACTTAACGGCATATTTCTTTTTTTCTGATAAAAATAGATTACTCAGATCATAGGTAGCTTTTAATTACATTTAAAGGAACTCACTGAACAAACTCATTTCTAGTGGAAATGCAATGAAATTCTTTTAGCCACAATCCCAAGAAAATAAGAAAAACGTGGTTAAATGATATTTCAAACCAAGCCAATTTATTGAATTTTATGGACAATATAGAAAATTTTATACCACACTTGTACCTGAAGTATCTGAAAAGAAGTACCATTGGATTCACAATTTTAATAATTCTTACCTTTATGCCACATATTATATTATTCCATCACTTAAAAATTTTCTGAATTGTTAACTTATTTTCCCAACTTTCTCACTCCAGGCTGGCTTCTTACCTGCAGGTCTTCCCCTCTTGATTATGAAGGTCTCACCTGTTGTCTACTTACGAAACTCCCTTTCAATAAGAGATAGAAATTTTATTCAGTGTTACAAATGAGTAAAAGATAAATGGACTTCTGGCTGTCCTGAGCCTTAAAATCCTAAATAAAAATCAACTTTCTGAACTGCAAAAAATCTTTCATTTCTCTCCTCCTCATTCCACTCTGTCACTAATGAAACTAAGTTCATTAAGGTGTCAGTGGTTGATATTTCTCCCTGAGCATATTTGCACTTTAAAGGCTTTTTGGACAAATATCTAAAATATTGAAATAAAAAATTTTCAAAGATTTTGAAGCATGAAATGCAGGAAAAATGGAAGAGATGACAGGTGGTCAACTTGAAATTTCATGAAGTGAGTTTTCTGGGGAAAGGAATTTAATAATTAGGGAACAAGTTTGGGGAAGAAGTGTCTTCCCAGGATTCAGAAATCACATCATACTGGGAACTATCAAAATTTTCACTTTATAAGGCCATCATTTGGCCAGCTAGTCACATTTCTTTGTGTTTACATTATCTCAGCCCAGACCATCTGAAATTTAGTATATGTGCTGCTGAAGCGAGCACAGACCATCTGAAATTTAACTATGAAACAGACTAGTGAAGTTATCAATTATGAAGAAAAATCAAACTGGGAAAATAACTTTACTTAGAGTCAGTGGGAGTATTGGCACTTCTGTCTTATGAATGCCATGCTATTGGAAAACAGAGACAGTCAACATTGTAACTTGGAAATAAGAGCATGCTATTAGATGTGGGCATAGAAAAAAAATAAATGCACAGAAAGGATTTAAAATATTGACTTACACTGAGGGAAATAAAATGGCAAGTGGCAATGTTTTATTATGGTACTATGAAAAACAAACCTCCCAAATGTTCAAAACAAACAATTCCAGTATTACAAAATCTCATTAGCAATTAATCATAAGAGTATATAGACACAAATGAGATTAGAAATAATATTTCTAGAAGGTACTTTAGTTCCAAATCTGCATGGACATAGAAACCTTGAGCACATTAACATGACCTATTGTAATTAGAACTCAGCCAAGATAGGGCACTAAAGGCAATTTATGGGATTGGAGCCCTGTAAGAGCTGTATAACCTGATGAATCATTTCCCCAAACTCTGCTATAGTTCCAGGGCTCTTGTAATTCTGATGATAAAAGCACCTAATGAAACAGTTCTGAGGAGGAAGCATGTTTATCAAACTTTACTAATTGTGTTATCCTTTCACTATCTCATAGCTGCACTGATGAGACCGTAAGGGAAGACTGTCTACTATCAAAGGAAGACTCCAATTCATCTCTACTTAAAAGGGGTAATTTTTCTCCTCTAAAAAAATAAGTTGGCAGTGAAAGGAAGATTATTCTTTTCTTGCAATCCAAGAGAAAATTGAATCTCAAACGGTAAAATAGTAAAAGGGTGTCTTAACCACTTCTTTCCTAATTTAGACCCCTTTGGCTACACTCCATTGGTTGTGCCAGTAGTCCTCATTTCAGAGTAAAAGAAAAGCTATATGTCTGGATTTATTTTTAACTATCCAGCTTGGTAAAGGTATATTAAAACACAAATACAACATGCTGTTTCAATTAGCATTGCAAAATTTATACCCAGTATTTTCTGCTTCTCCTCTTCTTATTCTTGTTTGTAGATTCAGAGAGAAGCAAATGGAACTGAAAATAGGATTTTTAAAAATATGTAATTTATTTTTATAGCCAGGTTTAAGTATAATTTATATACAGTAAAATTCATCTTTTTCAGGTGTGCAGTTCCATGAGTTCTGACAGATATATAGAGTTATGTAGCCACCACCACAGTCAAGCTGTAGAATACAAACACGGGCAATTTGTTTTAAAAAGTTCTTAGAGAAGGAGTGAGTTGAGGAATGATTGCAATGGTAAAATGGAGTAAGTCAATTGGAGTGAGCAAAGCCATGAGAAAATAAGGCTGATTGTACAAAGGGAGGAAGAAAGAGGTGGTTAAGAGAGAAAAAGTAAAGAAATAGTGAAATAAAGGACATGGGCTGCAAGAATGGCACTCAAATGATCAGGGTTGGGGATTTGGACCCGTGAAGGAGATCCTGTATATATGGTCTCCTTACGACCCCTTTCATTTTTTCCAGTCTTCTCTGTTGATCTTTCTCTCATAATGAACCCTGCATGGTGGGACACTGCTTTAAACCACCTGTGCCTTATGTTGACTGTTTAATCCAATTAATATATGGAGTAGTAATTTTCAAACTTTAGTATGATTCAGATTGTCTGTGGAGCATTTAAAAGTTTATATGATTAGACACAGCTCCCAAAGATCATGATTCAATAATTCTTATATGGGACTCCTTTTAAAAGGTTGAAAAAACACTGCAATTAGATTTTGGAAAACAGAGTAACATATTTTAGTATCAAGAGTACTTAAAGACACAAAATATGCCATGAAGTGAGCACACAATGAGACCTATTCCTGCTAAAATGCTAAGATGCACACTACTCAAAGAAGACCCCTCTAGGCCCAGCTGTTACTCCTTGCCCCATACAGAGGAGGATGAGTGGGATAACTGGCTGCAGAATTGGAACAGCTGCCAATTACTCATTGTGGTCTTCAACTCCTCTTTACTCTCCCTTCTTTCCATTTTGTATATTAGAATATCTTTCTCTCCATTCCCTTCTCACTCTTTTAAATACATCTTCTCACACAGAAAGGGGCTGGTAGTCATTTATATTCAGACTAAAACCCATTCATTCTAGTTTATTAAGTCTCTTATTACCATTTTCTAATTATTTAACTCTAAAAAAACAAAAAAATATATTTTAACTCTTATAAAAGCAGGGACCACAAAACAGCAGCTTGCCAAATAAATGTATGTTTTATTCGGTAGATGATATTTTAAAAAATAATTTGAATTAGGTGCCAATATTTTAAAATGGAGATATTTTAGAAAAAAAATGAAATTCCTCCTTGGTAAAATGTCTGTAATGGAAAATGCTTCAGCATAATCAGTATTGTGCTACAGATCTGGCATATTAGCCAAGTTTTAGTCCTTGGTGGGTGAGATGATCAGCCAAATCGAGTAATTGGTAGAAAGGGCCAAGTACCTGAGACAACTGTTTTAAGCCTCATTTTGCTTTCTTTCAAAAATGGATTTTTAATGGTGAAATTCTGGTCTTTTTACTTATCTTGAATGAACGTTAGAACTAGTTTTCAGTAGTGAAACTAAAGGTATTCAGTAGGATGTATGCACCGGCTGCTCATGTATGTTTTAAAATCCTGCAAAGATGATTATGGGTCATACCTGAGCACCCCAGGTTGTTCTCTAATCCATCCTTGTATATCCATTGGTTTGGGAGCTTTTAGGATTGCATCATACCAGCAAGAGGGTACAGAACAGTACCTCAGGAATCTTTCAGTTCCTGCCTTGAGTAAACCTTTAATAAGGCTGTGATCAGAGCACCTAAAAGGCCAGAGTGAGACTTCTAGAAAGAACATGTTATATTAACTTTTTCTTTCCTTGCTTGCCATTCAGTGTATGTCTAAAAAAAAAGTCTGTGTGTGGCAGATTTTGGTCTAAAAGGTGCTTTCCTTGTAGCCTGGTAGTGAGTTTGTAGATGAGAAGCTAACCTGCATCACCCCAGACTTCTTTGGCCACCGCTCCTGTCTGGAAAAACCTAGAAGTTGTGCATTTCCAAACTGGATTATGTCCACTTGCAGTACTCCCCTTGAAAAATAAGGTTTGGCAACTCTAGGCCCCCACTATTTGAAAGGGAACAACAAGAAAGACCTGAGAAGTAGCTGCATCCTTTACTGAGTCATGTAATCTCTACTTTCCACAATAAACACCTCTTGCTCTTGCCTTAATCCCAGCCTGGTGCTCTTATTTACATTTCCTGCCTGGCCCCATGGGCATTGGTACCTGTGATCCCTCCACTGAAGGAATTTTAGATCCTGTGTGGGAGCAGATTTAAGCTTAGACCACTTCTCTTGGTGTTCAAAATCACGTATATGAATAGCTCTGAAGATAAACTTACATTTATTCATTTTGGTTCTTAGAATGGATTAGATAGGCCTTGAGGCTCACTGAACTGTCCTTATTCATTTCTTTTCTCTTTCCTATTCTGTCATCTTATTCTTTCTCATCCTTTGCCCCTAATATCACAAAGCTGGGGCTCCAGAGGTTTTACCTCTCCCCACCCTCATAGTGCTAATGCTAGCTAATGGAAGCCATCTATAGCTCAGTGACCCGTGGCTTTAAATAGGCCAGCAACTACAGCACCAGAATTTAGAATGAGTAGATGCTTCCAAAATCCTCTGATGACTGTATGGAGGAGGGTACATCAAAGGAAGGATGCGGGTCCAGGACACAAAGTACAGCTGGTGGGAAATAAAGTCAGGAGTCTGTGACCCATTGTGTGTGTACATGTGCAAATTATGGTGAATATTGAAGAGTATGCAGGTACATGGAGTCAGAGAAAATTTGAGGTTTAAATAATGAATCATCAAAGTGAAAAGAGAAAAAATGAGGCATTACTACTATACAAATGAAATGTTCGTCTCTGCCTTTTGAATAAGCTGCCACCTATGTATTATTTTTGTTTTTTAACATCTTTATTGGAGTATAATTGTTTTACATTGTTGTGTTAGTTGCTGCTGTATAACAAAGTGAATCAGCTATAAATATACATATATCCCCATATCCCCTCCCTCTTTCGTCTCCCTCCCACCCTCCCTATCCCACTCCTCTAGGTGGTCACAAAGCACAGAGCTGATATCCCACTGCTATGCCGCTGCTGCCCACTAGCTAGCTGTTTTACATTCGGTAGTGTATATATGTCAATGCCACTCTCTCACTTTGTCTCAGCTTACCCTTCCCCCTCCCCGTGTCCTCAAGTCCATTCTCTATGTCTGCGTCTTTATTCCTGTCCTACCCCTAGGATCTTCAGAACCTTTTTTAATTTTTTTTAGATTCCATATATATGTGTTAGCATAAGGTATTTTTCGCTTTCTGACTTACTTCACTCTGTATGACAGACTCTAGGTTCATCCACCTCACTACAAATAACTCAATTTCATTTCTTTTTATGGCTGAGGAATATTCCATATTCCACATATTCCATATGTGCCACATCTTCTTTATCCATTCATCTGTCGAGGGACACTTAGGTTGCTTACATATCCTGGCTATTGTAAACAGTGCTGCACTGAACATTGAGGTACGTGACTTTTTAAAAAATTAAAAAAATTTTTTTTTTACTTCTGAGATATACATTTTAAAGTAATAACTAGAATTATGACTTATAACATTATACCAGAACATATAAGATTTTTAGAAATTTCATGTAATGTCTGAAACATTTATATTAACATATTTCCATACAAATAGCCCAAAGAAAGTTTAGTATTTTGTTTGTTTGTTTGTTTTTTATACTACAGGTTCTTATTAGTCATCAATTTTATACACATCAGTGTATACATGTCAGTCCCATTCACCCAATTCAGCACACCACCATCCCCACCCCACTGTGGTTTTCCCCCCTTGCTGTCCATACGTTTGTTCTCTACATCTGTGTCTCAACTTCTGCCCTGCAAACCGGTTCATCTGTACCATTTTTCTAGGTTCCACATACATGCGTTAATATACGATATTTGTTTTTCTCTTTCTGACTCACTTCACTCTGTATGACAGTCTCTAGGTCCATTCACATCTCAACATATCACTCAATTTCGTTTTTTATGGCTGAGTAATATTCCATTGTATATATGTACCACAACTTCTTTATCCATTTGTCTGTTGGTGGGCATTTAGGTTGCTTCCATGACCTGCCTATTGTAAATAGTGCTGTAATGAACATTGGGGTGCATGTGTCTTTTTGAATTACGGTTTTCTCTGGGTATATGCCCAGTAGTGGGATTGCTGGATCATATGGTAATTCTATTTTTAGTTTTTTAAGGAACCTCCATACTGTTCTCCATAGTGGCTGTATCAATTTACATTCCCACCAACAGTGCAAGAGGGTTCCCTTTCTCCACACTCTCACCAGCATTTATTGTTTGTAGATTTTTTGGTGATAGCCATTTTGACTGGTGTGGGGTGATACCTCATTGTAGTTTTGACTTGCATTTCTCTAATGATTAGTGATGTTGACCAGCTTTTCATGTGTTTGTTGGCAACCTGTATACCTTCTTTGAAGAAATGTCTATTTAGATCTTCTGCCCATTTTTGGATTGGGTTGTTTGTTTTCTTGATATTGAGCTGCATGAGCTACTTGAATATTTTGGAGATTAATCTTTTGTCAGTAGCTTCGTTTGCAAATATTTTCTCCCATTCTGAGGATTGTATTTTCATCTTGTTTATGGTTTCCTTTGCTGTGCAAAAGCATTGAAGTTTCATTAGGTCCCATTTGTTTATTTTTGTTCTTATTTCTATTTCTGTAGGAGGTGGGTCAAAAAGGATCTTGCTGTGATTTATGTCATAGAGTGTTCTGCCTATGTTTTCTTCTAAGAGTTTTATGGTGTCTGGCCTTACATTTAGGTCTTTAATCCATTTTGAGTTTATTTTTGTTTGTGGTGTTAGGGCATGGTCTAATTTCATTCTTTTACATGTAGCTGTCCAGTTTTCCCAGCACCACTTATTGAAGAGGCTGTCTTTTCTCCCTTGTATATTCTTATGTCCTTTATCAAAGATAAGGTGACCATATGTATGTGGGTTTATATCTGGGCTTTCTATCCATTGATCTATATTTCTGTTTTTTTGCCAGTACCATACTGTAGCTTTGTAGTTTAGTCTGAAGTCTGGGAGTCTGATTCTTCCAGCTCTGTTTTTCTTTCTCAAGATTGCTTTGGTTATTGAGGGTCTTTGGTTTTTCCATACGTATTGTGAAATTTTTTGTTCTAGTTCTGTGAAAAATGCCATTGGTAGTTTTATAGGGATTGCATTGAATCTGTAGGTTGCTTTGGGTATTATAGTCATTTTCACAATGATTCTTCCGATCCAAGAACATGGTATATCTCTCCATCTGTTTGTATCATCTTTAATTTCTTTTATCAGTGTCATATACTTTTCTGCATACAGGTCTTTTGTCTCCTTCGGTAGGTTTATTCCTTGGTATTTTATTCTTTTTGTTGCAGTGGTTGGTAATGGGAGTGCTTCCTTAATTTCTCTTTCAGATTTTTCATCATTAGTGTATAGGAATGCAAGAAATTTCTGTGCGTTAATTTTGTATCCTGCAAATTTACCAAATTCATTGATTAGCTCTAGTAGTTTTCTGGTAGTATCTTTAGGATTCTCTATGTATACTCTCATGTCATCTGCAATCAGTGACAGTTTTACTTATTCTTTTCCAATATGGATGCCTTTTCTTTTTCATATCTGATTGCTGTGGCTAAAACTTCCAAAACTATGTTGAATAATAGTGCTGACAATGGGTAACCTTGTCTTGTTCCTGATCTTAGAGGAAATGGTTTCAGTTTTTCACCATTGAGAATAAGGTTGGCTGTGGCTTTGTCATATATGGCCTTTATTATGTTGGGTAAGTTCCCTCTATGCCTACTTTCTGGAGAGTTTTTATCATAAATGGGTGTTGAATTTTGTCAAAAGCTTTTTCTGCATCTATTGAGGTTATCATATAGTTTTTATTCTTCAGTTTGTTAATATGGTGTATCACATTGATTGATTTGCATATATTAAAGAATCCTTGCATTTCTAGATAAACTCCACTTGATCATGGTGTATGATCCATTTAATGTGCTGCTGGATTCTGTTTGCTAGCATTTTGTTGAGAATTTTTGCATGTATGATCATCAGTGATATTGGCCTGTAGTTTTCTTTTTTGGTGATATCTTTGTCTGGTTTTGGTATCAAGGTGATGGTGGCCTCATAGAATGAGTTTTGGAGTGTTCCTCACTCTGCTATATTTTGGAAGAGTTTGAGAAGGATAGGTGTTAGCTCTTCTCTAAATACTTGATAGAATTTGCCTGTGAAGCCATCTGGTCCTAGGCTTTTGTTTGTTGGAAGATTTTTAATCACAGTTTCAATTTCAGTGCTTGTGGTTGGTCTTTTTATATTTTGTATTTCTTCCTGGTTCAGTCTCAGAAGCTTGTGGTTTTCTAAGAATTTGTCCATTTCTTCCAGGTTGTACATGTTATTGGCAAATAGTTGCTTGTCTTCATCTCTCATGATCCTTTTTATTTCTGCAGTGTCAGTTGTTACTTCTCCTTTTTCATTTCTACTTCTGTTGATTTGAGTCTTCTCCCTTTTTTTCTTGATGAGTCTGGCAAATGGTTTATCAATTTTGTTTATCTTCTTAAAGAACAAGCTTTTAGTTTTATTGATCTTTGCTATCACTTCCTTCATTTCTTTTTCATTTATTTCTGATCTGATCTTTATTATTTCTTTCCTTCTGCTAACTTTGGGGTTTTTTTGTTCCTCTTTCTGTATTTGCCTTAGGTGTAAGGTTAGATTGTTTATTTGAGATCTTCCTTGTTTCTTGAGGTAGGATTGTATTGCTATAAACTTCCCTATTAGAACTGCTCTTGCTGCATCCCATAGGTTTTGGGATGTCATGTTTTCATTGTCAGATTTTTCTAGGTATTTTTTGATTTCCTCTTTGATTTCTTCTGTGATCTCTTGGTTATTTGGTAGTGTATTTTTTAGCCTCCATGTGTTTGTATTTTTTACAGTTTTTTTCCTGTAATTGATATCTAGTCTCATAGCGTTGTGGTCGGAAAAGATACTTGATACGATTTCAATTATCTTAACATTACCAAGGCTTGATTTGTGACCCAAGATATGATCTGTCCTGGAGAATGTTCCATAAGCACTTGAGAAGAAAGTGTATTCTGTTGTTTTTAGATGGAATGTCCTATAAATATCCACCTTGTTCAATGTGTAATTTAAAACTTGTGTTTCCTTATTTATTTTCATTTTTGTTGATCTCTCTATTGGTGACAGTAGAGTGTTAAAGTCCCCTACTATTATTGTTTTGCTGTTGATTTCCCCTTTTGTGGCTGTTAGCATCTGCCTTATGTAATGAGGTGCTCCTATGTTGGGTGCATAAATATTTACAATTGTTATATCTTTTTCTTGGATTGATCCCTTCATCATTATGTAGTGTCCTTCTTTGTCTCTTGTAATAGTCTTTATTTTAAAGTCTATTTTATCTGAAATGAGAATTGCTACTCTAGCTTTCTTTTGATTTCCATTGACATGGAATATCTTTTTCCATCCTTTCACTTTCAGTCTGTACTTGTCCCTAGGTCTGAAGTAGGACTGTTATAGACAGCATTATAGGGGTCTTGTTTTTGTATGCATTCAGCTAGTCTGTGTCTTTTGGTTGGAGCATTTAATCCATTTACATTTAAGGCAATATGTATGTTCCTATTACCATATTCTTAATTGTTTTGGATTTGTTATTGTAGGTCTTTTCCTTTTATTGTGTTTCCTGTCTAGAAGAGTTCCTTTAGCATTTGTTATAAAGCTGGTTAGTGGTGCTGAATTCTCTTAGTTTTTGCTTGTCTGTAAAGTTTTTAATTTCTCCATCAAATCTGAATGAGATCCTTGCTGGGTAGAGTAATCTTGGTTGTAGGTGTTTCCCTTTCATCACTTTAAATATGTCTTGCCACTCCCTTCTGGCTTGCAGAGTTTCTGCTGAAAGATCAGCTGTTAACCGTATGGGGATTCCGTTGTATATTATTTGTTGCTTTTCCCTTGTTGCTTGAAATAGTTCTTCTTTGTATTTAATTTTTGATAGCTTCATTATTATTATGTCTTGGCGTATTTCTCCTTGGATTTATCCTGTATGGGACTCTCTGCACTTTCTGGACTTGATTGACTATTTCCTTTCCCAAATTAGGGAAGTTTTCAACTATAATCTCTTCAAATATTTTCTCAGTCCCTTTCCTTTTCTCTTCTTCTGGGACCCCTGTAATTTGAATGTTGGTGTGTTTAATGTTGTCCCAGAGGTCTCTGAGACTGTCCTCAATTTTTTTTTTTTTTTGCAGTACGCGGGCCTCTCACTGTTGTGTCCTCTCCTGTTGTGGAGCACAGGCTCTGGAGGTGCAGGCTCAGCGGCCATGGCTCATGGGCCCAGCCGCTTCGCGGCCTGTGGGATCTTCCTGTACCGGGGCACGAACCCGCATCCCCTGCATAGGCCAGCAGACTCTCAACCACTGCACCACCAGGGAAACCCTGTCCTCAATTCTTTTCATTCGTTTTTCTTTCTTCTGCTCTGCAGTAGTTATTTCCACTATTTTATCTTTCAGGTCACTTATCCGTTCTTCTGCCTCAGTTATTCTGCTATTGATTCCTTCTAGAGAATTTTTAATTTCATTTATTGTGTTGTTCATCATTGCTTGTTTGCTCTTTAGTTCTTCTAGGTCCTTGTCCAGTGTTTCTTGTATTTTCTCCATTCTATTTCCAAGATTTTGGATTATCTTTACTATTATTACTCTGAATTCTCTTTCAGTTAGACTGCCTATTTTCTCTTCATTAGTTTAGTCTGGTGGGTTTTTACCTTGCTCCTTCATCTGCTGCATATTTCTCTGTCCTCATGTTGCTTAACTTACTTTGTTTGTGTTTTCCTTTTCGCTGGCTGCTGGTTCATAGTTCCCATTGTTTTTGGTGTCTGCCCCCAGTGGGTAAGGTTGGTTCAGTGGCTTGTGTAGGCTTCTTGGTGGAAGGGACTGGTGCCTGTGTTCTGGTGAATGAGGATGGATCTTGTCTTTCTGGTGGGCAAGACCACATCTGGTGGTGGGTTTTGGGGTGTCTGTGAACTTAGTATGATTTTAGGCAGACTCTGTGCTAATGGGTGGGTTTATGTTCCTGTCTTGCTAGTTGTTCAGTATGGGGTGACCAGCACTGTAGCTTGCTGGTCCTTGAGTGGAGCTGGGTCTTAGAGTTGAGACACAGATCTCTGGGAGAGCTCTCGCAGAGTGATATTACGTGGGGCCAGGAGGTCTTTGATTGACGAATGTCCTGAACTCAGCTCTCCCACCTCAGGCACTCAGGCCTGACACCCGGCCAGAGCACCAAGACCCTGTCAGCCACACAGCTGTATGGTGAACCGGAGTTAGATGGTGAAAGGAGTTGAGCAGCAGTGGACAGGGAGAGAGTGCTCAGCAGCTCAGAATGAGGAAGGCCAATATCTGTTCCCAGATATTTCAGTTCACAATTCTGTATTCTTGCTCACATCCCTCATTATGAGCATCATTTTCTGACACCTTATCTGGGAGTGAAGGGTTTTAAGAAGTTAGCTGTGGTTCTCAAATGTATCTGTCATTCAGGTAGAGGTTGTCACTGGTCCCTTGTGGACCTGTCTGTGAAGCTGCTTGGATGTCTTCAGTGACATGGCATCTGCCTTCCCCAGAATGAATGACCCCAAACTGGCTCCATTGGCTCCACCCTCGTGGCCTGACAGACCCTACGCGCAGCACGCTGCCCACCTCGTCCCACCCCCTTACCCAACCCACCTATGTATTCTTAAATTCCATCAGAATCATGGTTATGTATGTCATTAAATAAAAGCACAAGTATAATTATTATATTATTGATTTAAACAGAAATATCTCCCTTTACTACCGTTCTCAAAGATTGTTGCTTGTTTAATATAGTCACATACAAACCTTCATGAGCAGTTATTTACTTAAAAATATAGAAGAGCCATAGCAGTAAGAATTTTGTTTCACTTGTTCACTGTATCCCCAGTACCTCAACTAGTTCCTGGCACATAATAAGATGAATTTTTTTTAATGGATGAATGGCTGTGTATACATTTGTGAGAGACAGAGAGCAGTCTGAGCATTTGGGTGGAGAAATGTAGTAATCTCTATTATTACATCATTGTTGTATTATTGAATAAAATTATGGAATAAAAAGTATTCCACTTCCTATATATACGTTTATATAAAGACTCAAACTGTTCAAGATTTGCACAATGTTAATATTAAATGTAAGGTGTGTATTCTTTGATTCACTGATATAAATTTTAGTTCATGAAAAAAATTACAAAATTCTTACTGACAGTAGTTTTCACTCAGTTGTGGTAAACAGGTGTTCTGCATTAGACCTCAGAAAGTAAAGCTCTTCTTCCCTTTCCCCAACAAAATAAAACAGTCAGTGGCCTAATCTTGAAATCACTTCATCTTTTCATCAGGGAGGATGTGAATATGAGTTAGTAATTATTTAGTGAGTACTTGAGTTCTTTCTTGAAATATGTTAATTGGTACAAAATACGATCATACCTAGCACTCCTGCAAATTAGTATTGTGCTGGATTCAATCCCTCATCACTTGATTGACGTATATGTCAGAAATCTAGCCCTGAGGAACCTAACATTGTAATTTGTGGTATTTTTCATATTATCATTGTTTTGAGACTTTGAAATATTGGGAGGAGAAAAAGTAACATTGATTTTGACCACTCTGCCAGTGTGCTTCTAGCTAAGCATGTGGAGAAGTGTGAAATAGAAAGAGATAAGATAAAGGAGAAATTCAGAGGATCAGAATAAAGTCCCCTAAAAGTCAAAAAGAGCACTTTTTCTTTCCTTTCTTACATCACTTACACTTCTGTACTAATAATAACAGTGCCTCTGTTCCATCTCTGCCCTGGCTCTGGGGAAACCTGGTTCACTCTGTTCCACTAGGGCACATAGCCCTCCTGCACTCCTTAGTATCTAGGGCCCTACCCTCTAGTTAAGAGGATTATGAGTGTCCTGGGCCACAAAGAAGGCTAGTCCAGCATAATTCAAATGGGGCTGAGAAAAGACTCAGGGCAGATATAGCAGACACTGATCAGCAAACTGGGAAGTCCTCACCGCACAGCACCCATAAACAAGCCAGAATGGCTCTTTGCCCCTAATTGCAGAAAGTGCACACTCAGAGGCATCTGAGATGTCGGTGCTATTTCAGCTGTGCTGAAATTCTTAAAAAGACAACTGATGGTGCAAGGTTGAGGGGAGGTGGGGTACTCTCTCCTGGCCATATGGTCATTTCTAATAAGCTTTTTTTTTTTTTTCCTACCAATCTCTGTCATTCATCCCCTCCCTCACTTCCCCTGCTTTCCTCTAACCTGTTAAATACTGTCTTTTCTAGGGGATAGATGACCTGGGTTTCTTTCATTTTTCCCAACCTATGTTTATGGCATTAACTTTGTGCCCTGAGTTTTTCAGGGCTTGAGGATTTGAAACTCACAAAGGCTAGCCTCAGTGGTGATGTTCTGATTTAGCCTGAATTTAGTGCTATATGTATGCAGGGTGTAGGGATCACTGTGAACTTATAAAGAAATTCTGTTTACTTGAGTTTGAACAATATAGTGCTTGATAAAAGGTCATTAATTGTCAATAAATTAATATTCAATATACTAATTATCAATTTAAAATTTTAGTTTATTATAAGTAACATTTTAGTTTATTATACTTATAACCATATAAGTAATTTTTTTTTTTTTTTTTTGCGGTATGCGGGCCTCTCACTGTTGTGGCCTCTCCCGTTGCGGAGCATAGGCTCCGGACACTCAGCGGCCATGGCTCACGGGCCCAGCCGCTCCGTGGCACGTGGGATCTTCCCGGACCGGGGCACGAACCCACGTCCCCTGCATTGGCAGGCAGACTCTCAACCACTGCGCCACCAGGGAAGCCCATATATAAGTAATTTTTTAATAGTGTTTTACACTTCAGATTATGCTTATTTATTTGGACAACAATCATGTATCAACTTTAGGTTTGTTTTTACTTTCATGAAAATTACTGTTATCTGTTTTCTTCCTTATACTAAATATTAGCATATGTATAAAAAAGGGGAGGGCTTCCCTGGTGGCGCAGTGGTTGAGAGTCCATCTGCCGATGCAGGCGACGTGGGTTCGTGCCCTGGTCTGGGAAGATCCCGCATGCCGTGGAGCGGCTAGGCCTGTGAGCCATGGCCGCTGAGCCTGCACCTCTGGAGCCTGTGCTCAGCAACTGGAGAGGCCACAACAGTGAGAGGCCCGTGTAGTGAAAAAAAAAAAAAAAAAAAGGGAAGGGTATCCCTACAGAAAGGAAACTACAAAAGTAGTCAGTAAATACAAAGACTAAACACATCTTTGAATTAAAAGAGTGAGTAAATAACAATGAATAGCAGATGAAGAAAGGAGAAGGAAAAAAGACAAATGGGTGGATAGAAAAGCATAAAAAGTCAGAGACTGAGCGATTCTAAAATAAGTTAGAAGTAAACTCATATTTAACCACACATAGAAGAAAGAAGACAATGAATGATCCACTCAAACACACAAGAATGGCTTTTGCCTAGTGCTTGATGCATATTAGAAACTCAGCACATGTTTATTAAACGAGAAAATGAAAGAAATACAGGCAGAGAAAAAAACCCTGCTGAAATAAAGGATCCATACTGTGACCTTTATACTGCATGTGAAGACTTAAATCCTAATGTGATGTTGCCAAATATGTATTGTTTAGGCATAAATGCCTTCAATGTTTGAAATAGTCTGGTTCACGTAAGATAAAAGACTGTCTTGTTTAACCATAGTCAAGTGCTGACAATCTCTGCTGTTGGAAGGAGAAAAACATGTAATTTAGTACAGAAGATAATATAAAACTTTTTTAAAAGTATATCATGAAGCAATGTCTAGGTTACACATATTCAAATAAAGAATTTTCTCTATTAATCATGATTTTCATAGGAAAACATTAAAATTAGTATTGTTTTTCTCTGGGACATAAAATTATTGGGTAAGGCATTTTAGAAAACTAAAAAGTCAAACTTGTCAAAAAAGTTATCGTAAATGTCCAAACATTGAAAAATGGCTATGTAAATAATGATACAACTTAATTGAATTTTAAAAGCTATGTAATCAATTATAAACACTCTTACAAAGAATTATGTTACAACTATGTATAAGTGAATGTAAATACACAGGAGTTGGGAGAAAAATTAGAAAAAATAAAAAGTTTAAATTTTTATTAATATTTAATTTATTAAATTAACATTTAACTTATTTAAATGGTAGGATTTGAGATTTCTTGTTTTTATTTCTGGCTGACATATTAGTTCCATAAAAAGTGAAGAGTTGTCAAAGACCATTCACAAAATTTGTTTTCTACACGTGAATTTCCCCAAATCAACATTTCCTGTATGTTCCTTTGAAAACCTATAGTGAAATTATTACATGAAATTTAAGTTTTCCAACTATGGGACTCACAGTTTTTCATTAGATGAATAAAGGACTATCCTATTGTTAAGTGCATATGAGATCTGTCATTTACCTTTAGTACGTTTTCCAGTGTCTGTTTTCGCTAGTGAATTTCTGAAGGAGACAAGATGTGGTGTTTTCAAAACTTATTCTTCCTTGGGTCATGTTTTGGTTGTTTAAGGTCATTACTCTTATAGAGGAGATGGATGATGGGTTCTTCAGAGGTGAAAAAGTAAATTTGTTCAAGACATTTCATCAATATTCTTTATGCAAATTATAAGGCTGTGTAATTTTTACTGCAATTATTATTATTATTTTTTTTTTTTTTGCGGTATGCGGGCCTCTCACTGTTGTGGCCTCTCCCGTTGCAGAGCACAGGCTCCGGATGTGCAGGCCCAGCGGCCATGGCTCACGGGCCCAGCCGCTCCACGGCATGTGGGATCTTCCCGGACCGGGGCACGAACCCGTGTCCCCTGCATCGGCAGGCGGACTCTCAACCACTGTGCCACCAAGGAAGCCCCTTACCGCAATTTACTGATAACTAGTTTATCTAACCTTTGGCATCAGTTAAAGGCAGTGAGGTGGAGGCATTTGTTTTAAAAAAATCAATGTGGTTTTTCTTTTTTTTCCTGAAATATCATCTAATAAAATAATGCTTGGAATTATCCAGTTGCAGAATTCTCATTACTTAGACATAAAATGTATATATGCTATCAGCAGAAAGCTCAGATTGTGATAGTGATATTAACAGACAGAATTGACACTGGGTCCTAATGGTACCTAGCAAATATATTTTTGACTTGAGCAGTTGTCATTAATTCTACCTTGATTTATCAGTGCCACCAACTTTCCTCACTGGTTTTCCGTATCATTTAATAGTTCTTGAGATCTGTAGCTCACCAGATTGAACGAGAACCTGAAAGCATCAGTCTTTGAAAAATATATCTCAAGATGAAGGAGAGGCAGAGAAGGTGCTCTTGATTTCATCCTGTTTAATTTTATTTACCTAAATGATTATGTTTTATTAAATTTGAAATATATGTTTAGAGTTTCAAGAATAAGGATATCTGATCTTGAATGTTAAACAAGTTAAGTTGAGCCTGGTGAAAATGGGAAGTAGTAGAAGACATGAAAAACTGAGAGGATGATGGAAGTTAACATAAATTGAGGTAGGATACAATTATTAAAAAACAAATGTGTTTGATAATAAGTTTTCTGATGTCTTGTACATAGTAGGCATGATGCAAACTTTATTTAGGTTTGTTTAAGTAGTATACAGCTCAAAACAATTTTATTCTTCTGATTATCAATCTAGTCTACTTTGTAGACTGAGGATCTGAGCCACTTTATTTTGATGGTTGTTTCGGGTGTCACATGAGCATATGGGTGTAATAAGGAAGAAGAAAGATAATTCAGGTCATGTTAAGTTCCTGAGGAATGTTGCTAATTCTACTTTAATGCACATCCATTAGAGTATGCGTTTTAGCTTTAGAATCAAAATTTGAAAACTTCATGAATTTTCATAGAATTATCTCATAGTTTATATCCAAACTCTCTATATCTGATATACGATTATTTGTCTATGGACAGGAGATCCACAGACTTTAGTTATTGGTCAGTGAATTTTCTTTATTATATTCTGGTTTTTTTCTCTCCCTTTATTCTTATAGTTAGTGTCCATCTTCAACAAAAATGATTTTTCTATTTTTGCACTTGGGAGATTTTTTCTTTCTTTTTTTTCTTTTTAAGATCTGAAAGAATTACTTTTCACTATACAAGATTTAGAATTTTATGTATCCCTTTTCTCTTTTAAATTACTCAGATTCTTTAAAATTGTTTGTATTCTGCTTGGCTAAAGATATTCGAAAGGATGAATATAAGAGAATTTACTTGGAGGATGATACTTCTCATTAAAATATGAATAGAAGTAGGGACTCTGGGTAGTATTTAATCTGTCAGATGTAACACAAAAGATAATTTTCTTTGGAAGGTAGATGTGACTTACAACTGCAAGTCAATTATTTAATAAGAGTTAGAAGCGTCTCTGCTCTTCCTTCAGAAATGCATGAAATAAGCATTTACATTTTTTATATAAATTAATAAATTCTTTAAATATACCCTATTCTCTCAATGTTCTCTCTGAAAACTTAATGTTATGAGGTACATCCATTACAGGTCATCTTTTGATCCTGGAAAATAATGTGCATTCTTTAGGAAATATTTTATATATATATATATATATATATATATATATATATATATA
>NW_021703768.1:79387006-79447738 GCF_005190385.1 Monodon monoceros
TATATATATATATATATATATATATATATATATATATATACACATACATATGGAGAGAAAGAGAGGGAGACAGCTTTTCAGAACTTTGTCATCGTACTTCAGGCATAGTTTTCAGTATTTACCCATAGAGATTAAAAATACCTATTCCTAAACTCATGTCCTAGAAATCTTATTTAATGGTTCTGGACTGAGGCCCCGAAATGCCAGTTTTTAAGATGCTCTTTGAGTAACTACACAGATGGGTTTGAGGAATACTGATGTACATAATATCAATAGTCCACACATTTGGGGAATCATTTGATTATTACTTATTTCTGTTAAGTCCATCATTGTATGTATATGTGTATATAGCTTTATATAACATTATATATATATGTAGCTTTATATAATATATATAATTAAAGTTATATACTTTATATAAATTATAACTAAGTATATATATATCTCATTATTTTGTGAGCACAATGGGAGATAATTATAATTATGGATCAAAGGACCATCATATTAGTTTCCTGTGGCTGCCACAACAAATTACCACACATTTGGTGGCTAAAACAACAGAAATGTATTCTATCACATTTCTGGAAGCCAGAAGTTTGAAATCAAGGTGGCAGCATGGCCATGCTCCTCTGAAAGCTCTAGCAGGGAATTCTTTGCTTTTAACCAGCTTCCGGTAGCTCCTGGCTTTCCTTGGCTTGAGGCTATGTAACTCTAATCTCTGCCTCCAACCTCATAATGACCCTCTCCTCTGTGTGTCTCAGTGTTTCAGATCCCCCTCATCTTTCTCTTATAAGGACACTAGTCATTGGATTTAGAGCCTACCCTAAATTTTGCATAATTTTATCTTGAGATCCCTAATGATATCTGTAAAAACCTTGTTTCCTAATAAGTCACATTTACAGGTACCAGGGTAGAGACTTGGACATATCTTTTGGGTGGGCACAGTTCAGCCCACTACAGCTGTACATTTTCCATTTTCATTTTGAGGCAATTGACTTTCATCAATCATTTGAGCAGCCTATGGCTTTTTCAGTTATGAAACAATAATAGTGACCAATTCCTTTAAAAACTATCTGACTTACTAATCATTTATTTATATTTTATCCAGTTCCTACTGAATAACCTGGGTTATTAACAGCATTTTTTAAATCCGTGTTTCTGCATGGTCCACGCAGGATGTGGCATGTGAAATTTGGTAGAAATGGCCAGTATATATTTATAGGATACTGGTGCGTAGAAAGCATGGGTTTCATCTTGATCTTAAGCTAACACATGATCTTCTTCACAACTGCAGAAAATGGGAAAAGCCAGACATTTTTGAAAGAAGTAAACAATGGTTCTATAAGAAATATGTAAGCAAAGTCATTTTTGCAGTCATTATTTTACAAACCATTAGTGGAGATGCTGTCATTTCCTCCCTGCTTATACCACTCATTTTAGAGATGATACCATGTCCTGGACATGGATAATCACATCAGGGGAGAATAACAGAATTTCTGGTTCAATCAGATTATGTCTCCAAGAAATTTGAAAGTAACCTCCAAGTATGAATCGATTGCATCGTGTTAGGTACTAGGACTGAAAGATCATGGTGAGATCAGGCCAGATCAGATGACCTGGCAACGCAAAGCCACTTAAAAAGTATAGAGATGGGGAAGCAAAACTCGAACACTTTGCTGAGGAACCTGGATTCACAAAGGTGAATGAAATCCACAAACATTCACACAGGAGCAGGCATGAGATTCCATGCGATGTGAAAGCAGCTGCCTGACAGCGCTTCAGTTCCTGTGAAATTTCACACAACCTCTTACTGTTGGGGTGTCTGAGATTTCCCCAGATCCTTATCCCAAATCTGACTTGAGTTGGTTTCCATCCAGCAGCCACACTATCTCTAAGATCAAGCTTGACACCCAAAGTGCAAACCCTTAAAAGTTCAAAATAGCTGAAAAAAATGCATTTAAAATTGGAAAAAAATTAATATAAATAAAAATGGATTTAATACCTTGACATAACTGTGGTTACTTGGAGTAAGTAGTGAATATCATTACTAGTAGTTATGTCCTACCTGGCTGTATTAAGAGATACAATTTTATACAAAGCACATGATTGAAAGCAAATGGATGCCAACATTTAGTATAAAGTAATGGAAAACACCTTGCCCATCAGGAAGCTGAACACTTTCTCTACACATATTTACACTACATGTTTGCCTTTCAAAAATTTTTTTGCAGATATCTAAAATGTAAATTTCTATTCCACCTATGTCAAATAATCACAGCTCCTTTTTATAATAATAGTAATAGTGATATAGTAAAAATGTAATAGTAAGTATGACTTATTACTGAGAGCTTACTAAGTGCCAGGTACTGAAAATACATTATGCCATTAATACTCAAAAGAATTATCTGATAGGTACTATCATTGCGCATATTTACCAGATGAAGAAACTGAGATTAGGAGGTTTAAAATGCTAACCCATAGATATGAAACCAAAACTTGATAGAAGTGGAATATCGACCTAGGACTGTATGATTACAAACTCCATACTGTACTGCCTCACTAATATCACTGAGTTTTCATAACAATTCACATCAATATTTTTGTTATTTTATTGAAATTATATTAAGAAAATTTAAGAAAGCATTCGACTAGCTTCATGACTCAGAGTATGTCTGAAAGCATGGAAATGGAAGAGATTTTAGAAAATATCAGCTCCCACTCCATTCCTCTTTTAAGTTACTAATCAAAATAATAGTATGAACTAAGCTAACGTTTTGGTTTTTAATAATGATGTAAACTCTTTCTTTAGAAATGAAAAAAATCACTGTTAGTTTAAATTGGATGCTAATATATAGGCTGAAAGCTTCTCTAATAAAGATGTGGGAACTGCTAGAATAAAAGAGGAACAGATCTCTGTGAGTTCTTGTCCCAAATTTACCGTATATGGCCTTGAACATACCTAATAATCTCGGTGGGTCTCAGTTCTTTGAGTGTAAAACAAGGATAATTAATTTTACTAACCTTGCCTAGGTCTTGTGAAGATTAATGAGTTAAGTCCAGAAAACATTCTGTTGTTCTTCAATGACAAGAACATGAAAAATGTTCAGTACAATAGTGAGACTGAGAAGACTGTGTTTATCATGCGTGCTATCTAATGGGCTGCCATAGGGGTTAGGATTAAGTCCTTTCCTTTTTAATATCACTGATGGGAATAAGCTCCTCATAATTACGAAAACATTTGAGAATGTTTGTGAGATGGCTGGAAGGGACCAAAGTAACAACTGTCTTAACAGTCCAAGGGCCCATGCTCCCTCTAATCCTTGCTCTGCCACTAACTAGGCTGTAAAAATGAGAATAACGTCTATCTCAGATGGCATTTATGCCAATTTATTTAGCACACATTCATTATCTGCCATGTATCAGGTGCTGTTTTGGGTGCAAGGGACACAGAAAAGAACAGAAAAAATCCTTACACTAAAAATGCTTACATTCTAAAAGAAAGATAGACAATAAATAAGGGGCAAGTAAACAAGCGATATGTTTTCAGAAATAACAAAGACTACAAGGGGAATAAAACAAGGTAAGGGGATGGGGATGGGAGAATGATGTGAAGTAAGTAAGTAAGTATAACTTACATATGGTCAGGGTGGTCTGAATAATGCAAGGAAATAGATCATATGAGGAACTGGGGATGGGGTGTTCCAGACAGAGGGAACAATATAGAAAAGGCTCTGAAGCAGGCAGGAGCTTGGCATGTTTGTGGAAAAGCAAGAGGGCTAGTGTGTTTGAAGCAGAGTATGCAAGAGGGATATTGTTGGAGATGAGGGCAGAGTGGCAGCTAAGAGCCGTGTTAGGTAGGGCCTCCTGCTCCTGGTAAAGAGTTTCCATTTTATTCTAAGTGTTGTGAGAATCAATAGGAAGGTTTTAAGAATGAAGTTTTATAAAGATTTTTCTGGCTGCTGAGGTTAGAATAGATGCATGAGAGTAAGAATAAAAACAGAGAGACTACTGTTGTAATCCAGATGATATGATAGTGAATAGGATTGGGGCAGAAGTTAGTGTGAGACTTGGGGTGTATCTTGAAGTTTGAGTAGACAGTTTGTTTTGATGGGTTAAGGAGGGGAGTGAGAGAGAAAGAAGAATCAGTGATGGTGCTTAGGTATTTGTCCTGAGCCTAGGAGGTGATTATAGCTTAAGATAAATACATGCAAATTTTACCAATATGACAAAAAATGGAAAGCCATGTCAAATCCTCAATAAAAAACAAGCAAGAGAAAAGAAGATCCATGTTAGTAAAAATGCAAATATTGAGGTACTAGGGGAATAATACAAAGTAACTTTGAATTCTTATAAATTCATATGTACCAGGGCAAGCAATTATTTGTGGGAATGGATTAAGGGATAAAGATGCTAATTATGTAACAGGTAAAACACTTCAGCTATATAAACCTTTCATAATTTGTGTCTTGCATTGTTAAATTGAAGTTGAAACTTCAAAACAAATATAAGAACATATTGGTAAATACTAGATAGAGAGAAGTTTGAATAAAAAAGGAAGCAACTCCCAATGTGATAATTTAGTTTACAAAGTATGGTTTGTTCTGTCTGACAGATTTCTTACAGGTATCTGCTAAATAGGAGAATACATTCAGCTATCTGTAGTTTTGGAGATACAATCCAAAGGGCCATAGGTGATCATTTATGTAGTAGGAAAACGAAAGGCCAGCATATCAGAAATAAACAATAGCGTTTGATTTGACTACAGGTGTATGAAAGAATGAATATAGTTAGTAAACATGTATTTGTGATGTAATTGGAAAACAAATTCCCCACACACTAAAAAGTGAGAGAGAAGGTGAGGGAGAGGTAGGGAGATTGAGAAAGAGAGAAATGAAGAAAAAAGAAAAGAAAAACACTGCTGGCCTGGCTTTGGTTTATAAACAAAAAATTATTTTTAATAAATCAGTGTGCTAGTCTCTCTCTTCACTGAAACATGTCAGAAACATGCCTTTCTGCTGTTGGGAGAGCGTGGAATTAGGGAAGCTCAGCTGAAAAGAATTTAAGAGAAACCAAAGAGTGAAAAGGAGAAATAGTCACTGAATATCTGTTTCTGACTCAAAATTTCCCAGATTTTGTATAGGTGAGCCAAAACTATGAATACAATAGTTTAATATATCCCGGGACAATTAAACCGATGTGAAATTAGACACAGAGGCATAGAAGTAGGTAATGAATAGCAATCCTGTAACACATGTAAGTAGATAGACTAGACGCCAGAGATTGCTACAGTATGGGAATAAATTTGCTTACACTATGAACATTCAGGAGTCTTTCTTCAATACAGTTATTGTATTTTCCTCGACAAATAATTTACTAGTCTCTCATAATTTGATATGCCACTATGGGTAAAGATATATACAGATAATTTACATAATTTATGGAAATAGTATCCCTCTACTAGTTGTGAATGGGATAAGCAGTTAAAAAATATTATTTAACTTCTTGAAAACCTAGAAGTCAATAAAATGTTATGTTAGAAAAATCAAAGTTATCAGTATAATAAGTAAATACTGATGTTACGTCATAGATAATGATTACAGTTTTTGGCTCCCAGCTTGGTTTTTTACTTCTCATGTAAGAATATAGAATTGTGAAACATTCTGGAGTGGATGTCATGAGTGTAATGCTTTGGATTATCAAATATATATATATATATATATACTTTTTATTAGTTAGGTATACAGTACTGAAAGCATTGCCATTTATTTTTATTAATTTTTATAGACTATTTGTAAAATGTAAGATCTCTGTTACATTTTTGTGTTTCAGTCAAGGATCCATATTCTTTGCTCAGGGTCCGTTTACCAGTGAAAGTGATTCTGGTAAATGGAAATGGAAATTTAGTATACATCCAATATAAAAATGTTTTTGCTTGTATCTGCTCACATACATTTTAATTTTTATTCAATTGAGGGCATATTTCTTATTCTTTCCATTTATAACAATCAAAAAATATGAGCAAGAATGAAATTTAATATAGTCTATCAGCAGTCCTGGTTCAGCCTAAGCTAAGGACTGGTGTCTAATTTACAGAAAAAATTTATATGAAGAATATGGGATAGGCCTATCAGGAGAATATTTTCTGAAGATATTGTTTGAAGCAAATAAAAGGTAGGGGTGGGGGACAGACTAGAAGTGGAAGGAAGAGCATATAGTCCCAACCTGGACTCAGGTACTTGTTCTGACTGTGCCAGGGAGAGATGTATTTTCTGCACTTCTCTGAAAGGAAGTGTGGCTCTATTCAGTGAATGGAAAGAATGGAAAGAATGTAGCATAATCTTGTCACCCCTTACCATCATACTTCTGCACTGGGTAAGCATGGGGAAAGTATTCCTTGGGAAGAGTAGTGCTGTTCTTGGGTAGTCCACGGTAATCACAAAGACCGTGGCAAGGTACAAGAGAAGATAAATTCTGTCGGCAAATAAGTAGCAGTGTTAGAATAGAATACCACTCAGGCATTAGTATCATGTAAAGTAGTTATCTATCGCTTCTCATGTACCAGACAGTAAACTAGGGACAGGAGATAAAGCAAGGAATGTGACATATTGAATTTCTACTGTCAGAGAGTTTATCTCTCCAGAGGAAAGGGGGGAAGGAATAAACATGAATAAATATGTATATACAATATACATATTAAATTGTATTATAGAGAAGTAGAGTGTGTTCTGTGAGAACATAAAAGGGGAAATAATCTAGATTTAGGAGTTCAAGGATGGCATGTTGAAGTTATATTGTCAGATGGCTGGAGGTTGAATATGATTTTGCCTGGGAAAAGGGAGAGTATTCCAGATAAAGAGAACATCTTATATAAAAAAAAAATTACTAGTAAAAGGGAGTGTGGAGAGTTTAAGAAAATAAAACTCTGACTGGAAAGGTATAGTGTAATGTTACCTTTACATACATGCTGGTGGAGGGGTAAAAGTAGTTACCCCTGGGGAAAGAAACCAGGATGCAGGCATCTTTTATAATAGTACAATTGCAAAATGATGATCAGTGACAACTCATGTCACAGGAAGAGTCTCATTGAGTCTGGACAACTCAGTACCACGTCCTTGAGATACTGGAAGCCATGACTGCCACGCCACCATCAGTGCTAGGATGAATTCTAAACCATCTCCTGCTTCTTTGGGCATTCACTCCAGATTCTGAGTGGTTTCTGCCCATTTTTAAGGCCTGCTTCTTCACCTTTCCTATTGACATTGATGTTAGGGATAGGGATAAAAAGAAAAGAATGGATATGAGAAAGCAGAAACTAATACACCATTGTAAAGCAATTATACTCCAATAAAGATGTTAAATAAATAAATAAATATATATATAAATATATAAAATGAATAAGCCACAAGGATATATTGTACAACATGGGGAAGATAGCCAATATTTTGTAATAACTATGAATGGAGTATAACTTTTAAAAAAATTGTTTTAATAAAAATAAGCATGGCTTGCCAATTGGATGTTAGGGATGAAGGAGAGAAAGAATCAAACAAAAAGGCTTAGGTTTGGCATGGACAACTTCATGATTTTAGAATATTTCAGTGTGCTTGGTATAGAAGAATTGAGGAAATGTGTATTTGGCTTGGGTCATTACAGTAAAACTTCATCATGTTTGTTTACCCACCATCTGAACACCAATTAGAAGAAAATCCTAAGATGGAAAGGAAATAGGGGAGCAGATATTTTTTTTCTCCAAGCTGCTTGTTATCTAGATCCCAGGTGTGTGAGCTGAACTCAATGAATTCTATGTTCTGCTCAAGCATTTGAATCTGGAATTCAAGATTATCTGACAGTGTCAGATCCTGGAAGAAATGAGATACACAAGAATTGAAATGTCCCTCCACACATTTTGAGCTGGATAATACTTTGTTTTGAGAGTTGTTGTCTTGTGTATTGTAAAATGTTTAGCAGCATCCCTGGCCTCTACCCACTAGATGCCAGTAGCATCCCTCAGTTGTGGCAACCGAAATGTCTTCAGATGTTGCCAAGTGTCCCATGGGGGTGGTAAAATCATCCCTGGATATTTGTGAGCTTGGCAAAAGTAGTTCTAGTGACGTGATTGAGATGGAAGCTGGACAGCAGTGAGCTGCGGAGGAAGATGGAGGAGAGGGCAGCCTGCTGGTTACCCAGCAGATTGCTCTTCGAAACTGTTTTGCTGAAAAGTAGAGCTGAGATATGCAATGGTAGTTCGAAGGCAGAAACATGAGCATGCTTAAATGCTAATGAGAAGAAGCCAATAGAGGAGGAAAATGATGCAGGAAAGAGGATAATCAATGATATCTCAACATCCCTGAAAAGATGGGAGATTCCATACACTCATAAGTGTTACTCAACTCAGGTCTAAAAACTGGTGCTGGTTCAACTGTCTTTTACTGACTTTTGATGCAGATGTAAGAAATTGAGGATAAACATTTAGAAACTTTCATAGTAATTTGACAAAATAATTTTGTTAGTTGAACCTAGTACAAATTTTGGCTTGCATTTTATACCTATGTTTTATTTTATTTTTCTAATTATTGCTTTTTTGTTGAATATTTAAAAATATATAAGCCCTTGATGGATTGGCAATAAGAAAAATCTTATTTTTTAAAGATAGTTTGAGAAACTATGCTCTAGAGCACAGGTAGAGTGATTAGACAATACTGCATTCTAAGTCAGGAGAAGGAAGAAAGAACAGTACAAGAAAAGAAAGTATTATTGGCTTCTATTTATTCTGCAAAGTAGGCCAAATGTCATCTGCTGGAAGTGAGATGGGAAGTGGCTGAGTCAATGGTCTGGGGGAGTGGAGTTTGGAAAAAATGTCATGGGGTACAGGAGAGCACCCTGACCCAGAGAGATGTGGAAAATATGCCTGATTATTGAGGGCTCACTGGAGTTCAGATCCATGTATTTCTAGTGCTGCCAACAAGATGCCCAGGAAAATTTTCAGAAATAGCTAGAAAAGGTGTTGTAGGGGGTAATATCATATGTGAGCAAGTGGGGAATAATAAACCAGTAAATTTGTGAATAAATACTAACTTAACATTGGTTTATAACAGGCTAGTAAGGAGGGAAAAAAGTTCTTAAAGACTATTTTAACTGTTTACATATATTGCATGCCAAGATCAGTGGTAGGTGCTCAAATGTTTTATCAAGCTTTGTGAAATAGGCATTTTAGACACTTAATAATGCAAAAACCAAGATTTGAGAGATTAAGTATCCTTGCAGTCATGTAATAAACTAGAAGTAAAACTAGGGCCAGATTCTATATTTCTAATACCCTATCTTGGACTCTTTTTTAATCTGTATAAAACATTTTAAATAGACATAAAAAATTCCCACATACTGTGACAAAATAAAGACAAATGTTCTTTTTAATGAGAGAGAGATCCTGGACTGTGAGTTTCCTCAAAATTATTTTTTCAGCTTGCTCATTTTGCTCAGTGTTTCCAATACAAGACACCTGGAAATCAGCAATAGGGTATTATGTTCATTGTCTTCTAAGAATGCCTCTTTACAATAGATCTGACTGCCATTTTTCTCTGACTGGAGCATCTAATCATGATAATAACACCTTACATTTATATCTTGCTTCACAGTTTCCTAAGTACTTTCATGTACATTATCTTATATGAGCCTCATCACAGCCCAGTGAATTTATTTACCAATGCTTTGTTTCATTCCTGACAGTCATACACATTGATATTAGTCATACACACTTCCCTTTTCTATATGGTTGGTTAGCTATGAAAAGCTTTAATCAGACAAACAGAACAATAGAAAGCAAAGAAAAGTGAAAGTGCTATTTATAAATCTGATTTGCTTTGTTCCCTTCTTTCATTTGGTTAAATCATCAAAAATGTTGTAAGCCTCTTTAGGAATTAGCATTATTTAAATACGTAGTCTTTATGTCTAGTCAGAGCTCTCCAGATAATTTACAGGGTAGTGACTGAGTGAATATTTAAAATCTGACAGCCATTTTCAAGGTTAAAATTTTCTGTACATTTGAAACATTTTAATACAATTTTGAAAAATCTAAGAAAAAGATATTTTAAAATTTTGTTTCTCATTCATTATATAGGAAACCCATATTTACCCCGAATTTTTAAATGATATGGTATTACTACTTAAAAGATTGCTTTTCAAGATTAGTTACAGTATACAGTGATCTCTAATTTTCATTCAAAAGGATTGCAATCGTACATTATAACTCTAAAGTTATTCTAAATATAATTTATTCTTTCTTTAAAATTCAGAACAAACTATGGTAACTTTAATAATTAACAAAATACAGCAATTTAAAATAAGACTGGTTGAATTTTCTTGCTATTTAAACACTTATTTTTGCCTAGAGATTAACTTTTTAGTTTGTCTTCCCCTTTTCTTTGTTCAGGTTCATATCAACAGTAAAATAGAAAAATTTTGGATTTATTTTTTTTGTCTCATATTTTAGGGAAAAATATGTTTGTACAGAATCAGCTAAAAGAATCAGTCTCAGTGTTCTCTTCATTTATTATTGTATAGTCTCATAGTATTTTTATAAAATTTGAAACATGAAAAAATGGCAAACCAGTGGAATGAGAGATGTTGATTTATTGCCAATATATCTCTTTCAACTTTGTGACCCTGAAAATTGTTGAATGTATTCTTAAGCTGTATTAGGAAGTTATGTTCTCTCTATAGAATGGTATTAATGAACACTATTTGAAAGAAACAACTGTCTGCTCATTCTAAATTAATTAATTCTTAATTATTAAACTATTTAGATCTCTATTAAAGTTTAATTTCCAAATATTATATCATAAAATTAGCCCTAGTGAACTGGAGATAAGCCATAAAAATATTAAATAGAATTCAATATCCATGGAAAACAGTTGTTATTTATAAGCATTATGTTTCATTGGGTTAATAGGCAGAACGTGTACATTATTTTGCTATTTTGAATTTATTAGCAGTGTGGAAAAAGTTAACTAAATTTTAATCATTAGTAAAATTGAAAAGCTTTTGATAATTTCTTAGAATCTTGCTAATTGATCTGACCTGTATTAAAGATGTTTTAATTGAAAACTATAGCAATGCAGCTTAATAGCTGACCCTCAGAATTTCATAGAATAGAGATCATAGATGTCCAGAGGCATGAATAATGCTCCTAATGTAAATAACCAAGTAACAAATTATGTCGTAAATTGTCTTAGTATACTCTGAAATTCTTTCTTTCTACCCAGATTTGTATTTATCGTAGAAAGTGGTAATTTGGATTAAAAAAAAATCCATATTTAATTTCAGATGTACTCAGTGTTTGTAATGAGACATTCTCTCTGCATACTTTTAAATTCATGTAAATTAATAGGGATTTTAAAAAGCTTGTGAAAAGAGAGAAGACTGTGAAAACTTGTAATTACCCTAAATTTTATCTTTCCTTTGAAAATAAATCTTGAATTAATTTAGAAATTTTAAACAACTTATCCTCTATCTTTAACCAAATGTACCAGACCTGATGTCCATAGACACTTGATGTCTGTCAGTAAACTGCATAAAGAGTGGTAAAGAGGACTCAGTGAAAGATGGAACTTTTTAAAGTGATAAGAAGATAAAACTATTATTTCTTTGTGGATAATGTGTATAAAATATAGCATTGTGAATATTTTGAAAATATACAGATGAGAAAATTAGCTGTCACCTTATGTTCTTATTCCTTTAAGTTTTTTGTAAAGGAATAGTCCTAAACTTTTTTAAAATTATGAGTCCTCCTTTAAGCATCTGGTTAATGTCAAGATTTAAACAATGCAATGATTATTTGGGTGACAAAACTGATTCCATTGCTGTTCTGTTACTGCTCTAGATGTAAAAGAACAGATGTTTGACTCATTTATGAATTATTTTAATAGTTTTCCTTAGGTCTTTATCTGTAGTTTGTCAATGTGGTTCTACAGATATATTCAGCCATCTGTTCTTTGGACCTGTGCTTCATGTGACTTACAGGAGTGTGTTAATTTTATTGGATCAGTCATTAATTCAATCAGAAGTTTGTTTGCCCTGGGGATGTTCCATAAAGGACAGACTCCATGAGTAAAAAACATCTACTCTCTTGCTAAATACTCCTATTTTTAAATAATTTTTCCTATTTATTTAAAAGTCACAGATTTTGGAAATTGTTTTTAGTTTCTAGGCTTCAAAATTCACTTTTCTCAGACCTTCCATGAGCAATACTCAGAAACATTTATAGACAGTATTTTTAAGAATTTGCTTTTGGGGGCAAAAGAAATAATATAGCTTTGCATCTGTGTTTCACTCTCATTTCTGAAATGACACATTGTGAAACCTTTATGGAACACTATGGCTTTCTGACTAGAAAAATTTAAATGTATATGATGTGACATTTATCATAAAGGTAGTTCTCTCAAGATCTCAGTTCCGTAGACTAGTGAAGGAGATATTATCAGAAACAGCATCAAGTCTTCTCAGCAACTGGGCTACTCTCCAGAACTAGGTAAAATTAATCCCATCCTTCAGAAACTAACTTCCAACAGTATTTGAGAATAATCTTTGCTCAGGCCTTTTTCTTTTGTGACCCAGATATCTCAGTGTTCTCCAGCTTTCTTTTTTTTTTTTTTTTTTTTAAATATTCATTTATTTATTTGGTTGCACTGGGTCTTCATTGCGGCAGGCGGGCTCCTTAGTTGTGGCATGCATGTGGGATCTAATTCCCTGACCAGGGTTGGAACCCGGGCCCCCTGCATTAGAAGCGTGGAGGCTTATCCACTGCGCCACCAGGGAAGTCCCACCTCCAGCTTTCTGAGGTCACTCTTTGCTTTAGTGTTCTACGACGATTCCTTGAATTAGTCTCATCTAATATTTCAGTGAGTTTCCAAGGGACCCACCTCATCTTGCTTCCTACCTGTTATTTACTCTGCCACTTTAAGTGATTATTCTGAGTGTTTCTACAAACAAACTAGCCTGAACACATTTTGGATTCCTCATTTCCCCAAAGCTTCACTAACACAAAGCTATTTTTAGTGGACTATTACTGAAGGTTGGTTTGGGAGTAACAGTAGAGGATTACATGCAACAATATAAAATGGAATATTAAACCTCACTGCCCTAAAATGCCATCAGGCATTGCTGGACATGGGAAATTTCTGCTCTTAAGCTCTCACTTTCATTTCCCTTTTCTTGAACTTCTTTTTACTTTTCTCTCCAGAAATCTCTCCTCCAAGCTCTACGATCCCATTCCTTATGCAGAGTTGTCTCCTTTACCTCACCTGCCCTGAGCTCAGGGCATATTTTTATATTGTCTCAAAATGATGAAGGTTCTCTGCTAAACAAATGACTATTTATTTTAGGTTCTCACCTATCAGCATTAATGAAGAAATAGCAGAAGCTTTGATATTCATTTCTTTCATTTATCAAATTCTTAAGCATGATCCCTCATTCCAGTCTCTATAAATGACAAAGATTTCTTTTCCCTCTGTTCAGAGCAAGTCCTTGTGGTTTTACTACATAATACATTCATTGGGTTGCACAGGCTTTAGCACAGGGCAAATAGGCTGTGTCGTTTTGAGAAATTTACTTTACTTCTCTGAACTTCTGTTTCCTTCTCAGCACAACAAGCCAAGTATATAACGTTCAAGATTGTTGAGTAACTAAAATTATTTAATGTAATGTAAAAACTCAACATGTGACCACCCCTCCTTAGCAGAAGTGTCATTTTACTAATTTTTCTTCCTAGACATTGTATTACTAATTTCCCAAATACACAGTGTCCTCATTGACAGTACAAGAAGTTACTGCCCCAGCCCAATCCATAGCCTGAAAAGTCACATGTGTCAGTTTTAGTTCTTGCTTCCTTGACTTCTTGGAGCTAGTTGTGGTCTGTACATGAAAAAATCCACTGCAACTCTGAGATTTTAAATTCTTCTGGAAGAATTAGACCTCTTAAATTTCTCCTTTCTACCAATAACCTTCATTTCCTTCTTCTTTCTTTTCTCTTTATTACAGTTGAATTTCCTGCTTATATCTCATTGGCTTGGTGATTTTTAATTACTGTCAGATGTAAACTTTGGATTAATTAATCCCACCAGACGGCCTCTTAAGATTCATAAGTATTATATTTAAGGCTTTATCCCTGTTCATAAGACAATCCTCGTAATAATATTTAGTGCTGAGTCTCAGTTGTCCCCAATTTCAAGCCTGACTCAGGATTGAATGGCTATAATTATTTCCATTTGCTTCTGAGCAAGACCTGGTTAGCATACTTTGCCTTACTTTATACTCACATGGTATAGTTTTGCCAATAATTCTACACTAATTGTTCCCAATTTCCCATATTTAAAAATTAGGTATAATTTAAGGGCTCATATAGGCTTATTTTTTAAAAATGGAAGCATATGATTAATATATCCTAGAAAGTTTCCTTGGATTATTACTTTATCAAATACTTTGGTAAGCATAACCAGTTTTTAAAAGGTAACCATTAAAACTTAGTCACAAATCCAGAAATTTCTGAGTAACTCAGATTATGGTAAGAACAGGGAGTGGCACCTGGTCCTTCCCACAGGGGAGTTGCCCTCTGGGTTCAGGGGCACTGACCTATCCCTGTGTCATTGGTTCACCAGAATGAACGTATTGAGACCCCAGCAGTGCCAATCACGAGACCCAATTGTGCATATTGCTTCCCAACTCTGGAGTTCTGTGATATCACACGTTCCTAGCTAGAAATTGGCCATAATGGTAGCTTGAAATTGGCAAGAGCTACAGATCAGGTTTGTTTGTTTTTAATACCCCAGGTAGCCAGTTGTTGTATCATTTATCAGCATACCACTGACCCTAAGAAGTTAGCATGTGAGATTTCTAAGACGCATTCCTTAGGAGTATTTCATCTCTGCTTTTAGACTGTGTCTGCAATAACTTTTCTGGTCCCTGCTGATGACGAGCGAGAAACTCCAGAGAGAGATTTTAATGAGAAATTCTCAAACTTTTCTGATGCACATAGAGCATTTTCAGAGCAGTGGTAAACCAAATAGCGTGCCTCCATATATCCTAACATTCCTTGGTTATTAAAATGCTCGTGGTTATAATTTGGATGGAAAGGAAGTTATCACATACACATGATAGATAAACACATGATAGACAAAATTAGTCAAGGTTGGTGAAGTGTGTCAACATTAGCACAGATCAGAAAGAGAGAAAGATCCCTGTGAAAGATTCCTCATTTTCTTTGCTTTGACTCTTTGTTAGTAGTGAGAAAAATCGATGTGATTCTCCTTGAGTATAAACTTGACTCCCAGCAACCCTTGAGCTCCTGACTCTGGTTTCCAAATGGTAGCAATAGTTCACAGTTCTGAACCTGCCTGCAATGAGAATGGCTAACTTTTATATAAAGGTTCACAATGAATTGTGCTTAACTAGACCCAGCAGAGACATGTGGACACCACAACAGGCACACCAATAAGTCGGGACCCCTTCAAATGAATATTATTGGAATATTTGCCCAGCATCTTTTCAGATGGAGAAAGTGTGGATAAAAAGGGGCAATGAGAACAATTCCAACATTCATGCTCCACTCATCAAAACAAAATTCTTTTTCTTTACCAGTTTATTCAGATCTGCCCTTCAGAGAATTAAGTTAATTAGAAGGTGGGTTAGTGACTGTCTTTTTTTTTTTTTTTAACTTTTTATTTTATGTTGGAGCATAGTTGATTAACAATGTTGTGATAGTTTCAGATGTACAGCAGAGTGATTCAGTTATACATATACATGTATTTATTCTTTTTAAAATTAGTTTCCTATTTAGGTTGTTACATAATATTGAGCAGAGTTCCCTGTGTTATACAGTAGGTCCTTGTTGATTATCCATTTTAAATATAGCAGTGTGTACATGTCAGTCCCACACTCCCTAACTATCCCTTCCCTCTACCCTTCCCCCCGGTAACCATAAGTTCGTTCTCTAAGTCTGTGAGTCTGTTTCTGTTTTGTAAATAAGTTCATTTGTATCATTTCTTTTTAGATTCTGCATATAAGTGATATCATATGATATTTCTCATTCTCTGACTTACTTCACTCAGTTTGACAATCTCTGGGTCCATCCATGTTGCTGTAAATGGTATTATTTCATTCCTTTTAATGGCTGAGTAATATTCCATTGTATATATGTACCACATCTTCTTTATCCATTCATCTGTCAATGGGCATTTAGGTTGCCTCCATGTCTTGGCTATTGTAAACAGTGCTGCAATGAGCATTGAAGTGCATGTATCCTTTTGGACCATGTTTTTCTCTGGACATATGCCCAGGAGTGGGATTGCATGATCATATGGTAGCTCTATTTTTAGTTTTTTTAAGGAACCTCCATACTGTTCTCCATAGTGGCTGTACCAATTTACACTCCCACCAACAGTGTAGGAGGGTTCTCTTCTCTTCACACCCTCTCCAGCATTTATTGTTTATGGATTTTTTGATGATAGCCATTTTGATTGGTGTGAGGTGATATCTCATTGTAGTTTTGACTTGCATTTTTTCTAATAATTAGCAATGTTGAACATCTTTTCATGTACTTCTTGGCCATCTGTATGTTTTCTTTGGAGAAACGTCTATTTAGGGCTTCTGCCCATTTTTTGATTGGGTTGTTGGGTTAGTGACTGTTTTTACCTGGGTGTGCTTCAAGGAGCCTCACATTCTTGACCCAATGTGTTTTATCAAAGTAATCTTTCCCATCTGCTCAAGACAATCTTCCTGAGATGAATTACAGTGCCCCCTTTTCCATCACTTTTATTTTCAGAGATTTTTTATTATTCTGCATAATTGTTAAAGGAACAGGTTTTGGAATGAGATTTTCTAGATTCTCATCTCAGCTCCATTATTTACTAGCCTGCTGACTTTTGAAAGTTCTTGAGACTCTATTGAGCCTCAGTCTCCATATGCACAAACTGGGGATCATAAAAACTTACAACATAAGCTTTAGGCAGATCTAATTATATGATGATTAAATGATTGAACTTGTACAGTGCCTAGCATATAGTAGGCATATAATTCAAAATATGACAGTTACAGATTGGTGCCTGTGACACCTGCCCAGCTGATCTGTTTCACCTGGTGCTGATTATCACTATGTTCTGTGCCTCAGCTCTGCCTTCTCCTCATTGTCCAGTGACCTCTGTGGTATCTCTAGGGAAACCTAGCTATATATATACTGCAAAAGAATCGCCCCACCTCAAAATCATTTTCTTCTATCATTTCTCAGTGGTTTTCTTGTCACTCAGGAATTGTTTTCAAGAACCGTTGATATTTCCAGGCACTCTCCTTCCTTATGAGTCTTCCATTCTAGCCAGATTTGTCTACTCATTGACTTTGTAACTTTTTTTATGACCTTATTCACTTACTATTGCTCCCTCCTAACAGTTTATCTAATCCTTATTATCCGTAGAAGGGTAACTCAAGTCTTATTTCTCTGAGACTTTTTCTTGAAGATAATTTTTATTTATTTATTTTGCTCCAAGACTGATAAACCTTTGCCTGCATTGACTATTTAGCACCAGCATTGATTCTCTTGTATTGGTACAGTCTCCTGCAAATTACTTCTATTAAATTGTAAATTCTTTGAGGGGCTGATCTTATGTTTATTTTCTCAGCTCTCCCATTACTTACTACAATATCCCGTACATATCATTTTGATTATCAGGAATGGTACATAATGTAAAAATTGGACCTGCTTGTTTTTTATCCAACACTTTATCATGAAATCCTCATACAGAAAATTTTAAAGGCTTATACAGTGAACAACCCTATTTCCACCACCAAGTCTCTACAATTGTTGAGCATACTCATTTTCTATAATTATTGATCAAGTTTCCCTTTTTGACATGACTAACTTTTGAAAGGTTTTAAATTGAAGTATCCCATTGGGGACATTATCCTTTATTAGAAAATGGTTAATTCTGCTTCATAAATCTTTTCACACTCTTGCTCCAAGCTTCAGAACATATGAAGTAAATGTTTAATTAATTACTATAACTCTTAGTTCCTATGGTAATTTCATTGTCCTAAATGGATCTACAAACTATCTATTGTTGTTAAGTCCAACAAAATTTTAATTTTTATTTCTATGGCAGAGCTATTTATAAATAAACTATTGCTTTTTGTATTTGTAATGTTTCAAAACTATTTTTAAAAGTAAGTATGATATCTTACTTGTAAAAACTGTTTTGTCCCACTGAAATCATACATAACCCTAGTAGATTTGATTAGTACAAACTGGTAAATTATAAACCTATACACTAAAGTGAATGTATGTTCACTGGTTATACTGGTTATGCTTGAATTTTTTTTTTAATTTTGAAAGACTAGATTAAGCCAGGGTAAATTTTGTTTATGTAAGAACTGCTATTCTTAGAAACTCCAACAGAGAATTGCCTTGATCAATTTAAGACTGAAGATTGACGAAGAGGTTTTACCTCAAATAATGTTTGCCTGTTTATCTTTATGAAATTTCTGGGTTACTCAGACTTAGGTTTACATTTATCTTATGTGCAGTTAGATCATAATCTCCTTGAGGGCAGATAACTCTGTCTCATTCACAACCCTTAGTGTGTTTCATAGTACATAGCTGCAGCTAAAAATATGACTGTTGAGTGAAAAGTAGGACACTGTAGCCTTGCATTTGACCTTATAACAAACATTTATTGAGTCTTCAGTTTGCAGAGTATGAGGCTACATTGAGTTTGGGTATAGTTGTGCAATACACATGAGAAAATCAATTCTTCTTTGCTCTTGCAACAAGTTGTATAGACTTTTTTGAGAAACAGCTTCCAGCTGTCTATGCCTAGAAGAAAGGGAACTTTTTACTTATATATATTTTTCAATAGTAGTCCAAAGACAAGCAAGTAAATTTAAGTCTATTTTGTGATATTTTCCTTAAATAATAGTGGGCTTTTGGGAGGCTGTATTTAGTTCCTATATATCCATGGGAAATTGGGGTATTCAGATATTGTTAAAATCCCCCAATACAGGGCTTCCCTGGTGGCGCAGTGGTTGAGAGTCTGCTTGCCGATGCAGGGGACACGGGTTCGTGCCCCGGTCTGGGAGGATCCCACATGCCGCGGGGCTGCTGGGCCCCTGAGCCATGGCTGCTGAGCCTGCGCGTCTGGAGCCTGTGCTCTGCAACGGGAGAGGCCATAACAGTGAGAGGCCTGCGTACCGCAAAAAAAAAAAAAAAAAAAAAATCCCCCAATACAAACCAAAGGAAATAAAGTGTGATGTTAAAGGAAGTATATTTAGGACTTTTTGCTGTGGCAAGGAAATTTTACTGTTATTTGTGGAAGGGAGGTAAAAACTATCACTAAAATAAATTTATTTTAAATAAATGTATTTAAAATACATTTAATTATTAAATTTATGTTAAATTTATCATTTTACTTCTGAGTAGTTTTCATTTTATTTTTGTATGTATACAGGTGAGGTTCATGAGAATATAATTAGAGTGTGTAATTATCAAATGTATTTTAGACACTCAAACACTTACTTTCCTCCTACGAGTACCTGAGGAATGTAAAACACTTTATTCACATATTCCTATCCACCTCTTGGGACCTGATAAGGAAGGAAGCAGGAAACTCCTTTCAAGGTTCTATTTCCTGAAATGCTTTATCTTGTTTTCATTCAGTCCTTCATCAGTTTACACTTTTAGGTCAGGTGCTTCCCTTCATAAAACAACATTCCCTAGAACCTACCTTTAAAGTCTCAGTGTTGTTGAGCTTTCTTAGATGGGACATGGAGTTCTGTTCTCTTCTGTATCTGTCAAGAGCAACTTCATTTGGAAGACATGTTAAGGTATTAACCAATACTTAACAATATTGGAGGTAAAATAAAAAATAACTTTAGTCCTGTGTTACTCATAAAATTAAGGATTGAGTTCAGTTTCTAACTCTGATAATAGCACCATGACCAGGAGTGTTCTATCATGTTAATGCTTCCTAGAAACCAATACCTAGAGCAGCATATGCTTAAGGGGATCTCATTTTTTAGGTATCACAAATTAATCATTGGGACAGTGGACTTGGTACCAATGAAATTATAAATGTGACCAATGTATATACATATATCAAAGCAATGATACAACTAAATATTAATTAGTTAATTAACACAACTAAATATCAATAAATATTAGTGGAATGGAATATTAATTTAAGAGGAAAAATTGTCTAAAAAATGAACGTCAGTTAAAATTATGCATATTAATTTTAAGAGGTTTCCCTGGGTATTACACAGGTATTAGCATATATAAAATATAACTCTGTTGTAAACTTTAGTGACTTTTAAGAAATTCACCTATAAAACAGTGATCATATTTAATTCATATTAATTCATAATAATAATTTTATTTACCTTCCTCAACTTCAGAGTTGTTTTACAAGTTATGTTAAAAATTTTCTCAGAATAATATGGATAATTTGTCATCTTATTTACTAAAATTTTTTTTATTAAGGGAGAGATATTGACAGTTCTCCCAATTTTATTGGAAATATGCTTTACAAATAATAAATTTCTATTCATATGACATTCAGTGTGCTGTTTTACATGAGTAAAATTGGAGACCTAAATTAAACAAATTTGCATGTTGAATGAGTGAAGTTTGCAAGTGGCAAAAGCTGGAGCCTCTCTTTTCAGGTATAACTGTAGACCTCTTATAGGTGAGTTTGATAGAGACTTGATTTTTTTAGAGGTAAACCTAAAACAAGCTTTTTCTGAGACAAGTGGACTAAAAGGTTTAAGGTTCAGTAAAAATGTATTTATATTTTCTTTCTAAGCATATCCAAGGCGTCCATCATGTTCAAGGTTGTACTCCTCTATAAGTAACACACTGTTATTTGAATAGCAGAAAATAATGAAATACCTCCTGATAGTACTTTTTGGCAACATCAGTGAAAAATCACAACTTGCAGAAAATTTCCAGGATTACTAAAGAACTTTAAATGTGTTTATTTTTTATCTTATGTTTTTATATGTATTAATAGCACGCTCTACTATTAATTTATATCAAATGATCTGTATTTATTTTCAGTGGATATTTTTAAATAGTACGATAGTCAATTTGTGTTGTCTGTATTTATAAAAAATTGTTTGTATGATATCATAGCTTTTAAAATTCATTGCTTTGGGAATACATCTTTTAGAGACCATTTCATGGCCTTCACTTTTTCATCCTTTTCCCTTTGTCAGTGTAGGGATTGGCAAAAAGGAAGATTTACTTTAAAGCAAATAAAATGGTCCCTTTAGATATTGATTCAAGTTTTCTTCTTTGGAAGGAACACAACACCTGTGTAAATGAAGAATGACTTTCAGAAAAATGTACATAAGTCCAACAAGCCGATAATAACTTAGGGTAAATACAAATTAGACCTGCACTTTCTGATATGGACACGTGGCTACTGAGCACTTAAAATGTGGCTAGTCTGAGATGTGTGGCAAGTGTAAGATTTACACAGGATTTCAAAACTTAGTACGGAATAAAGAATGTACAATATCTCGGGACTTCCCTGGTGGTGCAGTGGTTAAGAGTCCGCCTTCCAATGTAGGGGACACAGGTTTGATCCCTGGTCAGGGAACTAAAATCCCACATGCCGCAGGGCAACTAAGCCCGCGCACCACAACTACTGAACCCACACGCTCTGGAGCCCACACACCACAACTAGAGAGCCTGGGCACCGCAACTAGAGAAGCCTGCGTGCCGCAAAGAAGATCCCGTGTGCTGCAACTAAGACCTGACGCAGCCAAATAAATAAATATTAAATTAAAAAAAAAAGAATCTACAATATCTCATTAATAAATTTTACATTGATTACATGTTGAAATGATAATCTTTTGAATATGTTGAGTTAAATATTTTATTCTTAAAATTAATTTCACCTGTTTTTTAATATATATACTAGAAAGTCTAAAATTACATGTGTGGCTTACATTTTATTTCTATTGAACAGTGCTAAGTTAGTTCATCACCTGCTGGTGCCTTACATGTGTTTTACTCACTGGTGCATTAGTGAGTAGTGTCATTATTCACTAACCGATGAACTTTCAAAGACTGTTCCACTTTCATGTTGACTGCGAGGGAATGTCCAGGTAATGAATTATTCATTCATAGCACTGAGGAAGCATTTAGTAGATCCCAAGAGGACTGTTGAGCCAAGGGAAGTTTTAGGTAGACAGGCTTCTGACATCTGTTTCAATCTAAGCATATATCACTGTATTCCTCCTATCACTCAACTGTGTATTTATTCTCAGAAACAGTTAGCCATTACTTTCCCATGCTCACAGGAAGAACTATGTTGACTAGATTATGCTAAAATTTTCATTGTTTTTATTCTGACTCACTTTTCCCAGCCTTGTTGAGATATATTTGACATATGACATTGTGTAAGTTTAGGGTATAATACGATGATTTGATATATGTATGTATTATGAAGTGATTATCACAGTAAGGTTAGTTAACACATCCATCACTTCCATAGTTAACAATTTTTGTGTGTCTGTGTGATGAGAACTTTCAAGATCTGCTCTCAGCAACTTTCAAGTATACAATACAGTCTCCTTAACTATAGTCACCATGATGTACATTACATCCCCAAAACTTATTTATCTTATAACTGGGTTTGTACCCTTTGACCACCTTCACTCTCCCCAACCCAATCCTAGCAATCGCCAATCTACTCTCTATTTCTGTGAGTTTGATTTTTAGATTTAATATATGAGACCATGTAGCAACTGTCTTTGTCTGACTTATTTCTACAGCGTAATGTTCTCAAGGTTCATCCATGTTGCTACAAATAGCCAGCTTTCTTTCCTTTTTATAGCTGAATAATGTTCCCTTGTGTGTGACAAAGACATTTTCTTTATCCATTCATCCATCAGTGGACACTTAGGTTGTTTCAGTGTCTTGGCTATCATTAATGATGCTACAGTAAACGTAGGGGTGCAGATATTTCTACAAGATAGTGATTTTATTTCATTCAGATATATACCTAGAAGTATAATTGCTGGATCATATGGTAGTTCTATTTTTAATTTTTTGAGGAACCTCCATAATGTTTTCCATAGTGGCTGTACAAATTTACATTCCCACCAGTAGTGAACAAAGGTTCTCTTTTCTTCACATCTTCAATAATATTTCTCTCTTGTCTTTTTAATAATAGTCATTCTAATAGGTGGGAGGTGACATTTCATTGTGGTTTTAATTTTCCTGATGATTAGTGATGCTGAGCACCTTTTCATGTACCTATAGGCCATTTGAATTCTTCTTTGGAGAAATGTCTACTCATGTCCTTTGCCCATTACCTTATATGAGGCAGAAAAATTAATTCAAAATGTATTAAAGGCTGAAATGTAAGACCTGAAGCCATAAACCTCCTAGAAGAAAACACAGGGGAAAAGATCCTTTACATTGGTCTCAGCAGTATATTACCAAGATGTATTTTTGGATATGACACCAAAAGCACAAGCAACAAAAGCAAAAATGTGGAAGTGGGACCACATCAACTAAAAAGCTTCTGCACAACAAAAGAAACAGTCAACAAAATAAAAAAGCAACCTAGGGAATGGGAGAAAATATTTACAAACCACATATCTGATAAGGAGTTAATATCCAGAATATATAAGGAACTCATACAACTCAGTAGCAGAAAACAGTCGAATTCTGATTCATTTTTGACACAATATTCTCAATGTGTTTTATTTGTAATTATTATTTTTTAATGCTGTTAGCCTTCTAGTCAATGTAATACCCTGCCCAAGGGAACTAAAATATTTTTCATCAAAGAAAAAAATCAAATGGCTAATGAAACTGACATTTGTAGAAATGAAGCTGATAGCAAAATCATGGGTGATTATCCAGGCCAGTTTGGCAGGGAAAAATTATTAGAATGCTAACAAGACTAACAATAAATGTGTGGAAAGTCTGGGTGCTCTTTTTCAGGCTCAGATACTTATGTGCTTTGACTACAACTGCCAGGATTATCTCATTCAGCTATTTATTACTTCATCAGGATGCTGGAAAGATGAATTAAAAAACTGATACAACCTATGCCCTTAATTCAAGTATTCTGATGTTGTAGTTTCCCTAACTCAATATTTACTTGTTCAGAGTAATCCAAACACCAAAATAAGAACTCAATTCAAGAAAATATCGACTGGTATGTCTTTGTATACAAACTAAACAATTATTAGTTTTACTTTCTACATCAGTTTTTAGCAATTTATTTATATATTCAATTCAAATATATATATGGGTATAATTGCATGGATAGTAAAATAGTCCTTCAGAATTTATTTCATTACCTTGATAAACAGGCATTTATTAAGACCATCTATATGCTGATCACTAGGCTGGCCTCTGTGGGAAATACAAGAATCATTGTTGACCTTACATATTTCACACTCTAGCTTTGAGTTTTCTTCTATCTCAGTGGGAATGACTCCGTATAGATCTAGATAATAAATGAATTCTTAATTATGTGAATGTGCAGCCATCTCTCATTTGTGACATAAAGAATAGAGATAACTGGGAAAACAGAAATCTAGAGAGAATTCTGTCTCCAAACCATTCACATTCTGTTTTAAACTTTTCCCTGTCTTGGTTTTTTCCTTAAAGATTTTTTTTTTTAATTTGTAAAAATAAACCGATTTACATTATACTTCATTAGACTGTAAAGGTGTGGAATAAGTTTTATTTATTATTTTGTTCCTGGCATCCAGTATAGATCTTAGTGCATTATGTACATGAGAAAAGGTGGCTCTGATTGCAAAGAATGTGGGTAGGATAAGGACATTTGAAAAAAGGTGAACATAAAGTTCCACTTGGCTTGTAGAAAAACCTTTCTATTTTTTATTCACCCTTTTATGTTCCTTAGAGCACCTCACAGAATACTGTGCATAAAACAAATGCTAGGGTTTCCCTAGTGGCACAGTGGTTGAGAGTCCGCCTGCCGGTGCAGGGGACACGGGTTTGTGCCCCGGTCCGGGAAGATCCCACATGCCGCGGAGCGGCTAGGCCCGTGAGCCATGGCCGCTGAGCCTGCGCGTCCGGAGCCTGTGCTCCGCAACGGGAGAGGCCACAACAGTGAGAGGCCCGCGCACTGCAAAACAAACAAACAAACAAAACAAAGGCTAAATGACATAGGACCCTGCTTTATAATTGATAAAATAATCAAGAGTGGACCGTGTAATATTGATAATTTATGGCTCTGCTGTGCTGGTGAAGGAAAAAACATTTATTGTTCTACTTTTCTTTTTTGTTTCTTTAAGACTCTTACAGGGGGCTGCTTCATTTAGGGATATATATATATATATATATATATATATATATATATATACACACACACACATATGTATGGTATATATATGTATGATATATATATTCAGGGATGTATAAAGGATATGAAGAAGCTTCTATATATTTTATACATATATGGAAATGTATATAATATAGGGAAAAGCTACTATTTTATTTTTTCTGAATAAATCTATGTTATTAAATTGCCTGAGTTATGCAAGCCAATATCCTTTTTTCCCCCCTAAACAATCCTTCCAAATTGTACTTATATTTGCCCTGAGGATAAACTAAAAACTTAATGTGTTTTGTTAGACCTTGTCAGCTATGACCCTTATTTATTTACCAGCTGCATCTTTTCTCTTTATTCCTCATCTCAAAACCAACTGACTTGCAAGACCTCTATTTTGGGGCCTCTGCAACCATTGTTTCTTGGCTAACTCCTACTCGTCTTCTGTCCAAGAGTTCTAATCACTTTACTTGAGAACCCTGCCCTGATGTCTTGATCTTTAATAGGTGCCCATGTTATGCTTCTTGTACCTTCTCTTACCATAGTACCTACCATACTGTACATTTCCTTTGTCATTCACAATAGCCCTGTCTCTTTGATGGTAGAGACAGCATCTTCTGTCATATACTTAGAGTTGGCAAGTAGGATCTTTCTGATTTAGCAGTAATTAAGTGAGAAATAAATGGATGACAAAAAACAAACAAGAATCAAAACAAAACAACATCTTAATGGGTGAAGAAGGATGAAGCCAAAATGATTAAAATTCCTTGTGAACACTATAGAAATTGACCCAATTATTGAAAATTTCTCCTTTTATTCTGTAGGTCTCTAGAGTAGCATTATATTCTATTTCTATTTCTTTCTTGGCAGCAGTTCCCTCATGTTAATTTATTTGGTAAATTTATCCTAAACCATACATTTATTACAGAAAGTCACTTTGAGTTGTAGACCTTTCACTTGTTTATGAAAGTACTATGTTTTTTTCTTTGGGGAAATGAGTAATTTTCTGAGCTACAAAAAGAATATTATCTTCCATGGAGCATTAGGTTCATCACTCTAGTTTAAAGAAGTTTTCACTTATGCTTATAGCACCAGATGTTAAAAATCCTTCATTGTCTAACCATCTGAAACAAAAGCAGATTTTGTTGAACTCAGTCTTTGGAACTTTGTCTCTTTAGGGGGAAAAAAAAACTATATATCACAAGTCACATTCACAAATCAATTCATGGAATAATTGAAAACTGAGCTGTAGTTATTTATGTTCTTGTACCCTTAAAAATATAAAATAATATAAATGCATGATTTTATATATATGGGTGTAAAATATTTATGTTGTTACTTTTACATGTTTCACGTATCTGAGATAGTGTAAGTCTGAAGTGATACAATACAGAGACTATCCTTTAGAGAAATCTATCGGAAGGGAACTTCCTGCTGCTATCTACCATTGGAGAGCTGATACCATGCAGGTGGTCTGCAGAGAAAAAACTGAACCTTCAATTAAGGTCACAAGCTAATGATGCCAGGTCCAGATGCTATCTGTACTAGGTTAAATAGTGTCCTTTCAAAATTCCTGTCCACCTGAAACCTCAGAATGTGACCTTATTTGGAAATAAGGTCTTTGGACATGTAACCAAGTTAAGATGTGGTCATAATGGCTTAGGGTAAGCCCTAATGCAATGACTGATGTCTTTATCAGGAGAGGGAAATTTAAACGCAGAGATGCACAGAGGGACAGGGAAGAAGGACATGTGAAGATGGAGGCAGAGTGTGGATTGATACAACTGTAAGCCAAGGAACACCGAAGACTGAAGCGCAGGAGCTAGGAAACAGGCAAGAAAGGATCCTCCCCTAGATCCTTGGTAGAGAGTGTGACTCTACTAACATTTTGACTTCAGACTTGTAGCCTCCAGAATTGTGAGAGAATAAATTTCTGTTATTTTAAGCCACTTTTATTTAGAGCCATTGTACTTTGTTGTGGCAGCCCTAAGAAACAATACACTACACTAGAACAATAGATAGAAAACAGACCTGCTTCGTGAAGGTTCCTTAGGCAAGCAGAAGACAGACTGAGGTGGAGCTAAGTTAGGGCTTCCAGAGAACTAATGCCCTAAAATATCACTGAGAAGGATAAAAGGAGAGTGCTCAAGGTCTGTGACAGGTGAAATCAAATTAAGGAAAAGTAATTTCTGGTACTCTATGTAGCAGTCAGTTTCTTATCTAGAGAGTGAGAAGGAATAGAATGTGAAATTGGGGGCAGGGATGAACAGCAGGGATTGTAACATGTTTTAAATTGTGTGAAAGATGTTTTTAGGATTATACCCCTTAGATACCAAAGAGTTGATTATGAGAGGGTAGCACACATTCTCCAGTATTCATTCCAGATAAAATTTGAATAAGAAATTAAGATCAGGATTTGGTGTATTAAAAGTTATATGAGTGCAGTTTAGAATCAGTGGATTATTGTAATGTCATGTTTATGTTTGTGAGGTTTTAGTTTTCCTTGTGCTTCCTATTCAGTGTTTTTTTTTTTTTTTTTTTTTTTTTAATATTTCAACCTTGTCTCGAATGAACTAGAGAACTTATTTTGCTCATTTGGAGGATCCTCCAACTTTCATTTATCCAATGTACAGGTAAGAAAGTGAAGGTAGCTCTTTCAGCTCAAGAGACTGAAAGGGTAGCACAGTTGCAATAGTTACCAGGGAGATACAAGACGATCAGACTTGATGTGTTTAATCAATTTAGGCCTGAGATGTTCCCTCACACTTCCAAATAGCCAGATGTCAGATGCTTTTTAATTTCTTTTTTTTTTTTTTGCATTACGCGGGCCTCTCACTGTTGTGGCCTCTCCCGTTGCGGAGCACAGACTCTGGACGCGCAGGCTCAGCAGCCATGGCTCACAGGCCTAGCTGCTCCGCGGCATGTGGGATCTTCCTGGACCGGGGCACGAACCTGCGTCCCCTGCATCGGCAGGTGGACTCTCAACCACTGCGCCGCCAGGGAAGCCCGTCAGATGCTTTTGATAGCCTTGATGGCCAGGTGATTTCCCTTGGCTGCTTGATAGCAAAAGGGTGAGAAGTACACATGGTGTTGGCAGGGGTCTCATTGTTCCCTGCTGGAGTTCAAATGAAGACATAAGGGGTGACAGAGTGTGCATTCATTGTGACATATTTTATCTGCCTCATGCTGACAAATCACTCTGATTATTTATAATCTTTAGAGTTTTGCCATTTTTCTGTCTGGCTCTGAAATGTTCTAAATATTTTAGCCTTGATTGAATATCCCTTAATCTTGTTCAAACCCTAAGAACAACTTTTAAAAACTTATTCCAAGGTAGACTTCCATTGAGGATGGAAATACGTATGGCTGCCTTAACCATCTATTACCAGTCCCAGAGCACACCCAGAAGGAGACCTAAAAATGAGCTTTATATATCTTCTCCTCTTGTTTGTTATTTCTTTTCATCAATGAGACTTTTTATCACCTAGTGTCATGGAGAGAGTAGAGTCTATTTGACCACAATATTTAATAAATTGAGCCATATAGACACAAATGGAGGAAGCACAGCCTTTGAAGGAAAAATTTTTGGCTTCTGAAAATCCTAATGAAAAATTGTTCCTCACTAAGACATGTCTAATGTTTCATAAAAAAGTGTCTTGGCTTTGGACTGCTTTTATGTAAAAGTGTCACTACTTAACCATAAAATCAGTAGGAATTAGAGTTGCCAGAGATTCTAGTATTCATGTAATCTAATCTCATTTATAGATGAAGAAACTCAAATTGAGGGACAGATATATTTAACCATTCCCTGTTTTATAGACATAAATGTCTCCTAGACACACTTCTAACATGGCACTTCATTGAACTCATTACTTATATGTCAGGCTTTCTGATGAACAATAATCTCTGGAAAGCCAGGGGCCACATCTAGAACCCTAAAAATTTGGACAGTGCCTGTCTATTACTTGTATCTGGGAATGCCAGATAAATATTCTTAAGCTGTGAGTATGTTGTTCTTAATATACCATTATCTTCTAATTCTATTTAGGGAAAGAATTTCTAGGAAAAATGAAAAATGAATTCTTAGAGGCCACAAATTTCTTTGAGAAAAATCAGGTTACCTAATGATTTAGAAAAAGATGTGTTTTGGCACCATATAAGGAAGAGAATTGGTATAGGGGTTGGACCAAATAATCCCAGAAAGATGTATTTAAATATTTGTTCTTATTACTTTAAAGCTTTTCTTGCATTATTTAAATTTTGATAGCTAAGTCTTCTATACTGATGGCCGAGTTTAAATGTAAATTGTATTTTGTCCAATATTGATTTATTTTCCAAAATTTAAATCCCCAAAGATGAATTAGTATCATGAGAAAGCAGCCATGTCTAAATCCAAATTTTCTTCAGTTGGATGCTGGTATTCTTTAGCTCTATGTCTTCTTCTTAGTTCTTTTTTTCTGTGTGATATTTATGTTGGGAAATTCTCATCATTGTAATTTGACCAGATGATGCTTTTCTGACTATTCTTTTTGCCCTTTTCAATTTTATCATATAGCCCAATGTCTGACTCATTGCCACATCAGAGAAATGTAAATAGAGAAACTTGGAAAGTTTGTAACATTCAGGAAGTAAAAATAGTGATGTATCTGGTATTTTCTTTCCAAGGATCTCAAAAGATATTGTAAAGATTCTATTTGGTTCTTTCTCTTAATCCTGTGAAAACAAATTCTGCAATATTGACTAAAATCCCTCTCTTTCTTTTTTAACCTTCCTTCACAGTTTTCTCCCTGAAACAAGTGTTTGATGACCTCAGGTGAAATTTAGCCATGTCTGTGATTCTGTCCAGATTTACTGAGGAACTCTTCTAGGCCTAGAGGCAAAGGCTGGCTTAGGCATTATTATATAGTACGTTGTTTCCTGATGAGCTTCTCTCATAAAAAATGTGGCCTTGTGTTCCCAAGATTCAAGAAGGAAAGAATTAATGGAAGACTTTGACATTTTCAGTATTCATAGCTTTAGAGTAACTTCCATTGGAATCACACACACCTGTTTTCCAAACTGCACACTGGACCTTAAAAGAATTGAAAAGACTGTTTCAAAGCATTAAATAAAATAAAGAGTTGGAGGAGATGAGGCATAGGCTGGGAGAGAGCTGCTTCTAGTGTGTGTTCTGGCCAAACCTCTGATATCTGTGCCGGATTAACGTTCTGGGGTTCTGTTATCTGCTTCTGAAACTGATAATCCTTGAACAGAGGATCTTCAAATTATCTTTCAATATTTAACTTCTATAATTAATGATAAAATAGCTTATATGTGATGATCTACTAGAGAACAGAGTAGCTGAAGTTCCAAGAGAGCTGTCAAGATAATACCTATCTTGATAAATGAGAAGATTTCCGTGCCTAAATGTTCAGTCACAAAAAGATTAAGAGAATGATCTTTAATACAGCAACTTGATGTCCTGCTACTGAGTGTGCAATTTTACACACTTCACCAAATTTCTTTTTTGAAACAAAAGGTAATAACTCAAGATTCTGATTTCATGACACTTCAATTTATTTTTTATTTTTCTGAGAATAAACACATTTTGATTGACAACTGTTTCTTTTATTTTTTTGGTTTGAAAAGCAGAAATTAATTTTTATTTAAATAATATCTCTGTGGATATGGTTTTTTCAGTTGAGGAAATCTGTTTAGTTAAGGCTCTAGTTTCTGTACTTCAATCAGAATACAATCAAATTCATATTTTTGGATGTGTTCATTAGCATTCTTTAACTTCCTTCATTATTATAAAAACTACCAAAAGCTTCAAAATTTTTGGAGAAAACAATCAATAAAGGAAAAGCATGCACGGCATAGATGGCTTCTACTGTATCCATTGCTTCGCACCCCACGTCTTCCTTTGCTTTGGCTTCAGTGAACCAAGGAACTGACACAATTAGTGCTGGCAATGCCATGGCCCTCACCCAAGGCACTCATCATGCCTACAAATTCTTTACATTCCCCACCCAGCATTATTTTTGTCAGAGTATGGGAGATCTAATGTCAATCTCAGTGCAAAGTTTATAGCCAATTGCTTTCAAGAAGAAAAATATTCATCCTTTTTTTCTTTTTATGACATGAATGTTGAAACTTAGGTATGAATAGTAAATGCATTGACAACTGTTACACTGAGCTATAGATTCTGGATTTCTCTTCAAGTTTGTAAAAAGTATATCTTTTCTTTCTCATCCAAACTTCAGCCAATTTATCACATTGCCTAGCGATTTTGGGGATAGGTATTTTTAAAAGTAGTTTATTGTCCACTTTTGATTCTATGTAGTTTTATTCTGTTTCTTCAATATAGAGGAGATAAAATTCCTCTATATTTCCCTAATTCTATCATTTGGAGAACATGAATTAAATACCTGATGTGTTTAATAATTTGTGCAAGAGTTTGAGACAATATCAATATATTTAAAGGGGAAAAGTTTTGAAATTTTTGGGCTAGTTTATTTTGGGCTAGTTTTTTGTCTGTTTATTCATTCCTTACCAACATGTTGTTTCATTTAATTCTCTAAAAAAAATCTTGTGAGAAAGATTTAATGTTATTCCTTTTTATACATGAGCATGAGAAACTGAGACGTTAAGCAACCTGTTTATGGGTACATCACTGTTAATAAATGAGGAGCCAGGATTCAAACATGAATATGGCTCCAAAGTCATTGCTTTTAGTAATTCTGTGCTGCTTTCTTCTAGGAGCATATAGGCTTATAGGAGAAGAGAACATACAGATATCCCAACAATGCTGAAAAGTACAAAATTGACTAAAAGTCCATTTGAAGAGAAGAGAATAATCATTTTTAAAGTCTGTTTCATGAAACACAAGAATTCTAGGGAGATAATTCAAAGGGCCCACAAATGTTTGGGTTAAATTTGATTGATGTTGAGGTTTATATGAGACCCCATCTGTCATCAAATAATCTCTAATTCTAATTTTTATGATCATCAAAATAGCCTCAATCTCATTGATTGACTTTCAAGTGAGGAATTTGTTTAAATTTAGACTTACCAATAAAATTATATGAACATATAACCACCTTTTTTTCATTTTTCTTATATTTTCATTGTAAAATTATGAAAGAAAATAAGACTACTCCAGTGTAATAATTTTTACCTTGCATATATTCCTCTGGTATTTCTTAACATGAATATTCATTTTAGCTATAATCAGAGTATATATTTAATTTACTATTGTGCTTTTTGCACATAACATACGATATATTCTTAGCTTATGAAAATTTAAACTGAAAAGACTGGATGATGTTTCTAAGATAGAATAATAAATGTGGTACTCTCATAGAACACACTTCTAAAATTTATGATTTAAGTTCTTATGGTGGATTTCTTTTTGCTTTAAAAATTTTTTTTAAGTATAGGAAGCCATAAAGAATAAAAGAAATGCAATCTATAATCCCTTCTATTGGATACTCTCTAGTGATTTTAAAATTAATAAAAGTATCAACCATTTCCAATTAGAAAATTCATATATTTAAGAAAGGTATAAAATGATGAAAAAACAAAAATAAACCTCCCTTACATTTTTGACCTTATCTGCAAAAGTAATCATGGTTAATTTGCTGTTTATTCTTCCAGATAAAAATAGGCCCATACCACTATGTGTGCATGTCTTTTTATTTGCACAAAAGTGATCATGCACATATCCTCTTCTACACATTGACTATTTCACCTAATAATACTTCTTAGGACTCTTTCTATATATCACAAATAATTCTGTCACACTTTTGAGGGCTGCATTTTGTCTAATATTCTATTATATAAAAGTTCTTATTTAAATAACCCCCTCTAATGAATCACTTTTTTTCCCATTTATTTGCTCTAATAGTAGATTTAGGTTGTACAGTAAAAAAGCTACAATCAGTATACTTACACATATATCTCATTGTGTTTCTATTAAATCTACATTGTAAGTTTTTACTAGTTGCTGGATTAAAGGGTATTGGTGTTACCAAACTCAGGTTCAGCTGCTCGACGCTCAAAAGAGGCAAGTGTCAATAGAAAGGAAAGTTGCTGTAATCAGGAAAGCTGGCAATCTGGGGAGAAGGTGCATTCATGTCTCAAGACCAACTCCAGAGATTCTACTCAGCCATGACAATTTTTAAAGGGAAAAGGGGGTGGGGAGAATCTCTTGAATCATCAAGGCAGGAGGTTAGGTTTGGCATCATTCTCCATTGCATGCAGGCTGTTGATTCTTTCTTCACATGTTATCTTGCCCGCGTGATCTCCCTGCAGGATTGCTAAGGGGCTGTTGTGGGGAGAGAGATAATCATTTTTTAACTACTTCTTCATTCTTAGTTATTTTTGTATGGGGAAAGAATCAACATGTTAATTAGGTTCTCTTGATGTTAGAGGGGAACAGAACAGAAATGGGCAAACAGGAAATGGACAAAAGAGCTGCTTTCAATTCCCCACTCTCAAACATCATTCCATTTCTCAGGGATTACAGGCAAAGGCCCATCTTCTTCATGCTGACATAGTGTGCTGTATTCTCAGAGTGGAAGATGTCAACATGGATCTGTGGCATCTCTTTGCTGACAATTTTAGTTTCCTGCTTACATATACAGGCTGAGCAAGCTACAGTTATTTTGATGCCCACAAAGATATGGATTATCATGAGCAATAATGTTAATCCCATTCCCTTGTGGCCAGTTCTTGGAATTGTGCTAGCCATAGATTCAGTACTGCTCAAGATGGAGCAGCTTATGTCATGGCTATAGTGTGTTCATCATGCAGTTAGCTTTTTTCTTCTGGTGGCAGTTATAGTATCTGTAAAACAACTCGGATGTGCATTGGACACCGAGTCTGTGACTTTATTGTCCTAATCACTAACTGCTTTGTTTTGTACTTGAGGGGTCCCTGCAGGGTTCAGCTTGGTTCCATTGGCATTTAAAATTTTGGTGAATATTGCTAAATTGTTCTGCACATATGTTAAATCAGTTTTGTCCCCCACTTTTGGAATAGCAACAGCTAACCTTTCATAGTGCTTTGTGCCAGGCACTTACTATTTAAATATTTATTCATTTAGTTCTCACATAACTTATAACCCTATGAATTAGATACTGTATCACTACCCACATCCTGTAGATTTTGAACTGAGGCACAATAGACTGGCTAAATCACTAGCCAAGATCATTTGGCTAATAAATAATGGAGACAGGGTATGAACTCGGGCAGTTCAGCCCCAGGATCTGGGCTCTAACATATTGCTTAATAGTGTAGGAAAGAGTAGGTATTACTAACTTTTAAATTTTAGGTAATATGACAAGAGAAAACGATGGGTCATTCTGAGTTACATCTTTTTTTTTAATAAGTGAAATTAAGTATATTTTCATGTTTATTTACCACATCTATTTCTTTTCTTGTAAACTACTTTGTCATATATTTGCAAGGTTTTATATTGAGTTGCTCAAGTTTCTTAGTAATTCTTACAAACTCTTAATTTAAAAAACCAACAGTACGACTTTGTCATGTGTTGCATAAATTTTCCAGAGAAAAGTTGTATGTCTTTATACATTTCAATTTATTCATTTTTGGTTTCTAGATTTAATTTTCTTCCTGAACATTTTATTTTATTTTATTTTATTTGTTTCTGTTTTAAGAATTATAAGAGTTCAGAGGAAGGAGAAATGATTTCTGCCTTTCATAATTAGAAAGAAACGTTGTATTTAAGATAGTCCTTGAAGACTGATAAGATTTTTATAGACTGAAAATAGCTGAGAAGAGGAAGGCAGGTAGGTGGGAAAGGCCAAATAGAGATGCAAAAATAGCAGAGCAGTCTGCCTCAGGCTAACTGTCTGGTTGAATAGGAAAAAACTGATCCCTGCTTGAATGATTACAGATACTCTCTTTGTGTGCTGTGTCACTGGACATACAAATCTGAGGCCCTGCTATTGCCCACTTTTATTGGTCTCATTTGTCTAGAAACATGGATGCCCAGAGACTGGGAAATGTATGATAATAACATGCAGCAATTAGTCCATGGAGACTAAGAAAATCCTTACAGTCTTTCCCTGTGACTTGGAAGACAGCTAAGTCTGTTGATGAAATACCTGCAGTTTTTTCCTAAATCAACTTCCTCTTAAACAAGTACCAAGAACAGAAGACATCATTCAACGTAAAATTAAAATTCTCTTGTAAAAATGGCAATAGCCAGATACAGTGACTTTCCTGTAGTGTCTGTGTTGGTTTATAGATGAAGAGACATCTTTTGGAATTTTTTTTCTCACTCAGACATTTGCTGATTTTAATATTCATAACAAGTTTTGAGCAATCTGCCTTCTACCCCATGTCTGAAAAATAAATAAATAAAAGATTAGGAGACCATTATTTTTTTGATCAATTTGTATGAGCCAAGCTGTTAGAACATTGAGTATGAATTTAGTTAGATAAGGGGGAAAAAATTGGCCTTATCTGTCCAGGCCCTCCTATTGTGTTGTTTTGCCAGTTATATATAGTTTATGGGAAAAATCAGATGGAAAAAATGTTTGGCAGTAATGAAGCAGCTGACAAAGGGAAAATGAGCATAGTTAAATTCTAAGAGCATCTTGGTTTCCTAGCCTTTATTCATAAATTCTGTCTTGTTTTCTTTGCTTTTTTTCCTCTGTCTCTGCCTTCTGATTGTTCTTAATTTCCCTTTTTCTCTTCAAATTATATAAAATATCAGTCAAAATGATTTTTTCCCTAAGGGATGGAGACAGTGGATAATTGTTATTGAAATTATACTTTTTTCCATTTTAAACTTTCTCTGAGAATTGACCCAGGTTTGAGTTAGTTCTAAATTTTACTGGACAGTTCTTTATACAAAACATTCATACAAAATTCTCTAATAGGAAAAAAAATAGCATCAAATGAAAGTCCAAAAACATAACTGAAGATAGAAAAGATTCTGCTGCATTCATCAAAAACGTGTATTTAATTGGAAAAAGGCAGATGTGCGTAAATTCAAGCTGCTCTCGAACCCTGTTCGAATTGAACAGCCTTACTGAGGTGTTGACACTGGCCCTGGGGAGTTCCTACTCTCAGTGCAGAGCCAGTTACAAATGTGTTTTCAGTCAAACATGATTACTGGAGAATGCAAACATAATGTTTGCCATCCAAGACCTTTGCAACATGAAACCCCAGATTAGCTTGCACTGAAGGCCTTTTGAGTGAAGATCAGTCTGAAAAGATTTTGTGGGGAAGATCGTGTAGCTAACAAGATAGAGGAATCTGACTCTGGATCTAGCTGGTAGCCCCTCTTTTTCACAAGCACCAGCCACAGCTATTACATGTTTTCCTCATCAATATGACAGAAGTGAGCCAAGATAAAGAGGAGGGTATTATCTCTATGTTTACTGTAATATCAGTGCTATGTTTAATATTTTGGGACAGAGGATTAGACTCATTTTCCAAGGAGGGATTTATACAATAATGAACTTAATCTGTGTTTAATAAGGTTTCTGTTCTTTTGTGTTCACTGTATGTGGAAGTAATTTCAGTCTGCCTACACAGAGGTCCCCACTGGCTCACATCGTAGTAAGGTACATATCTGCAGAGCTTCAGCCAGCATCACACAGTGGAACACGTCATCTCTGGTTGCACATGGCTGACTACCTCTGCAGATTGGGTTTAAACTGACAGAGCATTTCTTCCCCATCTGATAATGCCTGATACAACTGGGTTTCATTATATTAATAGTTCACTAATTTCCACAAAATCAAACTCTTTCCAGAAATACTCTGTGATATGTATCCTACTTCATAATGCTTATATAGGATACACAGATTACTTTCCATATTATTAGAAAAATTAGTATGCTTGCTTTTGAAATATATATATACACACATAAAAACATACACATACATATATATGTATATATATACTTGCATATATATGTGTATCGAAAAGGTACTGTAGTACAAAAGTAAATTAGGTAGATCCTAATGTTGAATTTGTTGGACTTTTTAAAATATGGAAATTACTGAAAGGACCATCACTAATAATTTAGGAATTCCATTAAAAGTGATATTGCAGAATGAGTTCACTGTCCTATGTGTCAGGAAATCTGAGATCATGCCCTAGTCAAATATTGGTCCTATAACATGGAATAAGTTACTTAAACTCTCTGAGCCTTCGTTTCTATTGTGTAAAATAAGAGGGTTGAACTAGCTAATCTCTAAGCTGTCCTCTAGGGCTAAAGGGCAGTGACCTGTAGCCAAAGGAATCCATTAATGAACTAAAGGGATCCATTAATGACCAAAGGGATCCATTAATGAACTTCCCATACAGAAGTTCCTAAGTTGATGGAAGAACTGTAATGCTTCTAGAGGAACACTGTATTACCGAAAGTTACATTTAACACCGCAGGACTCAAGAGCAAAACTGGGTACAATAAAAATTTGTGATTAATTGGAGTTCATAACTGGTCAGCATTTATTGAACTTAGTAGAGGATTTCTTTCTCTCTGATCCAAAACTTTATATTCTTTTGGATACATGACATAAAATCCATGTCCCTAAATACCTTTCCATAAAGTCTCAATAGCTTATTTAAGACTGCTTCAGTTACCTATTTCTGCGTAACAAACTACCCCCAAATCTAGCATGTTAAAACAACAAATCATTTCATGTTGCTCACAAGTCTGAGGGTCAGAAACATGAGAGTGGCTCACCTCTGCCTCAAGATGTTAGGGGTCTCACTTGGAATAGCTCAAACACCTGTGCACTGGCTGGGATTCCTTACTTGGGACCATGTTTGTATAACCTTTGTTCTTGCAGTTGGCTGAGGTCTGTCACTCCCTTGGCCTTAGTTGATAGCTGTGCTGGCTGGAAAAGCCCAGAGGGCTTTTCTCACATGTCTGGTGACTCAGTGTTCACCATGTGGCCATTCTTCCATTCTGAGTAGATGGAGTGGGATTCTCACAGCATGGCAGTCTCAGGGTAGTTAGATTTCTTACATCTTGACTGTCTTCCAAGAAGGAGGAAGCAGAAGCCACCAATTCTGTGAAAGATTAGCCTGGAACTAACATAATGTCGCTCCCATCATATTCTATTAGTGTAGCCAATTTCACTGAGTAAAGAAACAATCTCCACCTAGGAATGGTCAAGAATCTGCCACTACTCCTGATTGGTCATTCCTCTGGAGGCAAAAGATTTGTTTGGATTTTTTCACCAATATGGATATCTGTTCCTTTTTAGTTACTGGTTTAAATTTCCAGATATTTTCCCAAAAGGATATTAAAATCAGAATTGGGGTATAATTAATATTCAGAATGCCAATCACATGCCTTGCTTGCAAAATTGTCTTCAACACCTTAATATAGGCACCAGAATATAAAGTGCTTTCTGCATTAGAAAATTGTACTTTGACCCCCAAATTGAGATCTCATTCGGAAAATCTCCAGAGCCTCGCTGTTGGTGGATAAATAATTAATCCTGTAGATCCCAGTGTATTAGTTTGCTAAGGATGCCTAAAAAGATACTACAAACTGGATGGCTTAAACACAAATTTATTTTCTCAGTTTTGGAAATTTAGTTTCTCAGTTTTAGGTTACCACAGTGTATTAGGTAGAGTTCCCTGTGCTGTACAGTATGTTCTCATCTGTTGCCTATTTTATACAAGGTATCAATAATGTATGTGTGTCGATCCCAGTCTCCCAATTCCTCCCACCCCACCCCTTTCCCCCTTGGTATCCGTACATGGATACCATGTATGGATTTGGTTCTCCATGTCTGTGTGTCTATTTCTGCCTTGCAGATAAGATCCTCTATACTATTTTTCTAGATTCCACATATATGCATTATTATACAATATTTGCTTTTCTCTTTCTGACTTACTTCACTCTCTGTGATACTCTCTAGGTCCATCCACATCTCTACAAATGGCCCAATTTTATTCCTTTTATATGGCTGAGTAATATTCATTGTATATATGTACCACATCTTCTTTATCCATTCCTCTGTCGATGGACATTAGGTTGCTTCCATGTCCTGGCTGTTGTAAATAGTGCTGTATAAAGCATTGTTATTTGTTATGAAGATTGAAAGGAAGTTCTCTTTTGTTTCCTTTTAATCCATTTACCCGCTAATTAAAATCAATATGACATGTTGTGCTGCCTTTTCTACCTGAACCACTTACAGTATATGGCCAAGTTTGGCTTATTTGATTTTCTAGGTTTATTTGCCAGTGAATTATTTGTTTTCATATTACAAAGTAGCTCAACTGTGCTTCATTTCACACTGAAAGCCTGCCTGACAAGTGATTGTCCGACACTCACCAGGCTGTGTGTGTGCAAGCTGGCAAAAGATGCTCGCAGCACAGAAAAGCTGCCTTATGTGCAGCCAGCTTGCTTTGCTAGTCTAGCTGTCAGATCTTCTCGTAGGCCCTGTCCAATGGAAAAATCAGAACGATACAGAGAATTAAAGGATAATGGAATTGGAATGATGTTCAGCATCTTAATTAGGGACTTTTGGCAGAATATAATCATATATTTGGGTTGAATATTGTAATTGGAGATTATTAGAATATTCAAAGAAGCAGGATACTTTAGTGATTCTGTAGCTAGCAAAGTCTGTTACTGTAGAGAATGTAAAACAAATAAACTAGACAATGTTTTGTAAAGTAAGTTTCCCAAGCTTTATCAGTTTCTTACTATGGGTGGGAGTATGCTTTCAATTTACCGCAAGCATGTATAGCATTATTTACTTATTTAGAAAAAAAAAAAGCTTTTGTTAATCATTTTGTCAGTCTTTTAAGTCCTCCTCTGTTCCAAGATCTGTCAATAGATTGGTGAATTCAGTGGAAAGCGAATGAATATGCTTTTAGCACATTTTTAGGTGCTGCATTTGCTTAAATAAAGCTATTGCTCCAGCATTAATAGGATGTCCACTTAATTTTTTTCCTTTGGTGAGAATGAGTTTTTGCTCTTTTCATCCACACTCCATACCTTAAGTCATCTGTGACAAAAAATACATATCTGCTACATGGATGCTGGGATAAGGGGTAGAATTGTTTTAATAACTGGTTAAAGTAATGACTGAGCACATGACTGATAACCTCAGCTTTGTAGCCTAAAATGGGCCATAGGGCTAAGATGTTTAAATATGGTTCTGGGTTTAATTTCAATCAGTTTAACTTTAGAAAACAAAAACGCTAAGTATAAGTCAATTATAAAGGATTAGAAAATAAAATTTACTGGGAAAAACAGTTACTTAAAAATTTAATTTTATTATCTAATAAACATGACTAATAAGCCTAAGTGTTAAAAGCCAGTGAAAAATAAATGTATTTTGACAACCAGGTTTTTAATAGAGGGAGACTAAAAATTGAAGACTCCCTGTCAGAGTGGGTTGGGTTTACAAAGCTTGTAAATAATTTCAGAGCAGACTAAGGATAGATTGACACCCTGAAAACCTTGCAGAATTAATCTTTCATGACAGTATTTGAAGACTGCCATCACTGTCATTCTTTTAGCAAATAGTCACTGAGCTGTGACAAGCACAGTGCTTGGGGCTGTGGATAATGCAGTGCTGTAAAAGATAGACTCTGACCTCAAGAAGTCCATGGTTTGTATCACTTATTCTACAAATATTTATTGGGCACTACCTATACAGTAGGCACTATGCTAAGAATGCCATGTGAATTAACTAGATTATGATACAGTCTTGTTCTCAAGGATTTACCTAACTGCTTACCTAACAATTTCTGGGACTTCTGGAACTAGGTTTATATTTACCCAAAGAAGACATTAGCTAAGTGAATAGAAATTTTCTACAGTATTATTTCCCAGCCCATAGGTAACCCATGTCTCCTTTCCCATTTCCCTTCTATATTCTTAATTTATTGCTTTGCCTAGGTTTTGTAACTGATGTTTCTTCTGTATTTTGGAACCTCTGCCTATGTGTTGGTGTTTCCCACACTGTGCAGACATTTTGAACTAATTCTTCTCTATTTTGACCACAGTTCAGCTATCTTCTGTATCTGGTTCTCAGTCTCTGCTTGCCTTGATGCCTCATCTGTATATTCTATAACTGCTGTCTGCTGTCTGCTGTCTCCTCTCTGCAGATGTCCTTTCTCAGAAAGCCTAGTTCTGGTATTCCACGTTGTGGTGGTACTAACCTGAGACCTATACATTGTCTGATCTACTTGAGAACTGACTGAAATCCCTATTGAAAATATATTTTTAATTCCGATGCACTAAAATCAAAATGCTACTCAGTTTTTAGCATATTAAAGAGAGAAACTTGTATATGAAAACAAAGAAATTCATCTAATTAATTCTACTAATAATTTTTCTTAGGTTATTTGAAAAAAATAAGCAGACAATTGGAAAAAGACACTTTGCCATTGTTGAGTTCAAAGTCACCAGAAAACAAAATTTGACATCAGAGCGTTCTTTGTTTGTCTTTTCAAATTTCCCATCAGACCTTTGACTGTTGTTTGTTAGCCACTGGAATGCTTCTGCATTCCCAGACATCCTGTAAATTTTTCCAAAATTATGAGTTTAATATGCTTTTTGATACAAATTTCTCTAGCTGTGGTATTACAGAGTACATGTTTTTTCACATCAACTTTACTTACTGTCTTACAGCAGCAAAAAGTGTTTTACCTATTCCAGTCATATTTAGAGGGGCTTCCTATAATCAGATTAGGTCTCTATTTCACAAGTTTATGAAAGGACATCTTAAAAACGCTTGCTAGGAGAATCTGATAATAGTTAATATCAAAATTACATGGCCGATTTCCAAAGTTCTGTGTGATCTTGTATACTTACAATAAGAATTTCAAAGTCAAAATTGACTTAACTGTTAGAGTTGCATTTCTAATTGCTTTAAGGGGCTTGGTTGAGAGATTTTAATAAAATTGTGTAAAGATATTTTCTTTACTTGGACACTCGTAGAGCCTAGGCTTTTCAGATTTTGTTTTTATGAGATCTGTATTTTCTACAAATATCTTTCACTATGTCTGATTTTAAACAAGATTAATAAAACTAGTTGAAAAAGGAGACCTATTAAGCTAAGAAATTATTTCTTGGTGTAACTGCTTTTCTACCATGCACTTCCTGCTGCCAATTTGACTGTGTTAAACTGAGTTGATTATTAATTTTTAAAAATTTACGGATAGGGCTTCCCTGGTGGCGCAGTGGTTGAGAGTCCGCCTGCCGATGCAGGGGACACGGGTTCGTGCCCCGGTCTGGGAAGATCCCACATGCCGTGGAGTGGCTGGGCCTGTGAGCCATGGCCGCTGAGCCTGCGTGTCCGGAGCCTGTGCTCCGCAACGGGAGAGGCCACAACAGTGAGAGGCCTGCGTACCACAAAAAAAAAAAAAAAAAGAAATTTACAGATATATGAAATTTTAATTCAGTGTTAATGACAGCAGAGAAAGGGCTGGTTGCTCATTAACTTAAAAATGTGTTTACTATACTTATACTTCAGAGTTATGATCTGGCCTTCTTGATTGCTTTTATTTTTACACTGAACGGTTTGCTGAGAATAATCTCTGGGTTACTTACTAGAGCCATGCCTTCATGGACAAACATAATTCTGGAAAAGTATTAACAAATCACCCAACTTTGATGGATTTTTGTTTATGCCCTGTTAACATATGAACCAGAGTTTCACTTCTTCAGGGAATTATTTAGTCTCTAAAAAAATTATAATATACATTTGCTATGCCTTTAGGGTTTCAATTAGTTCAATGATGTTTGAAAATACTAGTGGGTATTAGTAATGGGATAACTGCAGGAAACTTTCATACATTATAACCTAGCATTTCCCTGCAAGTGATATGACAAAGATTCTGAAGCATTGCAGGTCTCTGCCATGTGCTTGAAGCGGAATTGTAAAGGGCAAGTGAGCCCTGTGTCTACTATGCCAGGAATTATTTTAGGCTCTACAGATAAAGTGATAAATAAAACAGGTTAAAACCTGTGCCTTCTAATGGGAAAAGGTAGAAAAGATCAATAGAAATACATGATAGGAAGGGAGGGAGGGAGGGAGGGAGGGAGGGAGGGAGGAAGGAAGGAAGGAAGGAAGGAAGGGAAGGGAAGGAAGGGAGGAAGGAAAGGAGGAAGGAAAGGAGGAAAGGTGGAAGGAAGGAAGGTTAGTGATAAGTGCTAACCATACAAATAAAGCAGGTGAGGGCGGTAGGGAATATAGAGGTGGTATTAGAATTTTAAATAAATTGATAAAGGAAGGCCATACTGAAAAAGTGGGATTTCATTAATGAGTGAAAGAGGATGAGGGAACAAGCTGAGAAGAATATTCCTGTCACAGGAAAGAGAAAATTCAAAGACTTTGGGGCAAGAGTGGATCTGGTATGCGTAAAGAACAGCTAAGATGCCAGGGTAATGAATTTATTTGTTAATCTCACAGGTACCAACTCCCCATTTGGAAATTTATCTACAAGGAAATATCACTAAACCTTCTTTGATGCATAAGGTGGGGGGGAATGCTTTTGTGAGAACTCAGAGCCATTCATGCCAACTATTTACTTATTCCATCAATTTCATGTATAGATTTACTTTTCTAAAACATAAAGATGTTTGTATATGATTATATATATCTAAGCTATTTGGAAAGAGTTTTCCTGTGACAGGAAAGATTCTGGCGGAGAATTGAGTCAAGAGAGTTGAAATGGATTTTACATTAAATATAGACCTTAGAATTTACAATCAGAAGATGACAAAATTCTCAGAAGAAAATAACACATTTTCAGTGTTATTAATATGCTTTTTGTAGGTCAGTGATATTTTAAACATTTGGTTATATAATATTTTCTGTAGGCTACCTCCTATTTTGTTTAATCTTCTATAAATCAGGGCTGGGGAAAATGCATATAAGTATTCATGCATGTGCAGCATAAGATGTATAATAATTATAATGGCTATTATTTTTTAATGCCAAGCACTAGTCTATATATTTTATATCTGCTAGATCATTTACACCTCATCATAGCTCCATAAGTTACATATTATTGGTATTTTCATTTTATAGAAGAAATGAGGTCCAGAGAGGTTATATACTTGGCCAAGATTATCTAGTTTACAAATAGAAGGGTTAGAATTTGGTTCCAGAGCATCTAAAGAAAGGCTCAATGTTTGAAAGAAGGAATGAGGGAATCAGGATGCATCTGGTAACTACACCTAAAAAAAGTGGAGTACTTTGCTGTTACCAGAAGCAAAATTGGGAAGAGAATGGGGCAGGAGCACAGATATCTAGAAAGTGCACATCATCTGACTTCATTATGCAAAGTAATAAGGTTCTTTGGTATAGGTAGAAAATGTAGGCTCTAGATCTTACAAACTCTGTAGAGCGTGAAAGATGATTCCTAGAACCAAGAATTACTAAAGGTGGTATACAGCTAACTAATGAATCATTTACAAGAGTTAAGAGGCTGACAAACCTATAAACATTTTAGTATTTTTTAAAATTTTATAATTAATTATTAATTGTGTACAGTACAATATTTGAGGGTAAATTTTTTAGTGCAAAGAGACATTTAAAAATAAGTTTTAACATTCTTATTTTCATAGCATTTCTAGAATAGAAGTAAATATTGTTTTTTCTTCTGTTTATGCCAGCAGAAAATAGTTGATTTACTTATAAAAGTTATTAACATAAAACAGACTGCCAGTTATTTCTCCAACAAAAATGGGTTTATTCAAGATCAGCAAAGAATTTTAATTTGGGGTCTTAAACCATGGTAAGACACACACAAGTCCCCAGCAAAAAAGGAGAGGAGAACTCATTTTTACAGGAAACAGGAAAGCTAGGAGAGCTATAGGAAACAAAGAATCCATTAAAGAAATTGAGAGTTCGAAGCACAGTGGCTTTTCATTGGCTGAGTGTAACAGTCTTTCATTGGCTAAGCTCTTGTCAGGCAAGAAGAGGAAGTCTTTCTTCTTCCTCTTGGGCTCTGTTACCATCATAGGGCATGAGAGCTTCCCCTTCTGGGCTCCCTTTTCTATTTAATAAAGGTTCCCTTTATTATTTTTTTAACATTTCCCCCTTTTAAGATCTTTCTCTGAAAGCATCACTGAGCAAGAGTCAGGTTTTCTGGTTTCAATAGCTTTTTGTTCCTCAGTATCAGGAAAGACCTATCCTGAGTGTGGTGTCCCACATCAGAGGGAAGGTGTAGATTGGAAACCTACTGAGGTCACATTTGAGTAACAAGGAGGGGAAGGAGGGAGACCTCTGAGGCACTTTTTATCTAAAGTCTATATCAAGATCATAGACATTGGAGATCATTTGAAACATTATGTAATCATCAGTTTACAAACTTCCAAAAGGCCTGATCCAGATATCTTGGAAAAGCTGTCTCATCAGATGTTGTTTGCTTCAGTTCCAGGAAGTCTTTGCTTTCAGGTCACCAGATGATGTGCAGGTCCCGTCAGGGTTTGGTGCTTTATTTAGATGTGTCACATGAATCCAAGAGTCTATTCCCTGGAATTTGGCAGCACAGGGGTAGGTTAACAGTACCTGATAGGAGTCTTTCAGTGAGGTTGGAGAGATCCTGGAAGTATCTTTTCCAATAGAAGAAAACTCCAGGTTATAAGGTCTTCATCTACTGGGCATGCACTGTGAAAAGATTTCTTTACCAAAGCATGGTTATTTTTAATAGAATCAACTAGGCCTTTAAAATACTGGAGTATCTCTCCTCTTATCAGTTGTGAATCAAAATAGGAAGGAGCCAAGTACATTAGGTGTCCTGTGACTGTCTCAATGGGGAGAGTTTGTGAGTTCCAAAGGGATGGATCTAAGACTTAGAAGGACCAACAGCAATGATTTTGGCTAAGTTATTTGGAAGACTTCTACAAACTTTGCAAGTTGAGCTTGCATAATGCTGTTAGTGCATTTGAATAAACCAGAGGATTGAGGATAAGTACAGTAAGAGAGTAAAAACAGCCAAACAGACTTGTCAAAGTATGTGACCAGTAAAATGGGTTCCTCAATCATTATGAAGTTCAAGAGGAGTTCCCCAGGTAGAGATGATTTTTTTCCAAAAGGGCTTTAGACACAGAAGAAGCAATAGCCTGTCTGCAAGAGAAGCCTTCAGTCCAGTGTGAAAACATACAAATCATGACTAAAGCATATTTGTATCCATGAGACAGAGGAAGTTGTATAAAATTAATTAGCCAGACCTCAGATGGTCCATTAGGCAGTTTAAAATGTCTGAAAGCAGTACAAACTTGTTTCCCTAGGTTGTGTTTTGGACAAATGGAACAAGTGATCTAGGCACTTTTTGCAGTCTTTTTAACATTTTCCCAGCAATATTTATTCATAAATGCTGTCATTTTATTAGTAGACCAATGATTTAATGCCAGTACTATGGTTATGAGTAGGAATTTTAGAGTCTCTGGTAGGACTGGGTTGTTATTTGGTCCAAACCAGAGCTTTCTCTTTTTATCAAGCCAACAATTGTTGAATTTCCAATCCTGTTTTTCTTTTTCTGAGACCAATTGTTAGGCTTCTCTTGCCAGATTTTCTAAGTTATCATTTGGGGAAATATCCCTTTGTACTATGACAGAGGTTTGGCTGTTGTTGGGTTCTTTAAGGGAAGCATTCCTTGCAGAAGCGTCAGCAAGGTGATTTCCCCTAGCTTCCGGAGAGTCAAATTTAGAATGCCCCAGAACCTTAATAATAGATAAAGCATCCTGTAAAAGTATTGCATTCAGTAATTCCTGAACAAAGATGCCATTTTAAATTTTATTTCCACTAGATGTAAGGAAGCCACATTGCTTCCAAAACATTCCAAAATCATCAACTACTCTGAAAGCATATCTACTATCAGTTTAAATATTGGCAATTTTGCCTTTGACTAAAATGCAAGCCCCGTGTATGTGTGTATAATTCAACCTGTTAGGCTGAAGCAGCCATAGATAAAAATGCTGCCTCAACAATATCAAAAGGAGTTGTAATATCATACCCAGCACAATATTTGCCATTGTCACCTTTTAAAAAAAGAACCATTCGTGACCAATGAGAAGTTGGCATTACCCAAAGGAATATCCTGTAGATCATCACGAAGAGTCAGGAGGTGATCAGTCAGCATTAAGCAGTTGTAAGGAACTTCATCAGAGATAAAGGGGAGAAGAATAGCAGAGTTAAGGTTATTACAACATAAAAGAGTTATATGAGGAGTGGTTAACAAAAGGACTTCATAGGAGGTGAGGTGGTTGACTAAGAAATGTTAAGTGTGCTGAGAATTCAGGAGGGCTTCTACTGCATGAGGCACAAAAATGGTTAAAGGGGATCCCACAATGATTTTCTTGATGATCTTAACCAAAAGGGCAGTGGCAGTAATGGCTCTAAGGCAAGGGTCCAGTTGCTGGCTATAATAATCTATAGGTTGATGTGCTTTGGGGTGAGTACCCCAAGGGCATTCCCTTTCTTTTCATATACAAAAAGGAAAAGGGGAATCTGATCACTGGGATGCCCTATAGCAGGTGGGTTGATTAGACTCCCCTTTAAGGCCTTAAAAGCTATGTTGTTTGGTTCTTCCCATAAAATCACGTCAGGGTTGTTTTTCTTTAGTGAAACATACAGATGTTTGGCCATAAGAGAAATTTGGAATCCAATTTCAGCAATAACCCACTAAACCAAGAAAACCTTGCAATAAATGGTGCTTAGTTTTAGGTTTTGGGGGATTTAGGACACTATGAAGTCTGTCTGATCTAGGTGTAGCCTTTGTTCTGATACCACATACCCTAAGTATCAAACATGGGCAAACTGCAAATTTTCCTTGGCAACCTTATGTCCCTTTAAAGCTAAAAGCTTTAGCAAGTGGATGCTGGCTTACAATGAGGAGGCTTGAGAAGGCAAGCAAAGAAGCAAATCTTCCACATATTGCAACAAAGTAGAACCTCTAGGGAACTTTATATCATCCAGATCTGTCTTCAGGATTTGTGAAAAAATAAGGAAGACTCTCAACAATATCCTGAGGCATTACTGTCCAAGTGAATTACTTTTCTTCACAAGTGAAGGCAAAAAGGTATTGGTTGGCTGCATCAACTGGAATACTAAAGAATGTACTGGGCCTTCCCTGGTGGCGCAGTGGTTGAGAGTCCGCCTGCCAGTGCAGGGGACATGGGTTCGTGCCCCAGTCCGGGAAGATCCCACATGCCGCGGAGCGGCTGGGCCCGGGAGCCATGGCCGCTGAGCCTGCGTGTCCGGAGCCTGTGCTCTGCAACAGGAGAGGCCACAACAGTGAGAGGCCTGTGTACCGCAAAATAATAATAATAATAATAATAATAATAATACTGCATACATCAGTTATAGTAAAGAATTTGCTTTGAGTGGGAGTGGATGTTAGGTATGAGGGTTAGGAACAACAGGATGTCAAAGGATAACAATGTTGTTGTTTATTGCTCAGAGGTCCTCCACCCTCAGCCCTTAGGTTTTCTTACTGGTAAAATAAGAGTATTATAGTGACTTGTTTACAGGATAATGAGGCCTTGAGTCTTGTAATCTTCTGTGATGAGCTTTATGCCTTGAATTGCATCTTTACTTAGAGGATATTGATTAATTCTGGCAAGAGATTTTGAACAGTCTGTTTGAATCTTAATGGGAAATGCACTGTGAATTTTGCTAGTATCAGTTGGAGATTTTGCCCATAAGAAGGGTGGTAGCTGATTTGATACAATAGAGACAATTGATCAATGTTTCAAGAATCAACTCTATTACCATCAGTGACAGCATAAATAAAAGGTGTCAAACAGTCATCAAATTCACCTGGTTGGCTGCTTTGATGACTACTGTCAAATTCTAGAATTATTTCCCCCTGTTGGGATAAAGAAATTCCAGCATTCTACTTCTCTACAAAGTCTGAGTTTAATAAATGGATAGGAAAAGAGAAACTAAGAAGGAAAGGGTGTGTGTCTCTCATAGGGACCAAACAAAAGTGAATAGGTTCGGAGATAGGAAATTCTTGAGGTTATTTGGAAGTCCCCACTATTTGAATTGATTTAGTACTCCAAGACAGTGGTTGCTTTATAGTAGTGGGATTGAGCATCAAGAGTATGGGTCTGCTCTCAATTAGGATGAACTGGAAGAGGTTCATCCCCAATCTGGAGAAGTATTTCTCCAAGCTGATTAAAAGAGAGGATTGGGAAGAGTCCCTGTAGCTCCTCTGAGCCCTATCACTGAGAATTGGGAAGAGTTTGGAAAGGCTGGTTAGAGAGCTGAAGGCATCTAAAGCATTTGAATTTGAATTTATAACAATCTCTTTTCCAGTGTCCTGGCTCTTTGCACTAACAGCAAACTAGGAAGATTTTGGTTTCATTTGAAAGCCTTCACTAACTGGAGTTGAAGATTAGGAATTTTAGTGTTCTTTCTTTTAGGTGACTCATTTAGCATGCAGAAGAGCTGGTTTGCCAAATAAACTAAATCTGGAGTGGATACAGTTTCCCATTCTATCCTGGTCCTCTTTGATAGAAGAGAAAGGTCTCAGCTCAGCCCATTAATAAACATACAGTTAAAAGCTGCCTGGATGGAACCAACATCTAAAGGAAAACAAGAATTATTTGAAAAAACAATCTGTGAAGTTGATTATAATAGTCATGACCAGGTTCATAAGACTTTTGTGTGCAAGCCTGAATTTTGTTCCAATCAGCAGGCTTTGGTAAAACCCTAGGAATTGCTCAATAAGTCACCTAGCAATTGCCTGAGTCTGGTCATGTAATAAGTGAGTGAGTGGGCTGGCCTCCTGGTTGTAATTCTAGAGACCTTTCAGGATTTTCCCAATTAGTGGTTTTCATCCAATTCTGAGCCTGCCCTTCACTAACAAGCATATGAACTAGCTGAAATGAGTCAAAGAAACTAGGTTGGTAAGTTTGAATGTCTATATTAAATTCCTCAGCAAATCTGTGAGGGTATTAGTAACTTTGAGAAAATCTGTAGCTATGGATCAAAGTTCAGTTTTAGTCCAGGGAAAATAAGAAATTAAGGCATTAGCCTCTGTATTCTCAGAAGGCTTAATTTTAAAGTGATGGTTTCTGATAAGTTTAGAGGAAAAGGGAGTGGGGGGACTTTCAGAGGCAAAAGGGAAGTTCAGTGAGAGAATTAGTATGGCAAATCTGAGGGTATATAGGAGGTACAGGCTGCATAAAAGGAAAGGAGAAAGTTGGTTCCAGAGCTGGAACCTGAAACAAAGAAGTCAAGGAAAAAGAGCTTGAGGCTTCTACAGCCATTTTATCTTTCTTAATTGTTTGTCTCAGTTAATCTTAACATCTTATTTTTCAGAGAAGCAATTTTGGGCTCCTGATAACATTTAGAAGCCTCGAAATACTGATTGAGATAAGCGTTCCATCCAGTTTTGGAAATTTTAGAGCTATGGTTGCCCAGTTTGTTTTTAAGAAAATTAAGTTTGGGGATTTCAGAAGTTCCTCAGAATGGCTTAAACTGCCTTTGGCCAGGTCAGGTCAGTCCATTAAGTTAGAAATGTCCATGAGGAAGAACCATGGTTTTCTTTTTCTTTTTTTTCCCCCTTGTTGGTTATTTATTTTAAATATAGCAGTGTGTACATGTAAATCCCAAACTCCCTAACTATCTCTGCCCCCTGGTAACCATATGTTCAAGAACCATGGTTTTCAAACACAGAATTGGCTGGGAACCCTTTAGGGTGGTGCCCTCAAAATGTTTAGATAACTGGAATTCCATTTCTTAGAATTTCTTTCCTAGAGTAAGAGAATCATTTTCAAACTGCTTAAACAGCTCAAGCAGCTCAAATAGCTCAAACAGCCTGTAGGCCTAATACCAGCCAATTCCGAGGGAACAGTCTAGTCCCAGAGGAGCCAGACCAAAAGCTGCTTGGTGCAGTTCCAGTAGAACAGCCCATATTCCCAAAGGAATTGGGCTGAAGGCCAAACTGGCAAAATTCCAATGAAACATCTCCTGTTTTTGCAGGAATGGGCCGAAGGCTAGCCAGTTCCAGGAGTAACAGCCTTTGTTCCAAAGAGCAGTGGGTTGAAGGCTAGCATAGTTCCAAATGAAACAACCTGATTTCAAAATAAGGCCAAAGTGCCAAATGAGTACTTGCATACAGAACAAGGCCTTAATCAGAAAGGAGGAAACCTTAAAGTAGATCTCTAATAAAACCTAAAAAGCTTCAAGGCACAAAGAAGGTAAGAGCTTGAATTCAGTAGAAAGACCTACTGTCAAACCCCAGGGTTGGCAAGAAAAACAGTGAGCAACAAGGGGTTCCATGTGTGTACCAAGTCTGTTTGCTCACCAGCCTTGGAGTTGTCTGGGGTCTTCTCTGGATCCCCATATGGGCTGCCAAAATGTTGACCTAAAACAAACAGACTGCCAGTTATTTCTGTAGGGAAAATGAGTTTATTCAGGATCAGCAAAAAATTGTAATTTGAGGTCTTCAATTGTAGAAAGCCACGTGCAAGTCTCCAGTAAAAATAGAGGAGTACTCTTATACAGGGGGAAAGGAATTTGGGAAGGCTATAGTAAACAGAGTCCACTGAAGGAACTGGGAGTTTGAAATATAGTGGTTTTTCATTCGCTGAGTTGTGACAGCCTCTCATTGGCTAAGCTTTTGCTAGCCAGGAAGAGGAAGTCTTTCTTCCTCCTATTGGGCTCTGCTGTCATCATAGGGCATGAGAGATCCCCCTTCTGGTCTCCTGACTCTACTTAATTGAGGTTTCTGTTTATTAATTTTTTTACATTATGATGCTATCTTTTATTAGAACATACTGAAACAAAAAAGATTTTGGGGTTTTTACACTAAATTGGAAATTCACAAAATTATTATTATTCATGGCCTTTGTTTTACAAACAAATTTTCCTCTATGCCTGAATGTATTTTTTTCTTTTGTTTTTATTTGCTCCCTCATTCAAAATTTATTTTTGGAAGCAAAAATATGTTACTGTATTTTTCATCAGAAAAGAAAATATATTCCTACTATTAAAGTTGAAAAATTATGTAAAAATTGATCCATATAGAATAGTCCCTTTCTTCATACTCAAAGGACAATTATGAATTTTTAAAAAAACATATATGGGTTTTGAATTGAAACAAGAACACAATTATGCAAAGTAATTTTCTAAAAATAGAATTAATAATGTATGGTGTACAAGTGCAAAGGAGTATATTTGTTCCTAAGTATATTATTTAAAAATTTCAATCACCTGTCCCAGACTTGGTTAGGACTGCTATTCACTGGGGTATATTTTGTTCTCAGGGCCCCTCCTACATTAACAAACCCATGAGAGAGTTGTATCAGATTCATCCAAGGTAAATGAGAAATTCTAATCCCCATGACATTCAGGTAATTTAATGTGTTAGAAGAACTCAATATTTTATAAGAAAGATGATTACTTAGTGTTGGAAAGAGTTTATTGATTGTTCATTGCCAGTTTCTTCTATGCCAAGTTTATTTTTCATGTTAATGCTCTTTTTAAGAATAATTCCAAGCATATTTTTACAGTAAATCAAGAGAAAACCAAAAAAACCTCCCAAGCTTCCAAGTCAGTCAGCCATCTGAATTGCTTACAAAGGAGAGGGACTCAATATAAATTAAAAGCAGATAGGGTATTGTAGAGGAAGGGCCAAGTCTTTTGAATACCAGAGATTAGCGAGTCTTCCTATGGGAAGGCTGTTCATTACAAGTCCTTCTTGAAAACAGTTTAATTTAAAAGTCAGAATTGGGAATTTATATTTCCACCTTTCAACTGGCTAACTCAACTTCTTTTATAAATTTAGTTTTAGTTCATGGAGAAATTCAAATTTGATAATTAAGCCTCATCTCCTTCTAACTTTTTAGCCAGAGCTAATAATATTTTTTGTTGTTGTTTCTGTGAGGTAGAGAAAATACTGTTGCTCAAAACAAAAGTCATTTAATTATTTGATTCTTCATATTTTTCCTTCCCTTCTTTGCCAGCAGCTATATGAGACATATTTTATTATTTGGTTCTGATTGCACAGAACATTCTTGTTAAAACCTGATAGTTTTACTCAGTATTATTGCAGGAAGACTTATAGAGCCCTTGTACATTTTTATTTTTTTCATTAAGGTAGGTGCCCTATGGAGCTTACTTTATTTAACATTTTGAAGATGTAGGATACTTGCTTTGTAATAAATAAAACACAATTATAAAATTCCATTGTACCACAGCAGAATTTGAAAAAAAATCTAAAACAATAGGATATATTTTTCCCTCATAATTGCTTCATCAAAAGTGTGCACATTTTATATTTATTACACAAGCCTCACTTGATTGGTTATGATATTGATACCACAAATCTACTTATTTTCATTTAAATACTGAAGATAGATTTAGTTAAACTTGATATTAAACAAAATAAACAGGTTAATGATTTGAGTTGGGTTTGAATTGGGAATCAAAAATAATATCTTGGAATTTGACATTATCTAATTTATTATATTGTCATTCAATGTTTGTACTACAAATAGATTGTCGTCAGGCTGTTTTTGAAGAAAGAACAATGTTTGCAAAATAATGTGAAATTATATTTGAGAAATGAGCTGAAAAAGATCATAATTATTCTAATAGTGGGTGATTAGCAAAACTATTTTTTCCCTTTAAACCTTGGAGGCCATCTCCTCAAAGCTTCCATATCCCAGATTGTTTATACTCAGGGAAAAACAAAATCAGGCATTCTCAGTTTTTGAGGGAAAACAATTCTTGATTATGACCATGGAATTACCTTTTACAGATATGGTTCAATGTGGCCCCATCCTCACTTATAGGCATCATCCCTTATCCTCCCTTCTTTCTTCATACTCTCCTCTCTGTTCTGTACCCACACAGTCCTTCTTTCCTCCAATGCATACAGAGATTGTATGTTTGCTATTCATTTGGTTTGGTATACCCTTCCCCACTTCTCTTTCTCAAACAAAATCCTCTTTTGTGATACCTTCTTTAAGCTCTCTTAATGCTTGGTAGATTCCTACAAATGTTTTTTAGCAATTATCAGTGTTAAAATCATATGCCCTCTCTTCTCTCTGATTCTCCCCCCATCTTGTTCCTTTCCATTTATGGATTTTCCATCAGCGTGTCAGATATCTAATAAGTGCTCATTAATGCTAATATAACTAAAAATTAATAATGTCTTTAATAAATAAATGTACTTAACCATATAACCTCTGAATTCTGAAACTCCTTTAAAATCTTATGCTCCTAGAGTCTTGTTCTGATAATTAATTATATATAATATGCAAATTATGCCTTTGATCAAATGGAAAATTATTTGAGCTTAAATAGAAACTCCAGATCAAATCAAGAACATGTCTCAGTATTACCTGAGGGTTCCTGTTTCATTTTAGATTAAAGCTATATGGATGCACAGAGAAGTTATAGGCTAAATAGCCTCCAAGTGCCTTAAGTAGGTCCATGGATGTTGTATTAAGTAGTAGCCCCCAAACATTCACGTATACCTGGAATCCATGATTATGACCTTATTTAGAAATAGGGTCTTTGCATATATAATCAAGTTAAGACTAAGTCACACTGAATTTGGGTGGGCCTTAAATTCAATATGACTAGTGTCCTTATAAGAAGAGGGAAGTTTGGCCACAGGGACACAAACACACAGGGGAGAAAGCCATATGAAGATGGAGGCAGAGATTAGAGTGATGCATCTACAAGCCAAGTCATGCCAAAGATTGCTAGCAACCACCAGAATCTAAAAGAGGCAAGGAAGGGTTTTTCCCTAGAGTTTTAGAGGGACTATGGCCATGCTGACATTTTGATTTCAGATATCTAACCTCCAGTACTGTGAGAGAATAAATTTCTGTAGTTTTAACCCATTCAGTTTGGAGTCCTTTGTTACGACAGTCCTAGGAAACTAATACAGATAGCCTAAACTCAGTGATAAGGAAATGTTTTAGATCAATTTGATTAACGTTTATTGGGTTTTATGTTATGATATACATAATGATAGACATTAGCAATATATCCTTGAAGAGTTTCAAAAGTCATAGGAGAGATGGATATATCAACAGATATGTCAGTGTCACATATGGCAGGTCCATCACCAGCCATTTCCTCCTCCTCTCTGCGTTTGAATATAGTTGGAGGAGCATATGAGGTTTGGAGCTCTGACAGCCATGTTAAGAATAAGAGATTTGCAGAAAAAAAAAATGACCCAGATACCTGACATTACTAATCCCCCAATTAAACCTGAAATGTCTTCCTGCCAATCTTCTTATTATGGAAGATAATTAACTCTATTGAATGAACCATATTCTTTGATAGTTGCAGCTCAGAGATTCTCATGAATACAATGATATATGTTCAAGGTTTGAGAAAGAATAAAAAAAAGGAGCTCTTGCCCCAAACTGGAGAATCAAACAAGGTTTTAGTAATGATGGAAAAATGCATAGAAGTTACCTGGATAAAAAGCATGAGAATATCCTCCTAGGAAAAGATAATAGATGATAAAGGCAGAAAGCTGTAAAAGAATATGGTGGCTAGCCATAACTATTTTGACATTACTGTGATATAAAACATAGAAGTAGGTTGGGTTGGGGAGGTTCAAGTCATGAAAACTTTTGTATGTCCTAATGAGGTCATTGAAATTTATGGTATAAGCAATAGGAACCTACTGGAATGCTTTAAGCAGAGTGTTTTGAACTTAAGTTATAGTTAGATACTTCTGTTTATATTTTATACTTTAAAAGACTGGAGTTATAGTAACAATCTCTCAGTAATAGTTCAGGCAAGAGATGATTATAATATAAATCATACATTGGTAGTAGGAATATTAAGGAAGAAATATTTTCAAGAAACAGTTGGGAAGTAAAATTGAAAGTACCCAATTTATTGGATGTGGAGGTAAGGAAGATAAAAGGACTTAGGATGATTTTCAGGTTTCCGTCTTGAGGAGATGGTGGATAGAAAATAAGTGATAAAGAGCTTGTTGTGATCATTTGATTTCCAAATGCCAAATACCTAATCTTTTGTTTTAATTATTTTCTAATGGAAAGTTAAATAAAAACATTTCCCTGCTATGGCATATACGGAATATTACTCAAATTTTTTTGATGACTCATGGTAGTAATTGTGAGTATCAGTTATTGTTTGGTGCTGTAAAATATTTATACACTCTGGGGCTTGAATTCATATGATACTTTTCTATAGCATGTTGTTATGGAATTCTATGGCATTAATTAAATCATTCTATGTGAATTTCATGGTTACTCTTTATTCTTCATTACTTTTAGGCTATGAGTTATCAATTCATTCTTTCCTTCAATACTATATTCAATTCAGTGTGTTAGGCCTTGTTCTAGACATGGAGGGTACAGTGCTGAGCAAAACAGACATAGTCACTCTTCTCAGTGTCCTTATGCTATAGTGAGGAAGGACAGACAATAAACAAGAGACATAAATGTCAACATAATTCTACATAGTAATAAGTGCTTTGAAAGAAGTAAAATAGAAATGGCAGGGGATTAGGCCAATGGGGAGTAAGATAATAAGGAGGGAAATCACCTTTCAAGAGGAAATTTTTAAGTGAAAGCTACGTAGATGACAAGGAGCTCATGATGCTAACCTCTGAGAGGTAAGCATTGCAAAGCCAGAAGCCAATCAGAGTAAAGATGGAGAGGAGGATGTAAGCTTGCTGAACTTGAAGAATTGAAAGACTAATTGAAAGACTGTTGAAGGTGAATGACCCAGGGGGTAGTAAGAGTTGAAGGTAAAGAGCTGGACATGGCACAGGTCGTGAAGACCTCGGAGGCTACCATAAGGAGAGGAATATCATTCCAATTACACTGACAAGCACTGAAGTATTTAAATTATAAGAATGACATAATCACTTTTATACAAAGAAAATTCAGTCTTCTGAGTGGAGAATGGAATATATGAAAATAAAAGTGAAAATAAAAGGAGACAAGTTAGGAACGTATTGTATTAGTCCACTCAGACATGTAGCAATGGGAAGGAAGAGAAATAGATGCACTAAATATATTTTGAAGGCAAAACTGAAAGAACATGTTGTTTATAGCAAAATTTTCTCCCTACAGTTTTGATACTACTTTACTGTAGATTATTCCATTCAGATTATCAGGTGGTTATGATGATCTAGAATAGATTCTGAATAATAGTTTCAAGGGTTTCTTATAAGTAGAGTTTGAACTTTAGTGTATTGTCTTTATGTCTTTACACTGCTTTGTGGGTTCTCAGAAGATTATTGGGGAGTAACTTCTACAAAAATATGATATTGGTGTACTAAAGAGTAATTTCAAGATTTTTACTTTGAGGACATAAACATCATTTTGCAAACTCTTGCTTGAGATTCTCAGTACATCAGAGCAAAGTGATAAATGTTTACCAAGAAATTATGTCTCCTGGTAGATACACCAAAATTTGGAACCTTTGAGATATTCTTACTTTCCAGTGAAAAGTGATCATATAATCTCTGACCTTGCTCAATACCTTTAATGGCTCTGTGTTACAGTTTCTCAGTCTTTGAATGGCAATAATGATCTTTTCCATCTAAGCTAAGATATATTTGTAAAGTACATGGAACTTGCCAACAGGAAATCACTACATACATGACAATTTATTGTTAGTTTTATGGCCAATTCAAATCACAAAGGAATTGAAGTCATTGCCATTTGAAGGTTGTTCAGTTCATTTTTTAGATAGATGACTGACCCAGTACAACAGTGACACAAAGTCCCTGAACAATTACACTCAAACTCTGCCTTGGCTATGATGGAAAAAAAATGATTGTTGAATTAACGGGACTATAAAAATGACATGCCTTTCTTCCCTAAACAGTTGGGAAATGTGAGAAAATGCTGGAGTTGAAGGATTAAAGAGAAGTCAGAGCTATTTTTTAAAATATTGTTTCAATTTTAAGGTATAATAATTGAAGACTGCTTAGGCTTTTTCTTAAGTAAGTATTCATGAGAAATTTTTATTTATTTATTTATTTATTTATGCATGCATGCATGCATGCATGCGGTATGCAGACCTCTCACTGTTGTGGCCTCTCCCGTTGCGGAGCACAGGCTCCAGACGTGCAGGCTCAGCGGCCATGGCTCACGGGCCTAGCCGCTCCGCGGCATGCGGGATCTTCCCAGACCGGGGCACGAACCCGTGTCCCCTGCATTGGCAGGCAGACTCTCAACCACTGCGCCGCCAGGGAAGCCCGAGAAATATTTTTATTTAATTAAAAATTTACTTTGTACCTCATGATAATAAAGTCAACTGATGAGTGTAATGAGAGATACTAAGTGTTTTATAGTAGCATGAATTTGTGAAAATTATTTACGTTTGGTGAAGTAAAGTAAGCTATGGAGAGAAGGGGACATTTCAACCATTTCCGCAGTGCAGATAAGAGGGAAGACTGCTTTCCTCCTAAGAAAACAAGGTGAGTCAACACTTTCAAATGGAAATGTAGTGGTTACAATTGAGGAGAGTTGAATACTCTGATTTTACTGGAGTACATAGGGGGAAAAATAAACCAAATAAATTAGAAAGAGACAGAGTAGCCTTATTGGTCATACCTTTAATGACATCCTTAGAATTTGAATGTATCATAGATGGGAAGACTAGAATTTGGATAATCTGATCTTTGCTTAACTAAAAGAAAAAAGTCTTTTCAGTGCTATCTGCCTAGAGATACCATTACCTAATATTCCCCCATTTTTTGGTTATTTTAACCATAAAATATAGATAAAAAATAGGATCAGTTTAAAGGGCTAGAAAAATTTATTCTATTTTTTTTTTACTGAGATGTAATTCACATGCCATAAAAATCATCCTCTTAAAGTATACAGTTCAGTGTACTTGCTATTCATAGTGTCCAATCATCACTACTGTCTAATTTTAGAAAAGTTTCATCACCCCAAAAGATACCCTATACCTAAAGGCAGTCAGTTCTTCCCTCCTCCTCAGAGTACGACTAATACATAGTATCACTAACACTAATACTAATTAGTGGTAGAAACCACTAATCTGATTTCTGTCTCTATGGATTTGTATGTTGAGGATATTTTGGATGCTTGGAGACCTAAAACGTGTGGCCCTTTGTGACATTTCTTTCACTTAGCATACTGTTTGTAGTTTCATCTACGTTGTAGCATATAACAGTACAACATTCTGTTTTGTCCAATAATATTCCATTTTATGGATATACCACATTTTGTTTACTATTAACATTGATGAACATTTGGATTATTTCACTTTTTGGCTATTATAAATAATGCTATGAATACTAACATATAAGTTTTTTGTGCATTTATGTTTTTCAGTTGTTTACTGTATACCTCAGAGTGGAATTACAGGGTAATAGAATAACTCTATTTTTAACATTTTGAAGAACTGCTGACCTTTTTTCCAAAGTGGCTACACTATTTGACAATTCCACTAGTGATGTATAAGGATTCCAATTTCTCCACATCCTCTCCAACACATGTTATTTTCAGTCTTTTTGATTTTAGTCATTATAGTAAGTGTGAAGTCGTATCTCACTGGGGACTTGATTTGTATTTCCCTAATGATCAGTGATTTGGTTGAACATCTTTTCATGCGTTTGTCAGTCATCTGTATATACTCTTTGGAGAAATTTCTATTCAAATCTTTTTCACATTTTTAAATTGGTTTGTCTTTTTATCATTGAGATGTAGGACTATATATTCTTGAATAAGTCCATTATCAAATATCTCAGGTATATCATATCTGATGAAAATATATAATATATTTCTTCCCTTTCTGTTTTTTTTCTTTTCTTTTTTGTCTTTTTCTTGATGGTTTCCTTTGAAGCTCAATTTTTCAAAATTAGATCAAGTTTAACTGGTATATTTTTTCTTTTTTTGATGGTGCTTTTGGTGTTATATATAAGAATACATTGGTAAATCTGAGGTCATGCAGATTTACTCTTATATTTTCTTGTAAGAGTTTTATATTTTTAGCTCCTATATGTGAGTTTTTGATATATTTTAAATTAATTTTTTGTACATGGTGTGAGATAAGCACTCAACTTAATTTTGTGTGTGTGAATATCTAATTGTCCCAGAACAATGTGTTTAAAGATTCTTCTTTTCCCATTGAATATTCTTGGCACTTTTGTCAAAATTTAATTAACCATAAATATAAGAATATATTTCTGGACTTTAATTTCTATTCTATTGATCTATATGTCTGTCTTTATCCCAGGACCACAATGTCCTGATTACAGTAGTTTTTTAGTGAGTTTTAAAATCAGAGTGTGACTCTTCTTACCTTGTTTTTCTCTTTGAGCATTGTTCTTGCTTTTCTGGTTCCATTGTAATTCCATATGAATTTTAGGATCAGCTTGTAATTTTCTGCCAAAAAGCCAATTAGGATTTTGAAAAGAATCGTATTTTTTTTTT